>NC_136988.1:8061092-8068592 GCF_032717465.1 Coenobita brevimanus | reverse complement strand
CATCTGGTGAATGTTGATGGTGGATAGTGGAATCTGAAGTAGCTGCTGTTTGCAGATGATACTGCACTGGTGGCTGATTCAGAGGAGAGATTGAGACAGTTGGTAGAGGAGTTTAGAAGGGTGTGTGAAAGGAGGAAATTGAAAGTAAATGAGAATAAGAGTAAAGTGATGAAGTGTACGATGTTGGTAGATGGTAGGGGGATGAATATAGTTTTGAATGGCGAGTTGCTTGAGGAGGTAGAGTGTTTTAAATATCTAGGGTCACATGTTGCTGTGGATGGAAGAATAGATGCAGAAGTGAAGTTTAGAATAAATGAAGCAGGAAAGGTGCTGGGAGGAATGAAAAAAGTGTTTAGATGTCGTTCGCTTAGAATGGATGTAGAGAGAAGGCTGTATGAGGGAGTTGTGGTACCGACTGCATTATATGGGGCTGAAACATGGAATATGGATAGAGCAGAGAGGAAAAGTTTGAATGTAATGGAGATGAGTTGTCTGAGGAGTATGTGTGGAGTGACGCGTATGGATCGAGTGCGGAATGATGAAGTGCGAAGGAGAACTGGAGTTGTTCGGGAGATGGCTGGTAGAGTTGAGCAGAGGGTGTTGCGATGGTTTGGGCATATGGAGAGAATGGATAATGAGCGATTGGTGAAAAAGATAACTAGATCTGATGTGAGAGGTGTAAGGCTGAGAGGAAGGCCACGAATAGGATGGATGGACAGTGTGAAGAGAGTGCTGGATGCGAGAGGGATGTCTGTTGAGCAAGGAAGAGTGGCTGTGCGTGACTGAAATAAATGGAGAGAAATTGTGAATGAATAAGTGATGACACAGCCCTGAGGGGATATTCTCCCGCATTTGGTCTGATCAGCTATTTCAGGTCAGGTGCAGGTAAGGGGATGAATCTGTTATGATGTGGCAGGGGTAAACCAGCTCTGCTGTCGGGCCCTGCTGCGGATGTCACTGATTGCATTGCGCAGTTGACCCTTGTGCGGTGTGGTGCGGTGAGGATATGTCCGTTCTCCCCTTTGGGGCTAAGATGCGAATGAATGTGTTTGAATGGATGAGTAAATGGGGAGTGTGTCGTCCTGTCTCGGCTACCTCCCTTTCCTTGGGGGAAGCAGCCTAGGTATATAGATAGATAGACATAAATGTGTGGAGAAGCATTGTTATTATTGTTTTCTGTTGTTGTTGTTGTTGTTGTTGTTGTTGACGTTCTTGATGTTGGTAGTGGTGTGGTAGTGGAGGAGGGAAGGATTTGTCTGAGATGGGGCGATGACCGGAGAAGAGGAATAAGATGATGATGGTGATGAAATAGAATGTGTTTTTGTGAGTACGTGTTCGGCAGAATTCAGTATTTCCCAAAGCAAGTAATAATCTGAGAGGAAGCTGGGTAGGGAGTAGGAAGGAGAGGGGAAATATTTAATAGGTAAAGAAAATTATGAGATAGGAAAAGGGAGCAAAGGGTAGGCGACCAGAGGTAGGGGGTAGGAAACTTGAAGCATAGAGTGTAAGAGATAATTTGGTATAGGAGAGGGGAAGTTAGACGCACGAGAATGGAAATAGGGTGGTAGGAGAGAGGAAGTGAAGGATAGGAGACAAGAAATATGGGATAGGAAAGTGGATTTAAGGGATAGGAGAGGGGGAAGTATGAAACAGAAGAGGGCAAATAAAGGGTAGGAGAGGGGAAGTAGAGAGTATGAGAGGCAAAGTTGGGTGTAGGAAAGGGGAAATAGGGGGTAGAAAAGGGGATATAGGGCAGTGAGGGGAATGTGGACAGTATATGAGAAGTTGGTTGTAGCGGAGGGGGGGGGAGGGAGGTAAGGGGTCGGATAGGTTAAGAGGGGAAGTAAGAGGTAGAAGAGAACTGGGAGGTAGAAGAGTGGAAGCAGGGCATAACAGAGGGGAATTAAGGGGTAAGAGAGGGAAGTAAGGAATAAGAGAAGGGTAGGAGGGAGTGGGAGAGAGGAAGTAGGGGATAGGAGAAGGAAAGCAGGTGTGGGAAAGGTGAAGTACAGGTAAGCAGGAAGGCATTAGTGGCTGCAGGGGAGAAGAGGAGAGGAGAATCTGAGGGAGGAGAGGAGAATCTGAGGGAGAAGAGGGGAAGGTGAATTGCATGACAAAATTATGTTTGCTAGTGCTTGTACGTCGTAAGTCTGAAAGTGTTTCTCAGAATGTAGAGGATCTTGAAGGAGTGGGAGTTTAAGGATTAAACGACTGAGTGGAAAAATAAATTATTGTTCAGAAGATGACATTCATGGATGCATGTGTGACACAATATAGTTATTCTTTTATATTCCTGGACGTTGTGGAGCTTAATGGAAATGGGAAGATGAAGAGAGTAAGGAAAAACGTCCGATTAGATATATCTAAACTGACTGTTTATTTCCTTATATCATAGAGCACTTAGGAGGCGGTAGAACTAAAGGTTAAGAGACCAGATGGAGAAGTGTATGAGAAGACTGAGGAGAAAGGGAAGTGTTTTAGATGTTTGGGACTGCGAGTGGGTTTAAACCTGAATGGCGAAACTGAATGTTTGTTTCTTTCAGAACACATAACATTTTCAAAGAGCCTCATACCAGAGGTGGAAAATGGGCAAAAGAAGGTTGGAGGGTGAGGAGAAAACAATGTGCTCAAGAAAGGAAAGGAGAGAAATGTTTAAGTGGCCATATAGCAATGTTTAAGAAGGTCAGGCAAAGGGGAAGGAGTGGTTTAGAAGTTTGGGTTTGTAAAATGCTTATATCACTAAACTGTATTTTCATTTCTTCAGAAAGCAAAAGAGATTGGGGATGCAAGATGTAAGGGGTAGGAAATAAAAGGAAAATTGCCCAAGAAAGCTTTGGGGTAAGGGTTAGGATATGAGTTATGGTTTTGGAGAAAAGGAATTCACTGTCTCGACATGGTTGATGCGGATGAAGAACCGTGTGAAAAGGATGGATTTGCGCGGGTATATGTGTTCTACACAACTCTGTATATTTTTTGTAACACACAGACATGGTTAGAGGGGCTGAAATAAGAGAGGACGTGCGGTAGGAAGGGAGAAGGAGAGTTAGAAGAGAGCTGATTTGTTAGTGAGTGCACTTGGAATAGCATTATTATTCAGTGAATAAAGAGAATTAATTAAGAATAAGAATCGGTGCCAAGACACAGCAAACCCGTCCGCGGCAGTCATATTAGTGCTGACATATAAACACAACAGGATATCTAGTCAAAGGCGTCACATGCCAAATTTGGAGTAAATCGGGTAAAAATTGACGATTTTATGCTCATATGAAATTTTAAGCCGACCCACCTGACATTGACCCCCCTACTGCTTACTGGTTGGTGATCCCCCTGATGTATGATGGTATGTTATAGGATGCAGAATTGAAAGATGCACCTTTAGGTTTTGGTTTCAAGTCGATATGACGAATATGAAAGGAGTTATAGCGAGAAAACGATTTTTACTCTCCCCCCCTTTATTTTTTTACCTTTTTAAGGCCTACATCCATGGCCATGGCCAAATTAGGCCCAAAATTTAATCAGGTGATCAGATCGTCATAGCCCATCATCCCTGTAATTTTAGTCATAATCGCACCAGTAGTTTTCGCGTAAAGCTGTTAACAGACAGACGAACAAACAAACAGGCAAACCGAGTGAAAGAAATACCCGTCCCCGACCCCATCCAGGACAGACAAACCGACTGAAAACAATACCAGTTCCCGAACCCCTCCGGGGCGAGGGCGGGTAATTAACAAAGCACAAATTTTGGTGGTTGAAGTATCGAGAACCATATACCCAGGAGGCAATGGAAATAAGAACGTATGAGAAGGAAAGAACATCAAAGAGAAAAATATATGAACCGAAAGAAACGAGGAAGGGAAGAAGAAATGAACAAGCAAAGGTTAACAGCAGCAGAAGGTGGAAAGATTATATATGGAACAGGTAAGTACAACAGGCTAAGCAAACCAATGCTTTTGGTCCTCTCCCACAGGCCCAGCAATCATCGCCACTTACAAACAGCTTTACCAAAACGTTTTCCCACATGATAATGATGAAGGAACAAGTAGCCTGTAGAACACAACAGACATTTCCGAGCTATTCGGACGATGAACGGAAGAGCAATCGGAATTATTAATCTCTCTGTTTGCATTAATTACAATTTTGAGGGTATTGTCTCAAAAAGGTATTACAATTTTGAGGGTATTGTCTCAAATAGGTATTTTAATGTGGCTACTGCCAGACTATTTTATTCAGATTTGCCCTATGGCGTTGTAACAATGGTTATTAATGTGTTAAAACCTGTTAACAATTTTCTCCTAGAAAACGAAAAATATAATTATTGCAGTCTCAATTTATCGATTCACTACGGCAAACGATAGGAGAAATAAAATGTAAACTCGTCACCTAGCTGAATGGTTCCTTGTGAAAGAACACAGCCTCACCTGATTACGTTACTTGATGTGACTTGGCTAAGGAGTGAAATACACAGGATTATCGGTTGTTGTAGTGGTGTAAGGCGACACTTGGGGTAGTAATCATGTCTTACGGACACCTTTTTCTCTTTTTTACTTCTATGATGTCTTCTACTTCCTGGTGCTGGAGAGGGATGCTTTCTTTCAATGGCTTCGATATAACCAGAAGGCTCTACACCTGATTATATTTCAGTATCCTTCGAAAAGAGGATGGTGGAGTGCTAGGAGAGCAAACTGAGCCTTCAGTCGAGTGGTATGACGTTCATACGAGCTTGGGGCTGAAACTACTAATAGTTCTACTTCTAATTATTATCTACTCATCCTGTGTATTCTTTTCCTATTCATGATTTATCTTTTCATGTTTTTATTTTTTTGTGGTAGGTGGGGGTGCTCACCATCCACTCACTCGATGTAGTGCTGCTCTCGGGTGTCTGCCCTTTGCTCTCGTCCATCCTTCTTTCCTGCCACCCTCTTCTGTCTTCCTTTTCTTCATTCTTTCCTCGTCCTTCTGCTTATGGGTGGCTTTAGACTCCCTCTTCTGTCTTTCTTTCCTTCATTCTTTCTTGTTCCTTCTGCCTGTGGGTGACTCTACACTGAGTGACAAGCCAAATAGTTTCCTGTACACGAGGAAACCATTTAATAAGCTGGGTGGTAACCATATAACCAAATTTTGGCACCTGGTGGTTTAGTGGGTAATTATTCGGCCCCAATCAGATTGAGCCTGTGTAGGTTTATATCCAAGGGATGCTTGGGGTTGATTGCTCGTGTAATGCCACTCGGGGATGAGTGAGGCTGGTCACTCTCATCTTAAATGTCGGGACCAACTCCCTAGCCCCGGGCTCCTACGCTCCTCATGGGGCAACGTAGGATTGGATGATGAATGAATGAATGAATGAAAAATCTGCTTCCAGTCAGATGAGGTTTTATGAGCGGTTGTGTTATCCTTCACTATCGTTATGTTTTTCTCTCTCCATAACATTCGTGTGTTATGCTCGAATGTTTAATTTCACATTTTAAATCAATATTTCTGCACTGTTTCTACCTCACACTCATTCATTATTTACTTGTGCATTCCGTTCTTCTTTATATCTTCATTTTTTCATCCTTGTAATTCTGCCGGGAAAGTAGACAAGCTATTTACCCTTATACACTCTGGAAAACGGTATCTGAGCTTTGAATCCTACGTCTTGCAAGGTGAAATGGACATTTAAGAAATCTGATTAAAGGAACTCTCTCTCTCTCTCTCTCTCTCTCTCTCTCTCTCTCTCTCTCTCTCTCTCTCTCTCTCTCTCTCTCTCTCTCTCTCTCTCTCTCTCTCTCTCTCTCTCTCTCTCTCTCTCTCTCTCTCTCTCTCTCTCTCTCTCTCTCTCTCTCTCTCTCTCTCAAGACTCTGATAGTTGAGCTATCCGCCTCCAATATTCCGTAAACCAATATCCGGCTAGATTTATCGTGCTCACTTAAGTTGATGACCAGACGCCACCCTCTCCACCCTCTCCCTCCCGAACACCTAATTCCCCTCCCCCAACTCTCTACCCAATCACCTCCCTCCTGCTCTTCGTCCCTCCCTTCTTTCCTCCCCAATCCTGAGGCACCGTCTCCCTTTCCTCACCCCGTTTTCCTCATCTATCATCTGTATATATATATATATATATAGATAGATAGATAGATAGATAGATAGATAGATAGTTCTTTGCCTGGCCCAGAAGCAAGGAAAGAGACCACAACATTGGCGTATGACTCGTATGACTACACACAAAAATATAGATCCTTGTCTTTGTTTGTTTTGCAGGTGAGACCCTTTGAAATTTGGTAGGCTAGAGCAAAACCCAAAAATGGACAAGAAAGAAGCCCTTACGGTGATCATTTACCTGCTAATAAAGGGCACGGTCCACAAGGAAATCCATGAAGAAGTGGTCAACGCATTCGGTGAGGAGTTTCATGGTTATTCTTCTATAAGGATTTCAGGCGGGGCACGGCGAGCATCGAAGATGACTCAAGGTTGAGACGCGGAAAATCGTCAACCACGGCCGATTAAATAGAGGCCGTTCACCGCATGATCATGAATGACAGATATTTCTCAGTGCAACAGCGAGCTGACACCATGGGCATCAGCGCTGGCTCAGCGCACGCTGTTTAAACTAACATCCTGGGTGTGAGCAACATATCTGCAAGATAGGTGTCCAGAAAGTTGATGCCATTCCAGAAGCTGACCAAATTGGAAGTTTCAAAGACATTTTTCGCTCTTTTTCAGTCTGATGCAGCCAATTTCTTCTGAAGATCTGGGACCCAGGATGGGACATGAGTTCAACACTTTGAACCTAAATCATAGAATCAAAGCAAGAAATGGAAACTCCACGGTTCTCCACCTCCTCAAAAATTCAAGCAAGTGGCATCTATTGGCTAGGCGATGACCTCAGTGTTTTGGGACACTGAAGGAATTCTATTCAATGACAACTTGCAAAAGGGCCAAACCATTAATGGGGCCAATCGTACATCAGAGCTGTGACAGCTGAAAGAAGCAATCAAAGAGAAACTGAGGGGAAAGCTGATAACGATGACGCTGTTCCTCTAATGCCCTTGTCTACACAGCACAGGTGGTAGTGGCTGAAGCAGCCAAGTGTGACTCCGACATGTTGCCTCATGCTGCTTTCTCACTCGACCTGGCTGGCTCTGACTTCTTTGTGTTTCCCAGACTGAAATCCTACCTGGTGGCCACCGTTTTCAGAATGATGATGAAGTCATCCATGGTGTTGAGGTGTACATTCATGGTGTTGTGGCGTACCGTATGTGGAAGTTCAAGATGTGGCCTTCTTCCACGACGGGATATACATACTTGAACTTAGTTTTTTTTTTTTTTTAATGCCGGGAAGAAGGAAGTAAAGGCCAGGAGCCCGCAAACTGTTCCCTCTGAGAAAAAACGGAAACAAATAAAAGAAAGCCAAATTCAAGATCCGTTTTTCCCAGATACCTGGACACACTGCATTTGAAAGACTGGAGATCATAGGCAGTAGGAAATACAGACAGAGGGGGAAAAATTTCAGAGTTGACATGT
>NC_136988.1:7946092-8056092 GCF_032717465.1 Coenobita brevimanus | reverse complement strand
ACCCCACCCATTTTAGTCATCTTTTACGACACGCAGGGAATATGGTGGCAGTATTCTGTAACTTGCAATACTTTGGTGATAGAAACTCCGTGTACAAACAGCTAGATAAGGAGTTTATTACAAGCTCACAGTAAAATAGTCTGCCCGTCTTGGCTGCCTGCTAAGAAGTGATGCAATAACACCTTCTTCCCAGGCTTCAGGTCCTGGGAAAGCGTGCTAGGTCAGCAGTTTTAGTGGGGGCATGTATGCATTGGGGGGGACATATATACATCAGGGGTAGACATATTGTGGAGGGGGTACACTACTCCCCCGGGTAGCTGAGATGGTGTCTCCTGACACCAGGAGTTAAATGGTGTTTGATTATAGTATTAAGGGAAGGGCGGGGAGGTTTGCAAAAGGGATAAGGATGATACAGGGGCAGTAGGGGAGACATGGCCATGGTGAGGGGAGGGAATTAGAAGGATATATATATATATATATATATATATATATATATATATATATATATATATATATATATATATATATATATATATATATATAAGATATACAAGGATTAATAGGTACGAGTCCAGAAAGGGTCGAAGGTATACATAAACATAATGGGAATTACACAATAATAGTTGGATACATGATAAACAAGGAGTAGATATGAGAGTTCTAGTGTTGTTCTTCGTTCGATTTTTTTTTTTTTTGTATTTTCTGTAGGATACACTGGCACTCAGTAATGCATTAAAGAAATACCATCATTTTCTAGTAGGCAGAGTTCTGTTCACAGTTTGGTTAATTGTCAGATGGCATTGGTAGTCACTGAATGTGAGGGCACTAAGTACGGGGAGTTGCGACGTCGTGTGTAGGGTGTACTATGCCTGTAGCGACTCTGATTTCCTGGAGTCGATGTTCCATTTTTCTGACACAGCAATGCACTGCACATATGATGAGTAGAAAACCTATGAAAGCGATAACCACAGGGGGAAACACAACTGTTGGATGAACCCATCAACGGCTGAAGGCCAGAGAAAAACTGATCCATAATGAAATCACTGTCATTGAGGAAGGTTAGCATGCGCAAGTTAAGGGAGGTGATGGTAATGTTGGCGGATGGTAGGGTTGAAGGTATGTCGATTGGTTGAAAGATGTCATAGGAGTGTTTACGGACAGCTTGGTGATAGCGAGTGGCGTAAGTGATGACGGACTCTGATATGACGGGACAATAGTCAGGTGCTTTGTAGAGACCACTAGCGCAGACGGATTGAACCGAAGAACCAGGACACATGATTGTGACAGAGATGGGAACAGCAAAGAAGAAGTACTGGACATGGTTGAGGTGAGCATGGTGGACTGGGAGGTCAGGAGCTGGGACAAAAGAACAGGCCGGGTAGATGGAATGGTTACGAACTAGAGCAGACTCACAGGGTGTAGCACTGCTAGGGAAGATGGCGAAAAGGTGGGCAGCACAGAGACGAGAGGTCGGAGTAAGGGAGGAACATTGCTGGAGGTCTGTGGAAGAAAGGAAGGCAACGGAAAGATGATCATGGGAGAGGAGGAAATATTCTGAAGGAACGGATACCTGTAACAAGGAGTTGTTGAGGTGGAAAGGGAAAGGAATGATGTGGAAAAGGTTAAAGGTTATGGCAGAACGGAGAGGAATATGGACGACGACGTATGTAGTGAGAAGAGTGGCTTCGAGAACAGGATAATAATATTCAAGGGAGGAGTAGGGGAGGACTGGGGAGAGACCGAAGGTGGAGTGAGCCCATTCCAGGACAGAACGGAGAGCTGAGACAGGTACTAAGTTGGCAGTGACACGTCCATTGATAGCATCGACCAGGATACGAACCAAGGTAGAGACTTGAGACAGGAGAGAGTCAAAGGCCAGTTGGAGATTATCCATGTTGAATTTGAGGTAGAAGAACTGAGAGATAACGTTGAGATCTGAAAGGTGGCGTTGTAAGATATCGGTGAAATTGTTTAGAGTGGACGTGACTTCTTTGAGTTGGGTTGTGAGCTTCTGTAACATAGTGTGTTCGATTTTAGTGACTCGGCGTTGTGATTCTAGGGCTGAAGCTAAATGAGTGAGATCAGATTTGAAGCCAGAAATGTCACGGGCTGCAGCAACGCCAAACAAGCCACTCAGAATCTCACCGCCGAAGTCGAAGAGACCTCATTTCACACGAGAACGACCAACGGTTGTCGGAATGGAAAATGTGTCATTGAGCTCAGTGAATCTGTTACTTATGTATTGCAATTGCCAGGAGAGGGGGAGCAAAAGGTTATAGAGATACTCATTCGGGTTGTGTGTCCCCATGAGGCCCGTGAGATGGGTCCTGATTCTGCGGAGCTGGTGCGCGTAGGCAGGTAGGGCAATGGCTACATCGGCCAGGGGCGCAAGATCATAGCGCAAGGAGGCTACGTCTTCGATAAGCATTACCTCGCCTCCCGAGCCGACCAAGGCCCCGGGACGTACTCCACCATAGTCCTGACCTGACCCAGACCCCAGGAGGGTCAGCACTGCCAGCAGGGAGATCGCTAACATCGTACCTAGAAAAGCAGGGTAGAGTTAATGGGGGAGGTCGTGAAGAGGTTGATGGGCAGAGCGCAGTTGGGACCGATACTGATTGGTTGATGAATGAGCACGTGGAGGTGGAGAGGAAGGAGACTGAGGGATAGGTGGAGACAAGGTAGACTGAGGGATGGGAGGAGGGGAAGAGGGGGCAGGAGGTTGTATGAGTGACTCTTCCAACACGAGGGCACGGGGTGCTCGCTTTAAGTCATCGACGTGGACCCATCTGGTGTCCCTAGTGGACAGGTCCTGGAGGTGAAATTTGTTGCCTTGTTGAGTGAGGACGCGGTGGGGCCCTGTAAATTTGTCATCCAACTTGGAGGAACGCGTATGGGAATGAGCAAAGACAAGATCGCCTACAATGATAGTGATAGGAGAGGCGGACTTATGTTGGCGCTGCAGCATGTCCTCCTGAGAGGTAGCCAAAGTGGATTGGACATACTGGTGGATTGTCTGGAAGTTGGCCAATTTTAGTTTAACATAATCATCCATGTTGTAGATGGGTTCTAGCTTTGAGGATAAGAGAGAGTATGGGAGGTCCTTGTCAAAACCAAAGAGGACGAAGAAGAGAGATTCAGCAATGGATGCATTGATGGAGCTATTGATTGAGGATGCCACTTGGGGAATCCAGTCATCCCAGGACGAACTATGGGAGCCTAGATGTCTAAGGCACTCTAAGATTTTTCGGTTGTGGCGTTCTACAAGGCCATTGGAAGCCGGATGGTTAGGCACGACATTGCACTTACTGATATGAAAGCGGCGACAGATCTCATCTAGAAGGCTATTGTTGAACTCTGTACCGTTGTCAGTAAGAATGGTATGAGGGGTACTGAACGGGCAAATTACGTGATCTACAAAGGCACATGCAATGCTCTTCGCGGTCTTGTCGGAGAGGGGTTCGAGGACACAGTAGCGGGAGAAGTGGTCGACTGCTACGAACAAGTACTCAGCGCCAGATTCTGTGAGAGGTAGTTTTAAGAGATCGATTGAGACAGTTTTCCATGGTCGTGACGGGATTGGGTATTGTAAGAGAGGTGCTGGTAAGCCGGTTGATCCTTTGTGGCGGTGGCAGGAGAGGCAAGAGTCACAGTGGGCATTGATATTGCGGCGCATGGTTGGCCAATAGTATTTGAGACGTGCTTGGCGCAAGCATCGGTCTTTACCTAGATGGGAAGCTTGAGGAGTATTATGAACAATATGAAGAACCTTTGGTATCAGGGCAGTGGGGACAACAAGTTGACGTACTTCGCGATTGGGCATATCTTTGCCTGTTAGCAGTGTTTTCCTGTACAAGAGATCATCATCTAGCATGAACTCATCTAGTGATACTGGCAGAGTAGGTAAGGTCGAGGCATCGCCAGATTCTAGGAAATAAATGACTTTGGACCACATGGGGTCTTGGTGCTGAAAGTTTCGAACAACTTCTGACGTTAGTGTAGTGTTTTCAGTTACTTCAGGCTGCAGTGATGTTATAGCTGCTGCTACGTGATGTGAGAGTGCGTCTGCGACTACATTCAACTTGCCTGGTACATATTGAAAAGTTGGATTAAAGTCCTGGATGATGACAGACCATCTAGCTAACCTACCTGTTAGGTTGCGATTCTTGAACAAATCACATAGTGGAAGGTGGTCTGTTTGGATATGCACTGGATAACCATAGACTATATCTCTGAAATGTTTCAAGGACCAGACTACCGCTAGCGCTTCGAGATCTGTGACACTGTAGTTACGTTCAGCGGTTGTAAGGGTGCAACTAGCATACGCTATTACGCACTTCCTTGATGCTTCATTGAATTGCATCAAAACGGCACCAAGTCCAGTGCTTGAGGCGTCTGTGCAGAGAAGGAAGGGTGTGGTATAATCAGGGAACGCTAGAACAGGGGCATTTACAAGAGCTGTCTTTAGCTTTTGGAAGGCCTGTGACTGATCGTTAGTCCAAACAAAGGGCACATTCTGCTTGAGTAAGTGGGTCAGAGGAGCGGCGATCTTTGCATAATCCCGTATGAATCGACGATAATAGCCACTGAGGCCCAGGAAACTTCGTTCAGCTTCAGTAGTGGTAGGTTCTGGGAAGTTAATAATCGCCTTAGTTTTATCCTCATTAGTATGAATGCCTTGTGCATCGACGACATGGCCTAGGAATTTGATTTTCTTTCGCAGGAAGTCACATTTACTGAGATTGATTTTCAGGCCTGCAAGCTGGAGGCGTTCAAAGACTTGCTGGAGTTTGGTAAAATGATCAGGGATGGATTTACTCACAACAATGATATCATCTAGGTAAGCAAAAAGAGAGTGTCCCATCATACCGCTGAAGATTGAATGGATAAGTCGCATGAACACGGAAGGAGCATTTCTCAGACCAAAAGGGAGTCTCTTAAACTGAAAATGTCCGGAAGCGGTGCTAAAGGCTGTAACTGGGCAAGAGGATTCTTTCTTTTCGACCTGCCAGTACCTGCTGAGGAGGTCTAAATATGAAAAGACTACGTTATTTTCACCAAGGGATTCTAGCAAATCAGTGAGGACGGATAACGGGAAATGGTCTGGAACGGTGACAGAATTGACCTTACGATAGTCGACTACTGGTCTAAGGTTGCCGTCCTTCTTTGGTACTAAGAAAAGTGGGCTATTCCATGGACTGATGGAGGGTTCAATAATGTCTTTGTCTAACATGTTCTGTACCATTTGATCTGTCTGCTTCCTCTGGCTGTGAGGAAATCGATACGCTGGTATGTAAATCGGCTGAGTTCCTGGTAGTAGTTCAATCGTATGTTTGACAAGGTCTGTTCTACCCATCGGTTCACCGGGTAAGGCAACCACGTTTCTGTACGAGGTCAGAAAGTCGAGGAGTTGAGGCGTATTTTCTGGGAAATCTGTGCAAGTGAGATGTGAGAGCATATCGGGTGAATATGTCGGCGCAGATCCCGTAGAGTTAATAGTACATACACCGATTGGCGTACTATCATCAGTCTGAACAGTAGGAATTCAGGAATCCTGGCACACCTTTACGGCCGCTGGGTATACTAGGAAGTCTCCAATCTTTACACCACTTTTAAGTTTTAGTGGAGCATTTGTGACATTGAGCAAGTACAGGTAGCATAAACTGTCCTCTAAGACTGTACACCACGCTGACTCATAAGTCAAGCCATTCACACAACATGTCTCAGGTAGTGTTAGTACATCCACTCCTTCTTTCACACCGGCAACACAAACAGAGACTTTGGTGAACTCATGCGGTAACAAAATTGTGCACGTATTCGTTACTGCACTTTTCGTCTCTGCGTGTTGGAGAAGATCATTCAGACTGTGTGAGGTAGGTAACTGAGACATGTCTGAGTCAGCGATAGTGTTGTCGGGAGAGGAGGTAAGAGCCATGTCCGAAGGCTGAGATGATGTATCAGTAGACATTGAGGAATTTATGTCCTTGCTCACAGTCAGTAAAGGAATGATCTCTGTATTCTCAGATGATGCTAGTGGTGGTTTGGGCTGGGTTGGACCTTTTGGTAGTGATAGGGACAGAGGTAATTGAAGGAATGATTTGATCAGAAGAACAGGATGGGAACAGTCCATAGTGTAAACCGGGAATCCAGAAATGTCTATACTACCACAAGCAGGTAATAATGCAATGGAGTGTTGTGCCATGGTGGAGAAACCAATAAGGGCATCTGCGGGATACTGCAAGTCATTAGTGACATGAAATTCAATGGGGATAGGGGGCAAATCTCTGTGGAGTTTGACTTCAAGGGTGACTCTTCCCTTAACCTTAAACTCTGAGCCTTCGACACCACATAGGCGAATGTCTGGTTGTTCTAGGAAACTGACGTGGTTGTGATGTCGATGAATAATTTGTAAGGAATTTTCGGAGATGAGATTTACTATAGATCCTGTGTCCAAGAAGAATGACGTTGGTATGTCATGACTGCTTCCGAGAATGACTAAACCCGAGGATGTTATGGGACCTACATGGCGGATGGGGAGTTGGGTGTCTGGTTCTACGCGATATTGGTCCGATACGGGCGCGGCGCTTCCCCCGACTGTTGGCGGTTGAGGTAACGACATTCCTCAGTGGTGTGAGTCATGCTTGAATTGTGGTATTTGCAGTGTGGACGACGTGAGCGGGAAGGCGTACGCTGTCTGGTTTGGGAGTGAGGACGTCTGTATGTACGGTCGCAACTGGATGCTCGATGTCCAGGATGACCACAGTGCCAGCAAAGAATCGAAGATTGTCTGTTCCGTTGGGCGCTAGATTGATCATGACCTGCAGTAGGAGAACGATGTGTGGCAGGTCTGCCGCGTGTGGTGGGACGGGAGCGAGATTGGTCTGGGGTAGTGGAGGTGTGACAGACTGAGGAGGCCAAGGGTTGGGTGGTGACCTGACGTGTGTAGTTCGAACCTGTTCTTTCATGAATGGCTTTAGTGACCTGAATAATTTTATCTCCTGGATTGAAACCGATTTCCAAGGCTAGCTCTTGCTGTTTAGGAGTAAGCCAGTGAAGGAATTTCAGGTAACCAATTAAGTCAGCAAAGTTGGTGAGTGAAAGCATTGGAACGCCATTCTTGTCTTCTAACCATTTCGTGCCTACCAGTAATTGCAGCATCTCGCTACTAGTTGCTTTCATGGCGGCGGCAGCTTCGCGGAGCTTGGCATGTTGCGCTGGGACGCACAAGTCCTCATCTATTTGGTTTAGGAGATTAATGAATCCCATGAGAGACGCGGTATTGGAATGCTGGCAACAAAGGCTGATGAGTTCCGTACGAAAATCAGCAAATGTACGAATGCTATCGAAATGTCCTGCACAGATCGCGGATCCGATGTCCGATTTGCCGTGGTGCAAGCAACCCATGAGGTAGGCTACTTTGAGCGATTCATCGGTGATTTGTCTATTGTGTATTTCTGTTTCGACTTCTCTGAGGAAATCATAGACAGACCAAGTTGGGTCCTGGCCGGTAAATTTGGGACGTTTGGCATCGTCAAGATAGATAGACTGTGGAGGGTTGGCCATGGCTGGAAGTGCAGAAGTGGTGGCAGGAGAGGTGTGGGAGAGAGAGAAGGTAGTGGCAGTTAAGGGCAAGCAAGACGGGGTATGGAGGGAGGCAGGAGAGGGAACGACAAGGGAAGGAGTAGAGGAAGAAGAAGGGAGAGTAGAGGCAGGAGTAGAGGAGGAGGTATCTGGATTTACGAGTGTAGGATGGGTAGTAAGTGATTCTGCGGGAAATGAAACGGGAGTCTCAGGTACAGGGCGGTGGTACTCTTTGCCACTTCGCAAATGAGTGATTGTGTTAGAGTCGGCAGACGGGGTATGGTCATGTGATGTTTCCGGGTCGAGAGGGCTGGTGTTAAGCGGTTGACGTGGAAAGTATGACATTTAATGCGGCAATGGAAAATGAAAGGATGAAGATGGATACGTAGGTGGAAATGTATAAGTAACAATGAGGGAATGGAATACACAAGTAGGCGTGAAAATGAATGAAGGTGCGGGTATGGATGGTTTAAATAAAAGGCGAAGGATGAGATAGAGTATAAATAACGAAGGTGAAGATGAAAACGGGGTAATGGAAATGAGATGGAATATTTACAATATCCAATCTGTAGAGAAAATCGAGGATAATCTCTATAGAGAGGAAAGATATACTATAGTTACACAGTAGAGACAGGAGTGTCGAGATGTATGACGTGCAGTGGTGGCTGGGCGCAGCTGGGCTGGGGCGGGGCGGGGCGGAGCGGGGCGGGGCGGGGCGGGGCGGGGCGAGGCTGGGCGAGGCGGGGCGGCGGTGGAGAGACAGCCGGGCGGAGAGGAGAAGAGACGCTGTGATGATTCACCGGCAGGGAATGGCGGTCTTAGAAGGCTCCGTAATGCAGACCAGATGTGGCGGCGGCGGAGGCCGGTGGTGGGTGGTGAGGGCAGATGTTGGTGCAAGGCAGGTGTAGAGCTGTTGAGTTGCAAATGCAGAGAATGGTGGTGGGCAGGCAGTGGGCAGACAGTGATAAGTGGCACCGTGGGGGCAGGAGTTATGATGAGTTCGGAAAAGGTGCTGGGAACAGGTGCTGGGAACAGGTGCAACAGGTGCATAGGTCGGCGACGGTGACACCTGCGGTCAGGAATAAGGCGTGTGGGTGGGGTTGTTTGAGAGGTGAGCACTGGTGAGAAAAAATGTACACTCGGAAAGCACAGCCAGGGATTACACCACTAGAGGCACTGAGGAGGTGCGAGGCTGGGAGATGCGAGACGTCGTGTATCTTGTGGTATCACTAAAAATCCAAGGAGGCGGTCAGAATCTGATGGTTCGAAACACCGCTGCTACCAAATGTAACTTGCAATACTTTGGTGATAGAAACTCCGTGTACAAACAGCTAGATAAGGAGTTTATTACAAGCTCACAGTAAAATAGTCTGCTCGTCTTGGCTGCCTGCTAAGAAGTGATGCAATAACACCTTCTTCCCAGGCTTCAGGTCCTGGGAAAGAGTGCTAGGTCACCAGTTTTAGTGGGGGCATGTATGCATTGCGGGGGGACATATATACATCGGGGGTAGACATATAGTGGCGGGGGTACAATTCTTCCTAACACAACCTGGCCACAGAGTAGTAGTACCACCTCATAGTGTGGTCAGATTGTGTCGCTCCCGCTACAGGAGGGACATATATATATATATATATATATATATATATATATATATATATATATATATATATATATATATATATATATATATATTGCCAGACGCCTCAATCCCGTTAGGAGTGGCCACAAACAAATCGCCTCCACGTCGCCCTGTCCCCCACCACTTCACTGCCCTGCTCCCAACTCACACACCCCTCTCTCATATACCTCTCCACCCCATCCCTCCATCTCATCCTCGGCCTCCCCCGCCCGCGTCCCCCCTCCACCTCACTCACATACACTCTCCTCGTCAGTCTTTCACCCTCCATCCTCTCCACATGGCCAAACCACCTCAGTGTATTCCTCCTAACGCTTCCTATCACATCGACATCCACACCACAATGCTCCTTTATATCCTCATTCGTCAGCCTGTCTCTCCATGTCACTCCACAGGCTCCACTTAAATAACTCATTTCCACTGCTCTCACTCTTGACTTGTGTCCTTCCAGCAACGTCCAAGCTTCACTTCCATACGTTAGAGTTGGTATCAATAGTGTCATGTAGTAACTTTTTCACTTCCATGCTCACTTCCCTGCTTCTAACCACTGCTTTCAAAGAACCAGTAACCTTTCTTCACTGCTGTACCCTTTCAAGCATTTCACCCTCCAAACCTCCATTCTTACTCATCACACTACCCAAGTACTCACATTTTCTAATTCCTCACCATCCAACCTTGCTGTACATTCACTGACTGCACCTCTCTCAAAGACCACTTTACTCTTCCCTACATTCACCTTTAGATTCCGTTTCTTACACACTCTCCCAAAACTCATCCACCAAGCCTTGCAGCTCCCCTTCGTCTTCACTCAGCAACACAGTATTATCTGCAAACAACAGTACAGGGAGTTTCCAAACATTACCCTCTCTCACCAGGGCCACTCCAACATCCACTACCCTACCTTGTACCACTTTTATTACCTCATCCATGTACAGATTGAACAACCATGGAGACATGACACATCCTTGTTTCAACCTAACCTTCAAAGAAAAAAAATCACTGAGTTCACCATCCACACGCACTGCAGCCTTCGCACCATCATACATACTCTTCACAGCATTCAACAACTCCCATCTACTCCATATATTCTTAATACTTTCCACAATCCTTGTCTATCCACCCTGTTATATGCTTTCTCCAAATCCATGAAAGCCGCATACAACTTCATTCCCTTCTCTAGAAACTTTTCCACTAAAGATCTAAGAATGATTATCTGATCTACACAACCTCTTCCCTTCCCAAAGCCTCCCTGTTCTTCTCCAACTAATTCCTCTGTTCTTTCTCTAACTCTGTCAATAAGTATCCTACCATACACTTTTCCATTTATACTAAGAAGACAAATGCCTCTATGATTACCACACACTTCTTTTTCCCCTTTTCCTTTGTACAAGGGAATAATTATACCCGACTTTCAATCCTCCAGGACTCTACCAGGCCAAGCTGCACATCTTCCACATCCATTCTACTACTATCTCTCCCCCATGCTTCAGCATTTCACCACACACTCCATCAATTCCTGGGGCTTTCTCCAATTTAACTTTCTTCATTGCTTCCACAACTTCTATCGTACTAAATTCTTCTTGTCTTCTCACCTCCCTCCTTCTCCCAGCCATTCCCCAGCCACTTATACTCGCATTACTTCCATCCTCCATGTTCAACAATTCCTTAAAGAGTTCTCTCCATCTGCACTCTTTTTCTCCCTTCTCCACTAGTAATCTACCATTTTTATCTTTCACTCCCCTGCTAACTTCACTTCCATCCTGTCTTACTCTTTTCAAATCTTTCCAGAGCATTTTCTTACAGTCCCTCCACTTTACATTCAAATTCCTTCCAAATTCCTCATCCACTCTGTTCTTACTCTCTCTTCCTAATCTTTTCACTTCTCTCTTTCTTTCTACATATAACTCTCTCTTCCGCCTCTGAACTTCTTCCACGCCCCTATTTCTCATCCATTCATTATATGCTTTCTTCATTTGTGCCACAGCCCGTTTCACCTCTTCAGTCCACCACGCTGTTCCTTGCACCCCCCTCCGTCTTCTCTTCCTTCCACACACCACATCACATGCTGCACATATTTCTTCTGTAAATATTCTACACACACCTTCCACGTCCCCCATCTGCTCCAATTCATATTTGCCCAATCGTTCCTCCACTTCTCTCTTATACTCTGCCTTTTTCTCATCCTCTTGTAACCTTTCCACTCTCCTTGCAACTACTCCTTCCTCTCGTCTTTCCCTTCTTCTATTCCTCCATCTTACTTGAACTTTAATTCTGGCCACCACCAAGTAGTGGTCAGAAAGTCCACTCCCCCAACCTCTATAAACTCTTGCATCCAATATACATCTTCGCATCCTTTCATCCACACACACATAATCAATCATTGCCTTCCTTTCACTCAGTTCACCACCCACCCTTCTCATCACTCGCCATGTATACCTGTGGATCATTTTATGCCTGAAGAGGGTATTAGCTATCACCAACCCCCTCCCAGCACAAATGTCCACTAACGCACTCCCATTCTCATCTACCTCAGCAGGCACACCCCACTCACCAACTATTCCATCCACCTTCACATTCCCAACTTTACCATTCATATCACCGATCAAAAACACTCTCTCATTCCTTCCAAACTTTTACATGCACACTTCTACATTTGTCCAGAACTCTTCTCTCACTCTTCTAACACGATCTTGCGTTGGCGCATACACACACACAATCGCCCACATTTGTATTCCAACTTTCAACTTTACCCACACAATCCTTGATCCAACTAATCCATACTGTCTTATGCTCCTCTTCCATCTTTTACTCACAACTATACATACCCCTTCCTTTGCCCTCTCATTCTCACCTACTCCTGCTTGTATTATTTGCTTGTATTTATTTCTGTCTCACTGTATAATCTATGTGTCTTGAGATTGGAGAACATGAGGCTGTTTAGGAAAGTGAATGTGAGTGAGGAGGTAGGGAAGAGGGAGAGGAGGATGTCTAGGAATTATGGATGGATCAGCTGGAAAGGTATATGAGTGAATCTGGTGTAATTTAGAGGTGCAGCACCGTGATGGCGGAGGACAGGATGACATGTAGGCGACTTGTGTGTGGGCCTCTGTTCCGAAATAAAAGCTTCTAACTGTTAACACGTATCTATTATCTATTTTAACATATCTCTCTCTCTCTCTCTCTCTCTCTCTCTCTCTCTCTCTCTCTCTCACACACACACACACACACACACACACACACACACATATATCTAAGGGGGGGAGGTAATAAGTGAAAATTACCACGTCACACATATTCGGCTTGAAGCCTCCGTGTCTGCTCATTGTTGTACCCTACTGCCTGTCTTCATGTAACTGCCTATTTATGTCCAGGTCTGGTTGGCTATCTGATGTCTGAGTTTGCGTTCTTTTGTCTGGCTCTCTGTTTGTCAGTCTTTCTCTTTGCTAAGTCTGTTTGTCTGTTGTCTGTCTCAGTCCTTCTCTTGTCTGTGCCTGCTTGCTCTCTTAGTATTGGTTGTCTAACTTGTCTGCATCTGGCTGCTGTTGGTCTATTGTTTTGTGTGCTTTTGATCTGTCTGTCTGTTAGTGAGTCTACATGTTTAGCTCTGTCAGTCTGCCTATCTCTCTGTCTCTCTGATAGCTGCCTTCTTGTCTGAGGTCTGGATCTGCTAATCTCTTGCCTGGAGTTGCCTGCTGTCTGTACCTACCCGTCTGTTCAGTGTATTTCCGTTTCAAGATTTGTCTGTTGGCTAGTTTGCCGCCGCTTTGTCCCTTTGTTGTGTGTCTTCTTCTTCTACCTTTCCATCTGTCTATCTATAGCCAGACGCCATAATCCCGTATGGGGTGTCAATAAACAAATCAATTTCATGTCGCCCCGTTCTCTGCCATTACGTTGCTCTCCTTCCAACTCACAGCCCCTCTCTCATATACCCTCCATCCCTCCGTCTCATCCTCAGTCTCCCCCTCCCTCTTCCCCCTTAATTTCCTTCACATACACTCTCTTCATTAGTCTCCCACTCAACTACCTCAATGTATTTCTCCTGACAGTTTCTGTCACATCCACATCCACATCCTCATCACAACGCTCCTTGACGTCTTTATTTACCAGCCTGTCTCTCCATGAAACTCCACATTCTCCTTTCAGATAGCTCTTGATTTTATCCTCCGAAGAAGGTAAAAGCTTCGCATCCTTACGTTAGAGTTGTTTTCACATTACTATCATGCAGTGACTCTTTTCCTTCCATGCTTACTTCCCAGTTACCTACCACTGGTTTCAAAGAATCAGCAACCATTCTTCGCAGTTGAATGCTTTCAAGCACTCCATAAACTTCCATCCTTACTCATCACACTACTGACGTACTTAAATGCACTCACATTTTCCATTTCCTCACCATCCATCATCACTGTGCATTCAGTGACTTCACTTCTTTCGAAGACCATTGCTTTACTCTTCCCTACATTCATGTCTACATTCCGTTTCTTACACACTCTCCCAGACATACTTATTCGCCAAGCCTCACAGTTCTCCTTCGTCTTCATTTAACAATACAGTATCATCTGCAACCAACAGTACTGGAAGTTTCCAAACGCTGCTTTCTCACATTATGGCTGTTCCAACATTCACTGTCCTATCTTGTATCTCTTCTAAAAATCCATCCAAATTCAGACTGAGCAATCATGGAGACATGAAAAAAAAAAAAAATCAATCCATTATCCAGGTAGAATAATCCACACACATTACAGCCGTTGCGCCCTCATAAATACTCTTCACAGCATTTCAACACCCTCCCATTTACTCCATGTATTCTTATTCTTTTCCACATTCTCCAGATCCATGAAGGGTGCATACAACTTCTTTCCATTCTCGAGAAACTTTTCCACTAAACACGCTAGGATGAATACCTGATCTACGCAACCTCTTCCCTTCCTGAAACTTCCTTCATCTTCGTCAATTGATTCCTTAGTTATTTCCCTACCTCTGTCAAAAAGTGTCTCGCTATGTACTTTCTGTATTACACCAGGGCTATTTAACTGGCGGCCCGTGGGCCAAATCTGTCCCCTGCGCCATTTTTCATTGGTCCTTTAACAGACTGGAAAGAATACAGGTAAACAAATAAACAAACATAAATCAGAAAAATTTCCATATTTCTTTTAATTCATGTACTTAGCAGAAAATATAAAAGCAATTATGTATGAATTTTTCGTTTCGTTCTATGCATGGATGTTTAGATAGAGGAAAAAATTGATACAAAATAAATGTATGGCCCTTCTATCTATGTGAGTTTCCTAATCCGGCCCTACTCATAAAGCACTTGACTTGTTCTGTATTACACTAAGAAGACAAATGCCCCAAGAATTACCTCACGCTCTATTTCCTCCTTTCCTATGTCTCTATCTATCTATTGCCAGACGCCTTAATTCCGTACGGGGTGGCCACAAACAAATCGCCTTTCCTATGTACACGGGAATAATTTTATCTTGACTTGCAATCCTCCGGGGCTCTACCTTCCCTCCAAGCCAATCCGCACATCTTCCACATCCACTATCTCTCTCTTGTGCTTTAGCATTTCACCACAAACTCCATTAACTCTTGGGGCTTACCCCATTTTGACTCTCTTCATTGCTTCCACTACTTCCATCCTACTGATCTCTTCCTCAATTTTCACATCTCCCCTTCTAGCCACTCCCTGTCCACTTGTACTCGCGTTACTTACCTTCTTTATATTTAACATTTCCTTAAAGTGTTCTCTCCATCTGCTCACTTTTTCTCCCTTCTCCACTAGCAATATGCCATTTTCATTTTTCCCTTCCCTGCTATCTTCTTTATCATCCTGTCTAACTCTCGTTACGTCTTTCCAAAACATTTTCTTAAATTCTTTCTGTACTTCCTTCCAGAACGTTTCTTACATCCCCTCCATTGTACACTCAGATTCCTTTCAAACTCCTCATCCTCTCTTTTCTTACTCTCTCTTGCTAATCTTTTCACCTCACTATTCTTCTCTACGTATAGCTCTTTCTTTCATCTCTCTCCTTCCCTCATGTCTCTGCTTCCCATCCACTCACTATATGCTTTCTTCTTTTGCACCACAGCTTCTCTCACCTCTTCATTTCACCACGCTATGCCTTACATCCACTTTCGTCTTCTCTTCACTCCACACATCACCTCACAGATTTCTTCTGTGAATACTTTGCATGCATCTTGTACCTTCCAGATCAGTTCCAAATCATTTTTGCCCAATCACTTCTTCACTTCTCTTTTATAGGCTATTCTGCCTTTTCTTCCATCCTCTTGCAACCTTTCTCCCCTCTTTATATGGAACGCTTCCTCCTGCCCTCCACTCATATATATCCATCGCATTTGTTCCTTGACTTTCACAACCACAAAGTGATGGTCAGAGAGTCCATCTCCCCAACCTCTGTATGCTCTCGAATCTAGCACATATCTTCATATTCTCTCATCCACACATACATAATCATTGCCTTCCATTCATTCAGTTCACCATCCACCCTTCTCATCACTCGTCATGTATATATGTGGATCATTTTGTGCCTAGAGAGGGTATTGGCTACTACCAACACCCTCTCAACAAAGATGCCCATTAGAGCACTACCATTCTCATACCCTTCTGCAGACACACCCCACTCACCAACTACTCCATCCACCTTCACATTCTCTAATTTTCCAGTCATACCTCCAATCACAAACACTTTCACTACCCTCAGGCTTTTACATGCATGCTTCCACATTTGCCAAGAACTCTGCTCTAACTCTGCTTGCATGGTCTTCTGTCGGATCATATACACAAACAGTCATCCAAACTTGTCTGCTTTACTTTCAATCTAACCCACACAATCCCTGAACGGATCGATACTCTCTTTGATACTCCTTCCATCTCTTGAACACAACAATATACACATCCTTGCCTTCTCCTTCACACCTACTTTCGCACTTATGCCCGATACATATTCCCATTACGTCACACTCTCACCTTATCGTGTGGTCTCAGTTGATCCACACATGTCCGCTTTGGCATCCTCAAGCACCTGGAAAATCTGTTTCTCTTTCACCTCATCATTCTCACCCCTCACATTCCAAGTTGAAATCCGCACCATATCCTTTGTCCGGTCCTTGTTCATCACCTGTGAGCCAGTCCTGGTCCAGTGCATTTCGTGTGTCTTTTTAGTTAGTTGTTTTCTGGGGATGGGCACTTGTTGATTAGTGCATAGGGAGGGAGGAAGGTAGGTAGCTAGCTATCGTAGTTAGGTGGCATTATTGCTAATAATATTGTAGATAATCATTGCCTGCATGTGACAGGTATCGTAGAGGATCGTAGATTACTGCTGCTGCCATTACAAAATCGTGAGGCACTGGATAGCTTGGAGATTGTAAATTTTGAGGAAAAGCTTTCACTGTCTCACTCTCCCCTCTTTCTATCTTGTATCATTAGTGACGGTGAGGTAGAGACACTCGTGGGTTAAAGGCTTTATTGTGACAGTTATATTGTGACACAATTATACTGTTCAGTTATATTGTTCACTGCTTACTCTCGCGACGGACAGAGTGACGTGACCTAATGAGTCCGAGTGAGAGCTAATCTCATCACTCTGCTACCCCCTACTTTCTCCAAAAGCAGACTATTTCTTCTGCCTTTCACACCTGATTTCTGGGTATTACATCCTGACTTTTGGCTGGCTGACATGTTTGCACATCTGTGTGTATAGCATCTGCCATGTTTCTGTCACGTGAGCCGACAAGCTTCCGTGAGTGTGTTTGACAACATCATGTGTTTGGAGTTCTTGGTAGTCTTGGGCCAGGGGATGTTTGTGATTCTCTTCCTGATGTACTAGACATATCTACCTGCCTATTACATATTGTGCTAGAGTTACATATTGTGCTATGATTATACAACGCCTATAACTATTATATATTGTGCTGCTAATGCCTATATATCGTTCGGTCATGCCAAACTGTCGTACCTACGACCTATCTTTGTAATACAATCTGCACAGTGTATAGGAAATTGTTACAAGGTTAAACAATAAGCAAAGCGAGTATGAGTTATTTGCTTCCCTGTTCAATGTGCTCTGTAACGTGGTAAGTAGGATAAACACTTTTACGTCTCAGAACTGTTCCATATATTTCTGTGTGTTGACTTACGCAGTAACCTGTGAGGGATGGTTTGTCCTGAGTCATGGACATAATGTTTGACTACTTGCTCACAAGGCGGCATTTTGCCCCCGTGACCATGCTCTCTGCCTCCTTACCACACTCCTTGATGTCTCTGTTATTAACTTAACCCGCCCCGTCCCGACCACTTTTCGACCACTGGTACCCCCCAATCCCGACCATTTTTCGACCTTTTTTTTTTTTTTTTTTAACTTTCGCTTTTGGTCAGAAACAATGGTCGGTGGCAAAGAAATTGGTCCCCGGGGTCCCTAATTAGCTTAACCAGGTATGCCTTGGTCCCACCTGGCCCCATGTTCTCCCTAGGCGGTCTGAGCCTCAAACGTTTTCTATGGTATTATAAGTCTGGGAAACCAATGAAAGTAAGTAGAAATGAATTTATTACAAACATAAAAATATGTGATAAAAGAGTATATTGGATTTTATACAAAAATAGAGCAGAAGTAAGCATTGTACCATCGTGCGAAACGAGCAAAATCGGCCAACTTGGTCACAATGAATCGCTAACATTCTAAAATTATGATACATATATTTTTTTTACTTACATAATACTTCTACAATAACATTATACCATTTTACATTTTATTGAACTGTTTTTACGTATTCACAGGCCTTTTGATAACATTTAGTGTAATGTTGGCGCTTATTTACATAGTGAGTGAACTCGCTGTGACTGTTGTTTCAACTCGTATTGTGCTTTTTCTACTTACATAATACTTTTCTAATATTATTATACACTTTTCAACTTTATAGAACTGTTTTGAGATTATTTCAGGCCTTACATAAATATTTAGCGTAATAATAGCGCATAATAACACACACGGTGAAGTCGCTATGACAACTATTTCAACTTACAACCTATTTTTGTACTTATATAATAATTCTCCACTAACATTGCACATGTTAACACTTGATATAATTGATATCACATCATTTCTGAACTTACGATGGAACTGAGCGTCATATTTGCGCGTACTTACACAGGGAGTGTTATCGCGATATCATTTGTTTCATCTTACACTAGTATTCAACTTATAAAATACCTTACTACTAACATTACAACATCTTCCACTGTATATAATTCCTATCACATACTTACTGACCAGAATGTGGGTGTACTCGTGACATCAATTATGACAACTTACACTAATGTTCAACTTATACGTTTTATTCATGCTAACATTACACCCGTTTCCACTTTATTTCCTTGCTATCACATATTTACTGACCAGATTTACACAGTGGGTGTAGTTTTGATAACAATTCTTTCCACTTACACTAATTCTCATCTTATACATTACTTTTCTGAAAAAATAACACCCGTTTCAACTTTATATTTGACTTAGCACCTACTGCCTGGCCTTACCATTATCATGAGCGTCATATCGCTTTCCCACACAGTTTCAGTAGTGTAGGAAATTATGATACTCCTTGAAACAAGGCTGAAGGCACAACGCAACATTGCACTCGACGCACTCGTATCTTGTGTCTTTTCTCTGAGTGGATGGTCTGACTGTCGAGTGCCTACATACATGGCAGCGACGCTGGGGTTTACGACGGTTTGGTTCGGAAGGGATTGCGCTGGGATAGTGGCGTCCTGCAAGACGTAGGGGAGTCTGAGCAGCCCGGGGGGTGCGGGTGCGGTGTGTGGGTCTGTCCTGGGCATGCTTGGCGATTATTTCACGTGCCAGCTCCCTCACAAACCCCTCAAAGGTCTCGGATACTCCGGTGGTCATTGCGTGCAGGTAGTGGGCGTTCAGGACCGTGATGTCGAGCAAGTGGAAAAAGAGTTTCTTGTACCACTTCATCGTGGTCCTGGTACAGTCAACACTTGAAATCATCGAGTCTGACTGATCAACTTGCCTCATGTTCAGATTATAGGCAAGTACAGATTCTTGTTTCCATACGTTGCCCCTCCTCTCACTACGGTGATCCACGGAGTCTGTGCGGTGCATCAGGGGGCTATGAACAGTTGATAGGAGGCAAACTTCCCTGTTGTGGTTCCACAGGGTTGCAAGGCTGTTATTGGCCTGGAAGAAAACCACCTCGTTCTTGTCAAGTTTCCTCCCTATCTTGACCATATGGCAACGGTTTCTCTTGACTGTACCACAGACTCCGGTGTCGTGTTGGTGGAGGAACCTAGCGAGAAGAGGGCTAGTGTACCAGTTGTCCAGGTACAACACATGACCACGATTAAGGTACTCTTCTATCATTGTCTTCACCACGGCCCCAGAGAGTCCTATACTCTGATCTTCTATTATATCTGTCTGTGCGCCCGTGTACAAGACTATGTCTTGCACATAACCAGTCTTACAGTCACACATAACAAAGATCTTGAACCCGAAATGGTGTCTCTTGCTGGGTATGTACTGCCTAAAGGAAATATTGCCTCTCCACAACACAAGACTCTCGTCTATGACGAGGTCTCTGTAGGGATAAAATGAGGAGCGGAACATTTCCCATAAATGATCAAATACCAGCCTAATTCTCCTCATTTTATCGGTGTTATTTGCATTGGCTGGATCATCTGCATCAAAAAAGTGGAGGCGGCCGAGAATATACTGAAATTGGTTGTGACTCATCACCTTTCCAAAGAAAGGTGTGAGGATGATTGGGTCAGTTGTCCAGTAGGCAGGAATTTGGTTTTTCCTTACCACACCCATCAAGATAACCAGGGCCAAAAATAGGAACATCTCTGAAATAGTCACGGGATAGTCATACTGTTCGGAATGCCTGCTCGTGGTTCCCAAACGTTCACTTTCATGGCGCTGTGATTGTGAAAAAATATTAGTTTGTTCAACTATGCGCCCAACAAACGCCTCACCAAAGAACAAGTTGAAAAAATCCAACCGTGACGAACCTGCATTTACACCTGGAGCCGTGCAACCTGACCGCCACTCCTCAGTGAAAGGGTGAATGATGGGAGTAAAATTACTCCCATCTTCCCAGTTCCACGTGACACCACCGTCTCCAGCCACGTCACCATCGTCCCCTTCGTCAGGGTGGGGAGGTGAGGGTGGTGGGGGAGGTTGGGGAGGTGGAGAGCGGCGCCTCTCATCACTCGCACTTCTCTTCCCTCTCCCTTTTCCTTTACCCTTTCCCTTCCCTTTCTTTCCTTTCCCCACATCCTGGGGCTGTGGGGAGGAAGTTTGGGAATATTCAGGGGCGAAAGAAGTGCTGGGGAGTGACTCAATCTCCTCTCCCCTAGGCCTACGAGCACCACGTGCTCGTGCTGCCTCCCTCACACCACTTGCCCCTTCACCCCGCACTACCCCCACACCACTCTAACTTTCACCCCGCACTGCCACCACAACACTTTCCCTTTCTCCCAGCAATCCCACCACACCACTTGCCACTTCCCCAGACAAAGTACTTTCACCATACCTTATGTGTCGTCTCGCCCCACCTTCTGATCCTCGTGGTGATATTTTCTCTTTTCCCAACCACGCGGCGATATCACGTCCTAGGCCTCCGTCATCCTCATCGTCCTCATCCTCGTCCTCATCAGATTCGGGATGGAGAGATAGCTGTGCACGTGGTTGGGGAGCAGGCTGGCCTTCCCTTGCCTTACGGTATGTCACATACCGCGTTTTTCGGGGCGAAGGGACCTCCTCATCACTGCTACTTATTTCTTCCTCTGGCTGGACGTAATCGCGATCCACCACATCATCATCGAGTGGAGAATCACTGTCTCCAGTGAAGGCTTCCAGGACGGATGCGATTTCCTCGTCTGAGAGACCTTTCCGCGCCATGTCTGACCTGGGTCACTACTAGCAGGTGAGTGATCGAGACAAGGCCGAGTGCGGGTCACGCGGGGTCTAGGACACTGCCCGCCTGGCGGCAGGTAGGGGAGGCTTGGGTACCCGGGCGAAACGAAAATCTCGCGCGAATTTCGAAAATTGTGGAAATTATGAACCTTGCAATTGCAGGACGTTGAAGTACGTCCCCGGGATTAGCTGTGACAAAACGTGAGGACGTGGAAGTACGTCCCCAGGACGCTGAGGGTTAATAAGACATTTGAAAGAAGCTCTATTGGCACTTTGTAATTGTTTATAATCATACTCGATTTATATGACTAGAAGCCTACTGGTATCTTTAAAAATGGTTACACTCAATACTTGAATAGCATACAAAAAAAGACGACTACTGTCATCTACTGTACTCAAGTACTAATAAAATATCTTGTAACTGGATATATTACGCCTTCGCTAATCAGTCTTAATGGAAACCAAAACCAACTGTAATGTTCCACAATACACTAATAAGAATACGGGCGCCATAATGAGCATTTACCTACATTTCTTAATGACAGCCCTGATCCTCATGTTGCTGCTTAGGTCACTGCTTTATTTTGCTAACGGAGCCCGTGTCTTGTGAATGATGTCGTGCTTTCTTGTATATATGTGCAATGTTAATGTGAAAAGTACCTCATTACTTTGTTGTTAATATTATGAGAGGAGGGAAATAGAGTGTAATTTCTTGGAGTTGTTTTTATATGCAGTAAGCACTCTGCCACTCTGATCATACTTCCACATTTGTTTATATCATCAATTGTTTTCTCTTTTATCAGTGGCGTCTCTTTCTGCTGCTCAGTGGGCACTTACAGTCTCTGCAAATTATCGCCAGAGCTTCTACCAGCAGCTTCCTGTGGCATACACTGTCAGTTATTTTCACATGAAATACCATAATACATTGTGTGTGTGTGTGTGTGTGTGTGTGTGTGTGTGTGTGTGTGTGTGTGTGTGTGTGTATTTATTCAGTACTGTTACTAACAATCCTGGAGCCTACTGTTAGTGCTGTTATTACTGTACTTGTTACTACTATTGTTACTGTACATATAATGCTATTTTTCTTTCAAACCGGAATTCCGTCTATGGGCTGAGTTGGAACACTCTTCTCTTTCTACGCTGAATCTATCTATCTATCTATATCTCCATATATTTGTCTCTGTCTGTCTGTCTGTCTCTATCTGACTATCTATATATCTATCTATCCATCCATTTATCTGTGTATCTATCTATCTATCCATCCATCTATCTACCTACCTATCTATCTATCTATCTATCTATCTATCTATCTATCTATATATATATATATATATATATATATATATATATATATATATATATATATATATATATTGCAGGACGCCTTAATCCCGTACGGGGTGACCACAAACAAATCGCCTCCACGTCGCCCTGTCCCCCGCCATTTCACTGCCCTGCTCCCAACTCACACCCCCTTCTCTCATATACCTCTCCACTCCATCCCTCCATCCCATCCTTGGCCTCTCCCTCCTTCTCCCCTCCCTGCACCTCACTGACATACATTCTCCTCGTCAGTCTCTTACCCTCCATCCTCTCCACATTGCCAAACCACCTCAGTGTGTTCCTCCTAACGCTTCCTATCACATCCACATCCACACCACAACGCTTCTTTATAAGGCAACATTGCAAGGTCCCTAATTTGCAAAATTTTCAGTTTTCGCGAGTGATTTCGTGAGAGATTTTTGGCACGAATACACGGGACACCTTCCTTATTTCTCTACAAGATGCCAAGCAGGGACAATGCCTTACACCGCATAACCTCTCCCCCCCCCCTGCACGCCATTGTCTCGGCAATTCACCTGTTACCAGTGACCTGGCCAATAAAGACATTCAGGGCCAGAGTGATTCCCCAATCGATGACAATGTGGAGGATAAAATTTACATAGCATTAGAGGAAGAAACAGTCAGAAATGATGATCAGGTAATGTGGGAAAAAAAAGGTCATGAATGGTGATGAGTTAGTGAGTGAAACAATGCTTATAATACCTATATTACTGTTTGAAAACCAATATACTCTTGTACTACAAATAAATTCGTACCAAGTAAATAAATAAATACTGTTTATGAGTGGATAAAATAGTTACCCTCCCATAGAACTCGTTTTCTTTGGTGCCAGCCTGTTAGAAAACTCAGTCAGGTAAGGAGGTACTGGTACCTGGATCGAGTATTTTAAACCTCAGGTGAGCGATTTCTCTATGAATTTTCGATGTTTCTCACCAAAAGCGAATGTTTGAGCCTAAAAAAAAAAAAAAAGGTCCAAAAATGTCGGGACTGGGGCGTACCACTGCCCAGAAAACGTCAGGATTGGGCGGGTTAAAATAATGACCAGCTTTGCAAACCTGAAAGGAGAATACCAGTCGACCAGTCCTTCAGCCCTAACAGGTCGAGGTCTTATTCTCTATGTAATTTTTGTTTTACAGATATAGCTTGAATCACTGTACTAAAGATTTACCAAACAGATGGAGTCAGTGTTAGTTTTTAGTAACTCATTAAAACGAGAGGCCTTCCATTGGTTGAATGCATTCATCTGGACGAAAGAATAATTAATTAAAAATACGTTTTCGGATTAGAGAGGAATAATGGCCGAAACGGAAAGCATGGTGTATAGATAGATAAGCATTTATTGCAAATCTTACCCTTTTCTTTCCGATAACGCATTTCGCAGTATATTGCAGTTGCTCCCAGACAGTAGGCTATCATTAAGCTTGCGAGAGACCTTTTAATGGTAAGGGTTAATGAAAGTTATTTTAAGACATTCCGGTTTGGAAAAATTCTCCAAGACGAAGTGCAATTGGTTGGAAGTTGTTTTTGCTGCTGCTGCTGCAGGTTCATTTGGGAGTCAGCCCGCTGGGCTAGAGGCTAAAGTTGTTCGTCTAATGTAGTCTACCATCGCCCTCAAGGGAGACAGGAAAGATGTTAAAAGACATTTTGGTAACTGGGCAGATGAGCCGCCAAGTTGTGGAGGTGCCAACGAGTGATGCCATCCCTTCCCAGAACCCTCCTGGAGGTAGCAAAATTTAATGGCATATAAGTCAGAAGTTTCAATGGGACAGAGAATATGGCAGACAGACAACATACATAACGAGTCTAGTGTAACAGCACACACACACACACACACACACACACACACACGCTGAGAACGTGTGTAACGTTCTCTCTCTCTCTCTCACTGGTGATACAGACACACAGAGAGAATGACAAACTGATTACGCCAAGGCACGTTCTCTCGTTCAGTAAGGAGGATCCGTAGCACCTTTTCCTCGGCGATATATTTTTGCAACCGGCCTGTTATCATTTTCTGCCTTACTTATGCAGTGTGGCAATGTCTGAAGGATTTATGTAACACAGAATAAGAAAGTACGGTGTAAAAAGCAATATATATCGCTTAGGAAAGGTGTCAGGGAGCTTTCTTCACGGACGAGAATAATAGCCCAAGATATGTAAATAATAATAATAATAATAATAATAATAATAATAATAATAATAACAATAATAATACTTATAGAGAAGGGAAAGAAGTTGTATGCGGCTTTTATGGATTTGGAGAAGCATATGACAAGGTGGATAGACAAGGATTGTGGAAAGTATTAAGAATATATGGAGTAGATGGGAAGTTGTTGAATGCCGTGAAGAGTATGTACGATGGTGCGAAGGCTGCAGTGCGTGTGGATGGTGAACTAAGTGAATTTTTGTCTTTGAAGGTTGGGTTGAAACAGGGATGTGTCATGTCTCCATGGTTGTTCAATCTGTACATGGATGGGGTAATAAAAGAGGTACAAGGTAGGGTAGTGGATGTTGGAGTGGCCCTGGTGAGAGAGGATAGTGTTTGGAAACTCCCTGTACTGTTGTCTGCAGATGATACTGTGTTGTTGAGTGAAGACGAAGGGGAGCTGCAAGGCTTGGTAGATGAGTTTGGGAAAGTGTGTAAGAAACAGAATTAAAGGTGAATGTAGGGAAGAGTAAAGTGATGGTCTTTGAGAGAGGTGAAGTCAGTGAATGTACAGCGAGGTTGGATGGTGAGGAACTGGAAAATGTGAGTACGTTTAAGTACCTGGGTAGTGTGATGAGTAAGGATGGAGGTTTGGAAGGTGAAGTGCTTGAAAGGGTACAGCAGGGAAGAAAGGTTGCTGGTTCTTTGAAAGTAGTGATAAGAAACAGGGATGTGAGCATGGGAGTGAAAAAGTTACTAAATGACAGTATTGTGATACCAGCTCTAACGTATGGAAGTGAAGCTTGGACGTTGTTGGAAAGACACAATTCTAGAGTGAGAGCAGTGGAAATGAGTTATTTAAGAGGAGCCTGTGGAGTCACATGGAGAGACAGGCTGACGAATGAGGATATAAAGGAGCATTGTGGTGTGGATGTGGATGTGATAGGAAGCGTTATGAGGAACACACTGAGGTGGTTTGGCCATGTGGAGAGGATGGAGGGTGAAAGACTGACGAAGAATGTGTATGTGAGTGAGGTGGAGGGGGGAAGAGGGAGGGGGAGGCCGAGGATGAGATGGAGGGATGGGGTGGAGAGGTATATGAGAGAGGGGGGTGCGAGTTGGGAGCAGGGCAGTGAAATGGCGGGGGACAGGGCGACGTGGAGGCGTTTTGTTTCTGGCCACCCCAAACGGGATTGAGGCGTCTGGCAATAGATAGATAGATAGAATAATAATAATAATAATAATAATAATAATAATAATAATAATAATAATAATAATAATAATAATAATAATAATAATAATAATAATAACAATAATGCATACAACAAAAGCAGTAAACACTCACGCGCTGATGTAACTCGCGCTGGCACACCAAACAAATTAAAAATCAAACATCACTTTACTGCAAAAGGTACACATGTGTTGCGTGTGCGTATGTATAGTAGGCCTACGTGTGTGTATGTACGTATGAATGTATATATGTGTGTATACTTATGTGTTTTAAAGTGTGTAATGCTTTAGTTCTGTGCAATGATTTGAGTTCCAGTAGTCTACATATCTTCCTTTTACATTCAGTCTATCCGTCAGTTTAAATCGAAAGAGCGAGAGAGCAAGCGAGCAAGCGAGAGGGAGAGAGAGAGAGAGAGAGAGAGAGAGAGAGAGAGAGAGAGAGAACGTTGGCGGGTGAGAAAACATTTAAAATCTGGTAATAGCCTAAATATTGTTTATTGTTCAACGACATCATTCTTTGTCATTCTGTCTATTGGTGTGTTTGTATCGAGAGAGAGAGAGAGAGAGAGAGAGAGAGAGAGAGAGAGAGAGAGAGAGAGAGAGAGAGAGAAGCATAAAAATTTGAGTTAATAGCCTTCATACTTTTTATTCGACAATATTATCGATTAGTGTTGGCACTGTTCAAAGTGGCCAAATATTTCAGGGCACCTTGAACGAGATTCAGTGTCAAGCAAAGGGTATGTACACCTCCGGACAGAAATTCGTGATACACGATAATCTGCCACCAGAGGTCAGGTTAATCGCACACGTCTACCCCCCCCCAACTCCCCCTCCTTACCCCCACCAAAACACTGATCTGTTAGGCAGATGGATCGGAGATATGAAGCTTCGCTCACTCTCACGTCTTGCCACATGTAATGTTACTTTAAATTATATTACTATTAGGGATATTACCAAGTGCATAGATCCAGCTTCAGTTCCATGAGAAGTGATTATATCGAAGCTTTAGCGGATTTCAGTACAATGACCTTAATATACAGAGTCTGGTTTCCAAATAGATATCCAATGTGATCTAAGCGATAGACTAAAATCCAAGTAACAATTAAAAATTATATGGCCAGACAAGTCCCTCTCTTGCCTTGTCATGTGGACAGCCTCATATACACTCACCTACTTATCCACCTACCCACTCAGCCCATCCAACACAACCCACCGACCTCACCCCTGCCACCCACCCAGCCCATCGATCCCTGCTATCCACCCTGCTAACCCACGAATGCCACACACGAAGCTCACCTAACAATGCCACTCAACTCATTTACTCATTCATTTCTCCACCCTGAACCTATTCAGCCACCCAACTCAACCACCCACTTAAATCATTCCGATCACGCAATCGTCTCAGCCACCCTGGCGACCAACGGTGCCCACTCACCCTGGCGACTCACTTTGCCCACACATCCTGACAACCTATCTTGCCCACCGACCCCTACCACCCACCCTCACCACTCACAAATTCCACCCACTCTTCCAACTCACGAATTCCACCCACCCTGGTCATCCAACAGCGCCATCCATCTCATCCATCCACACAACCCTCCCACCTCTCCTTGGACACTCCCCACCCACCTCACCCTGTCCATCCACGCATCCTGTCCACCCACTCCTCCCACCGACCCACCAGCCCATCCACCCTTCTTACCCAACCCCATTCACTCCGCCACCCCATTCACCCATTTGAACCCGACTTATCTATCAAACTCATCTTATCCAAACCTAACTTGCCGACCCTTCCCCACCACCCACATATCCAGCCACCTACCCACCCAGCCCACCAAACGCATCCACTCACTAACCCAGTTACCCTTACAACCCACCCAAAACCACTCTACACACCACACCCAACAACTGCCCCCCCCCCTCTCCACCATTAACAATGTCCACCCACACTGGCGTTGCACCGAACTACAACTCCCACCAACTCAACCTCATCAACTCCACCCACCCAACCAATTGACAGACACACACACACACACACACACACACACACACACACACACACACACACACACAGGTGGAGAGAAACACGCATAAACAGACAGAAACACACACACACACACACACACACACACACACACAGAGGGGGAGAGAAACACGCATAAACAGACAGAAACACACACACACACACACACACACACACACTCACACACAGAAAAAACACACATAAACAGACAGACAAACACACACACACACACACACACACACACATACAGAGAGAGAGAGAGAGAGAGAGAGAGAGAGAGAGAGAGAGAAACAAAACACGCATAAACAGATAGACACACACACACACACACACACACACACACACACACACACACACACACACACACACACACACTGGCGCATACAGAGAGAGAGAGAGAGAGAGACTGACTCAGTAAGGCACAAACACACACACACACACACACACACACACACACACACACACTGGCGCATACAGAGAGAGAGAGAGAGAGAGAGAGAGAGAGAGAGAGAGAGAGAGAGAGAGAGAGAGACTCAGTAAGACACAAACAAAACACTCAAAAACACACACACACACACACACACACACACACACACACACACACACACACACACACACACACACACACATATATACATGCACACACAAACATTGTTCCCCTATTCAAGAAAGGAAATAAACAGAATCCAGTCAGCTATAGACCAGGATCTCTGACCATTGTTGTATGCAAGGTACTAGAAAAACTAATGAAAAAGATTTAGGCAAACAAACTCCAATAATACAATATGATAACAGAAAGACAGTTCGGTTTTACAAAACGAAAATTAATTATGTGTTACAGATCTATTAAGCTACTATGATAGAGTTGCAGAAACACTACGGAAAAGCGAAGGATGGGTGGACGGTATCTATTTTGAAATTATGGAAGCATTTGACAGAATACCGCACCAAAGACTTCTATGGAAGCTGTACCATCAAAGAGGAATCCAAGGTAATCTGTTCTGTTGGATGCAGGATTTTCTCAGAAAAGGGAAATGAGAACAGTACTAAGAAGTAATTACTCATCATGGAGGGAAGTGACTAGCAGAGTTCCACAGGGCTCAGTGATAGCAACAATTACCTTTTTAGTATATATTAATGATATAGGCTAGACAGGAACATCTGAATGGGATGCTATCTAGATATGTTGGCTGATGATGAAAAAATACAAAGGAGAATTACAAACTCTTGCAGAGAGCTAGAAGAAGAATTAAACAAGCTTCATAAATGGTGCAATAGATGGCAAATAGAAGTCAATGTGGACAAATGCCATGTAATTAACTTTGGTAAAAGTGGAAAAGGACCAGATCGGGATTATAAGATAGGAAGTTCAACCCTACACATATCAGAAAAGAAGAAGGACCTAATAGTAGACTTTTACTCCGGCAGACCACATAAATGAGAAGGTACGAAACATACACACATTGCTTGCTAATATGAGAATAGCATTCGTCGTTTCGTTTCGTTTCTTTTTTAAAGGCTCCAACATGCTTCCATGCGTCGGCCTCGGTCACCTAATGGCGGTTCTCCATGCTGCACGATCTATTGCAGCCTCCCTGTTCTTTTTTTTTTTTTTTTTTTTTTATGCGAGGAAGAAGGAACCAAAGGCCATGAGCCCGCAGTAACAGTTCCCTCCAAGAGAAAAACAAAATACAATAGAGAGCCAAATTCAAGATCCGATCATTTTGAGATGCCTGGACACACTGCGTTTGAAAGACTGGAGATCATAGGCAGGAGGAAATACAGACAGAGGGAGACAGTTCCAGAGCTGACCTGTTGCATGAATGAAAGACTGGGAGTAACGGTTAACTCTTGCATTAGAGAGTTGGACAGAAAAGGGATGAGAGTTTGCTGCCAGACGGGTGCTACGCGCCCGTCGTAGAGGTGGAGGAATGCAAGCAGACAGTTCAGAGGAGCAGTGACCATTAAAGTAGCGATAGAAAAGAGATAAAGATGCAACAGTGCGGCGAAGAGACAGAGGTTGAAGGGAGTCAGTAAGAAGAGGAGAGTTAATGAGACGAAAAGCCTTTGACTCCACCCTATTGAGAAGAGCTGTATGTGGGGAGCCTCCCCACACATGAGAGTTGTACTCCACACAGGGGCGGATAAAACCCCTGTATAGAGTCAACAATTGTGCAGGGGGTAAAGAAAGAGCGGAGTCGGCTTAGCACACCCAATCTCTTGGAAGCAGATTTTACAAGAGATGTAATATGATCTTTCCAAGATAAGTCCCGAGTAAATGAAACCCCCAGCATGTTCAAGGATGATGCAGGATTAATCTGAATATTATTAAACATTAGTGGGTATACCTGTGGAAGATTTTGTCGGGTTGATAGGTGTAAGAACTGAGTCTTAGAAGCATTAAAGACAACCATATTATTTTTACCCCAGTCAGAGATATGAGCCAAGTCAGACATTAGGTGTGCCATAGCCTCATCCCTTGTTTCTTGAAGTAACTGTTGAGATGGGCGTTGCGGGAACCGAATGGAAAGGTGAAGGGTGGAGTCATCAGCGTATGAGTGGATAGGGTTAAATGTACAGCTTAGAAGATCATTGATGAATAAAAGGAAGAGAGTTGGTGATAGGACAGAGCCCTGAGGAACACCACTGTTGATAGATCTAGGAGAAGAACGATGGCCGTCTACGACAGCAGCTATAGAACGACCAGAAAGGAAGCTAGCGATGAAGGTACAGATAGAAGGATAGAAACTGTAGGAGGGCAGTTTGGAAATTAAAGATTTATGCCAGACTCGATCGAAAGCCTTTGAGATGTCAAGTGCAATGGCAAAGCTTTCGCCAAAGTCCCGAAAGGAGGATGACCAGGAGTCTGAAAGGTAGGTGAGAAGATCGCCAGTGGAGCGTCCCTGACGGAACCCATACTGACGATCGGAAAGAAGGTTGTGATAGGAAAGATGCCTTAAAATTTTTTTTATTAAGAATTGACTCGAAAACTTTTGAAATACAGGACGTTAAAGCAATTGGACTATAGTTGGAGGGTTGGGAGTGGTCACCCTTCTTTGGGACTGGCTGAATGAGAGCAAACTTCCAGCAAGAAGGTAAGGTATAAGTTGACAGACAATGGCGAAAGACTTTACCTATGCAGGGTGTAAGCACAGAAGCACAGTTTTTGAGAACAACAGGAGGGACCCCATCAGGCCCATATGCCTTGTTAGTTCTGAGGCCAGTAATGGCAGAAAATACATCAACTGAAGAAATTTTAATGTCAGCCATGAGGAAGTCAGAGGGGGGAAGTGATGGAGGAACAGCACCGGAATCGTCTAAGGTGGAATTGGAGGAGAAAGTCTGTGCGAAGAGATCTGCTTTATCAGTAGAAGAAATAGCTACAGAACCATCAGAGTAGAAAAGAGGAGGGAAGGATGATGAGGTAAAGTTGTTAGAAAGATTTTTGGCAAGGTGCCAGAAGGAGCGGGAAGAAATCGAGTTGGAGAGTTGAGAGCATTTAGTATGGATGAAATTATTTTTAGTAGAGCGAAGAACAGACTTAGCACGATTCCGGGCAGAAACGTAAAGATTATGTGATTCAGGGGTGGGTTGGCTCCGGTACCTTTTGTAGGCCTTCTCCTTGTTGCGGACAGCATTAGAACAAGCGTGATTAAACCAAGGCTTTCTTGCGTTAGTCAAAGGATATGAGAAAGGAATGTATGCTTCCATGCCCGAGAGAATAACCTCCGTAATGCGCAAGGCACACTCAGATGGCTCACGGCCATGGAAGGTAATAATCATTCCAGGGAAAATCAAAGAAGTACTGCCTGAGGGCCTCCCAGTCCGCAGCTCCAAAATGCCAGAGACGACGTTTCCCTGAAGGGTCCGCAGGCCGTACTGGAGCGATAGGACAGGTTAAGGTAATAAGGTTGTGATCGGAGGAGCCCAACGGAGAGAAAAGATTAACAGAGTAAGCAGAAGGATTAGTTGAGAGGAAGAGGTCAAGTATGTTGGAGCTCTCTCCAAGGCGGTCAGGGATACGGGTAGGGTGCTGTACAAGCTGCTCTAGGTCATTAAGGATAGAAAAGATGTACGCTTGTTCACCAGGTGGATCCGTGAAAGGAGAGGAGAGCCAAAGGTGGTGGTGAACATTGAAATCTCCAAGAATGGAGATTTCAGAGAAAGGAGAAATGGACAGAATGTGTTCCATCGTAGAAGTAAGATAGTCAAAGAATTTTTGATAGTCAGTAGAATTAGGGGATAAGTAAACAGCAGATATATTTAGTCAGAGAATGACAGGAAAGCCGAAGCCAGAGAGTGGAGAATTCAGAAGAATCAAGTTCAGGAACATGAGAGCAAGATAAGTCGTTGCGTATGTATACACAACAGCCACCTTTGGCTTTGAAATGAGTATAGAGAAAGTAGGAGGATACAGAAAAGGGTTTGCTGTCAGTTGCCTCAGACAGCTGAGTCTCCGTTAGAAAAAGAAGGTGAGGTTTAGAGGAGGAGAGGTGGTGCTCTACAGAGCGAAAGTTGGATGAAAGGCCGCGAATGTTGCAGAAATGAAGAAGAAGAGAGTCAGACAGTGGTTCCAGGCACCTCGAGTCGTCACCGGGAGAGGGGCAGATGGCGGGGGCATTTATGGTCCCCCCCCCTGGGGACTCCGAGGCTGGGTGAATTGACGCCATTTTGGTAAATTTTGATTAGGAAGTGTAGTGTGTACTGTGCATGTAGTTTGGTGAAGATAGATAGAGAAATTTGTACTGGAGAGCATGCTGGCCTACTCTCTGTGTAACTGAGACACTGAAAAAGTTCAGCAAAGGGGGATGGTCAGGAAATAGTCCTGAGGGCTGATGAAACGGGAGCTCCAGCACTCCCTGTCATCAGCTTTCCATCCACCTCGGGAGTACTGCCCTGCTCGACTGGTGCTACAGTCTACTCCCTTAACCCTGAGATCACACTTAATGACCTCGTTCCATGCCTTTCTCGGTCTATCCCTCACAACCCCACCTCCAATATCAACACTTCTCACCTTCCTCACCCAATTATCATCTCCCATCCTCCCCACATGCCCAACCCATCTCAATCTACCTCTTCTCATCACAAAACCAATACACTCCTGTCCCATCCTACTTCTCAACTCTTACATCGTAAACCCAGCCCCCCCCCAGACTTTGCACGCAGGGACGCACTACACATCCACTTAATCATTGTCATTTCTGTACGTCTGAGCCTGCGAATATCCTCCTCCTTTACTGCCCAGGTCTCACTACCATACAGCATTACACTCCTAACACATGCTGCATACAAAGACCCCTTAGCACTTAGTGAGAGTCCTCTCAATGTCAGGAGAGGCAATAGCTCCCTGAACTTCTTCCAACCTCTTCTCACCCTAGTCGCAGAGCTAGCTCCAGCCCCACCTCCAGAACACAACATGTCTCCCAAATAACAAAACTTCTCCACACAATCAAGAGATTCACCAGCAAGTTCAATCCTTTCATGCCTGACAATCTCCACCTGGTCTCCCCGACACGCCATGCACATAAAATCAGCATTATCTCGCAGTCTACCTCTGATACCACTACATCTCTTGTGCACCCATTTATCACAAACACCACACAAGATGGAATTACTTCCCACGCCCTTGTGGCAAACTGCACATGGCCACTCTCCTTCGTCTTTGAAGGTACCGCCACCAACCCTAGATATCATCTCTTTTGTTTTATCTGCATTTACCCTTAAGCCCTTGTGCCCCATAACATCTCTCCACTTCCTAAACCTTTCCTCCGCCTCCCTTTCGTTCTCTGCAATCACCACCAAATCATCAGCATACAGCATCTCCCACGGGAGTCCGTTTCTAAAGTCATGTGAGAGGGCTTCAAGTACATGTATAAATGAAGGCATGCCGAGAAAGATAATTACCTCATTCATCAGACCAACCCTTGAATTTGCATCAGTGATCTGGAATCCTCATCTAAAAAAACACATAGATAAAACTGAAAAAGTACAATGGGCTGCTACAAGATGGGTATCATGCTTAAAGGATCTGAGCTATGAAGAAAGACTAGAAAAACTGAACCTACGAATACTACAAGAGAGAAGGAAGAGGAAACATGATGACGCTATATAAGTACATCTCAGGGAAAGAAAGAATAGACATCAATGAGTATATAACCTATGGGGAAGCATCAGCAAGAGGACACTGAAAAAAAAAATGCATAAGAAGAGAGGTGAGAAAGACGTAAGGAAATTCAGTTTCCCAAATAAGGCAATTGATAAGTGGAATGCGCTACCGAATGAAATAATGCGTGCCAAAACTATTCATAAAATTAAGTATATGTATGATAAAAATAGTTTAATACACGGGACAGTACGAGCTTCACTCATTCCTGTAAAGATACAATTAGGTATGAACAATTAGATAAGTACAGATATATGCACACACACACACACACACACACACACACACACACACACACACACACACACACACACACACACACACACACACACACACACACACACACACACACACACACAGATGCGGAGGGGTGGGAAAGGAGGGAGGGAGGATTTGGGGACGGTGAGGGGGACGGATGAGATGTGGAGGTCCCTAGTATTGTTCTAGAAGCAGCTTACACAGTACATTGACTCGTATCTCCGACATATACCCTTTAATTCAGCTATATTATGGATGTATTTCCATTGGGATTCCTTGATATGCCATCCAATTGGCAATAGTTTTAATGAGCGAATACATTGGTAAAATATTAAACATCATAACTATGCTAGTTTCAATATTACATGCTGTTCATACTGTTCAGTGATTATACAGTCAACCATCAAACAGTAATTCGTAAGACGTGGGGCCAATCTTCCTCGGGGATAAACAACCACTGAGGATGATTAGTGAGTGAAGTTGTTGTGAACTACTCTCTCCCTGTGTGTGTGTGTGTGTGTGTGTGTGTGTGTGTGTGTGTGTGTGTGTGTGTGTGCTGTTTTTCTTAGGGCAAGTCCACACGTACTCTCGAACATATGTTGGCAACATGTTCGGGAACATGTTTGCAGCAGTTTTTGGACAGATGTATGCAAACATGTTTCAGTGCAGCTTCGAACACTTGCAGCAGAGGCGATGGGATAAGTGTATCCATACCAGGCAGTTGAGACTTCATCATGATGTTGCCAACATGATCTGGACGCTGCTGTTCCCAACATGTTTGCAGCGTGGTCGTTACTGTGTTGCTTACATGTTGCCAGCACTTGCTCGAGCACCCGTGTGGGTACGCCCTTACTGTGTCAGTCTGTGTGTGTGTGTGTGTGTGTGTGTGTGTGTGTGTGTGTGTGTGTGTGTGTGTGTGTGTGTGTGTGTGTGTGTGTGTGTGTGTGTGTGTGTGAATTGGTTGGGTGGGAGGAGTTGATGAGGTTGAGTTGGTGGGTGTTGTAGTTCGGTGCAACGCCAGGGTGGGTGGACAGTGATAATGGTGGAAAGGGGGGGAGACAGTTGTTGGGTGTGGTGTGTGGAGTGGTTTTGGGTGGGTTGTAAGGGTAACTGGGTTAGTGAGTGGATGCGTTTGGTGGGCTGGGTGGGTATGTGGCTGGATATGTGGGTGGTCGAGGAGGGGTCGGTAAGTTAGGTTTGGATAAGTTGAGTTTGACTGATAAGTCGGGTTCAAATGGGTGAATGGGGTGGCGGAGTGAATGGGGTTGGGTAAGAAGGGTGGATGGGCGGGTGGGACGGTGGGAGGAGTGGGTGGGCAGGATGCGTGGATGGACAGGGTGAGGTGGGTGGGGAGTGTTCAGGAAGAGGTGAGGGTTGTGTGGATGGATGAGATGGATGACATTGTTGGGTGAACAGGGTGGGTGGAATTCGTGAGTGGGAGGAGTGGGTGGAATTTGTGAGTGGTGAGGGTGGGTGGTAGGGGTCGGTGGGCAAGATAGGTTGTCAGGATGTGTGGGCAAAGTGAGTCGCCAGGGTGAATGGGCACCGTTGGTCGCCAGGGTGGCTGAGACGATTGCGTGGTCGGAATGACTTAAGTGGGTGGTTGAGTTGGGTGGCTGAATAGGTTCAGAGTGGAGAAGTGAATGAGTAAATGAGTTGAGTGGCATTGTTAGGTGAGCTTCGTGTGTGGCATTCGTGGGTTAGCAGGGTGGATAGCAGGGATCGATGGGCTGGGTGGGTGGCAGGGGTGAGGTCGGTGGGTTGTGTTGGATGGGCTGAGTGAGTAGGTGGATAAGTAGATGAGTGTATATGAGGCTGTCCACATGACAAGGCAAGAGAGGGACTTGTCTGGCCATATAATTTTTAATTGTTACTTGGATTTTAGTCTGTCGCTTAGAACACATTGGATATCTATTTGGAAACCAGACTCTGTACATTAAGGTCATTGTACTGAAATCCGCTAAAGCTTCGATATAATCACTTCTCATGGAACTGAAGATGGATCTATGCACTTGATAATACACCTAATAGTAAGATAATTGAAAGTAATATTACATGTGGCAAGACGTGAGAGTGAGCGAAGCTTCATATCTCCGATCCATCTGCCTAACAGATCAGTGTTTTGGTGGGGGTAAGGAGGGGGAGTTGGGGGGGGGGTAGACGTGTGCGATTAACCTGACCTCTGGTGGCAGATTATCGTGTATCACGAATTCCTGTCCGGAGGTGTACATATAATGGCAGGTCGACTAACAGATGCAATTACTGACTAAAAGTAAACCACAAAAAGAAGGGGCGCACACTGAGTGCCACATCCAAGCCACCAGTTGGTTTACGGACCGAGTATTTGACAGTGCCCTGTGGCCATGAGATTCCGCAGATTACTCTCAAAACCTAATTACCTCATTTGGCCTGGCCATTACCTCTTCCACCAAATTTGATTCAGATGAGATGAAAACTGTTTAGTTTGAGTTTGCCCAGTAACCTTGACTGTGACCTTTCTCTGTGACTTTTACCTTTAACTTATTGTTCTCAAAACTGAATATCTTTATCGTTGTATTAAGTTTTAATCTTTTCAAAAACTTTACATCTAATAACAACTTTTCAATTTGACATTGTCATGTGACCTTAACATTTCAGCTATTAAAAAAAAAAAAAATCTGGTCAGCTTTTTGGGCTGTCCTCATTTCGTCCACCATGAGTAAAGTAAATCAGATCAAAATATGTAGTTTGTTCACAGAGACACACGGGTCAAAATTTGACCTTGCCTTGTGACCATCTGCCTTCACTGATTGTTCTCGAAATTCAACTGCCTGACCCAAAACTCTTCTGTAACGATGTGTTCAGATCATATAAAAATTGTTTGAGCTGACGTTGGTTTTGATCTTCCCTGTGACCTTGACCACCGATTAATTGTTTTTAAAGTCAAATCACTTAGATTTTTTACTTATTCCCAGTGTCGCCACAGTGTTCGCCAAGTCTGTAAAAACTGCTTAACATAACATTGTCATATGGTCTTGATCTCTGACAGTGTGTAATAAAAAGTAATTAGTTTACTCCCTGGTCGACCCTTAACTATTTTAACTTTTCGTTTACATTACAGTAGGGCAAAACAGTTGGACTTACTGTCTTTACACACACACACACACACACACACACACACACACACACACACACACACACACACACACACACAGTCGTATATTGATCTCGCCCTGTGATCTTGACTTTTTATGTATTGTCTTCATAACTGAATCACTTCATTAATGGTCTTATTCTGAACTGTTCCGCCTAGGTTGACCTAAACTGGAGTTTGTTTTTGTACGGGTTAATTCTCAGCCCTTCCATCAAACTGGGTTTAAAGTGAATGTAAACTGAGTTATTTTCTTAACCCCTCCTCCACACACACACACACACACACACACACACACACACACACACACACACACACACACACACACACACACACACATTGTTCAAAGCACTCCACACACTCTGGTTCCTGGAGCACGGGTATGGTTATTTTACTGATAGAGCGAATGACACAAGGAACGACACGACCGTCGACTTTCCATGTTGGGTACAACCAGGAACTGCCAAGGCTTACAACAATGACGGGAATTACATGCGGTAAAATTTTGTTGGGCATGGTAATCATCAACTCTCTCTCTCTCTCTCTCTCTCTCTCTCTCTCTCTCATTTTTGTCATTCTTCTGACTATCCTTTCAAGGCCAGTACTCCATATCCTTTCTTTGTATGTTTTCTTCTTTACGTTCACTGCTGCTTTCTCTTCTCACTTGACCAAGCTTCTCTCTAATTCTGCAGCCTCCTTGCCAGTGGATAGATTAGACACTTCGAAGATTCCGGCTTCGAGATCACCTTTGCCATTATATGGTTAAGAGATATGAGATCGTTACACATTTTGATGCTTCCTTTCGGATTCACATGCAGACCCCGACATATTGCAAGGGGGTGAATTGTGAGCTTACCTAACGTAGGCATAATGGATAAGTAATACGTAAATAGCAATATCTCACTTGATTGATTTAATAACTCAAAGATGGAGGCCTCGAAGCCACTTCGACATTGCAGATCTAATAGATGTAAGAAAATCACACACTGATATTTTCATTCGAGTTCCCACAACCCCGATTAAAGTGCAGTGGTTTGCCGCACTTGTTGAACAAACCTTATTCTTATCTCTGTTTAATAAGCTGCTTCAACTTGCATAGTTCTCTGACCAATCTGGAGAAAGTTACACCATACCTGATGATTTTATTGCTATAATTCGTCTGCTGATTCTGCCAACATTTTTCTCTCGCTATGGCTCCTCCGATGACTATGGCTCTATTATCACTGTAACCTGTCCTGTCTCTCCATTAAGGCCAATGAACCCTGCCAGGAAGCGAGGCTTAAGACACTGGAGCAGCAAACTGAGAGAATTTTCGTAGTTCATCCTTGACTTCTTATGAATGAACTATGTGTGCTTTATTCATTAAGTTCATTTTTTTTTCAGACATGCAAGCATACATTCCTTTCACGTATCCTTCGACTAAAAAAAAAATGCCACAGTTGCATGAATGCAATCAGCAAAAAGGAGGAGACCTATAAAAGATAACTTACCACGGCCAACTTATCCCTCAATCGCTGCTGCTTTACATTTCTATGAGCAATCACCCCAGTCTGTTTTTCAGCTCACCGAGAATAGTTATATACATTTCAAATGCTTTGAACCCTTTTTAGTAAATTCCTTTCTCTCTTTCTGATATCGTGCCAAAAAGATTTCTGAATATTTCGTCCTCCTTCTCTCCCTTTTTCCATTTGGATGACTCTATAGGTGGTTCCTCCATTGAGAAAGCAGAACTCTTACTCCATCGTTTTCTATTCATACCACTTTCGAAGATCAGTTGCTGCCCTTTCATCTCCTTCCCATTTTTTGTTCCTCATGCCTCTCTTAACATTATCACCAACTAATGAACTTTTTCCATCTCTGGTTAACTGCAATTCAGCACAGCATTGCAGTAGATCGGAGTATAAGGATCCAAAAGGAAACGTCACAATCTCTAATGGTCACACATCTTTTAGACTTGTATGGTCAACGTGGCTTTGACGCCTCCATATGAGATGTTTCTAATACACCCAATGGCGCATCGCAATTTTCATTTTGCATATACCCCTCATAACTCTTCTGTACCTGACACACCTCTATTCTTGATGCACTCACTACTTGCTTGAATATTTCGACATTTACCCCACACCACCAACTTCATCTACATCGCACCATCACCTGCCTCTAACTTTTAAGGTACAATTTCACTTTAGTTCTTCCTGTCATCCTCTTATTATAACCTCTTACTTCTGAGCACTTCTACCTGTACGTGCTTCTTCCCCTTACTTTGCGTTATCCGTGTCCCTTTTTTATTTATTCATATTTTTATTTAACCACCAATTTTTCAATAGTGAATGTATGGTAAGGATATTGGAGATAATTAGTTCATTTTACCCTCGGAGTAGCATTAGTTAATCCCAAGCTGCACGAAATTCTTTGAGGGTAGTCATAGTAAGATATATAGTGTCAGTGGAAATAATTTCTTAACCATCTTTTGGCAGTAGTCACGCCTACTGTAATTTAAAATCATCAGGCAGTAGCAAAAATTTGGAATCTCCCTTATTCACAAAGGTTTAAGATAAGTGCTTACTATATCTAATAGCATATGACAGGGTGTACTTCAATGGGACAGGTTAGGCAATTCTCTGCCGCAAGTTTGCTCTGTGAAAGCTTTGTGTGCAAGCTGTCCAACATGAAAAAAACTAACAACACACATCCCGGTGGCAGGAAACTAGGCCGCAACCACTCTTGGTACAACAACAGCAGCACAAACACACATTATAGGCCTGAGAGAAGAGACTGCAGTGGCGAGCCAACACACAGTATTAACGCTGATGGTGCAAATGTTCCGACAATTTTAGCACCAGCCTACCTCAAAATTGTCCCCGAAATAGACCGTCTACATCCCACTTTGGTGAACCCTGTCCCACACAACGCCACCATCACCACTCATCCCCCCTCACTGGGCTCGCACTTACTATGGCTTTATGCTGATTACTCGACCCAAACTTCTCTCGTGTCACCCCATTCTGTCATTTTTCTCTGCGGTTTATTTTGGCCCTCTTGCCCCCTCCTTTTCTTTCCTTTCACTTATTTTTTTTTCTTTTCTTGCTTTTTCTTCCGCTACACCATTCCTACATTTTTCCTGTGTAGCTTATTGTGGTATTTATTTACTTTTCTATTTTCTTCTTAGCCTTTGTCTCTCCAGGAAAATGAGAGCGGTTCTTTTTTACTCCTTCTTTTATGTTTTTACTTCATTCTCACCTTAAGATAATGCGGTGCTTTTAACTTTCACCATGAACCTACTCTTCCAACCTACAGTTCCCATTATTACATACCGCACCAACCTAGTCATCTCGTATCATATATCTTCCACCCCTGAAGCGAAGTCTAACATTTTCTATACTAAGATTTTTGTTTTACTCATGCTATCTGCCGACGATTGTGTTCATCTTACCAGTCTTTCCAAGCCGGAGGGTTTAGATAAAACATTCATAAACATGAAAGTTAATTCTAAAACTGAAAAACATAATCGGAAGATACGTAGCATAAATAAAATCAGATGTCAGTGTTCAAAGGGTTAAGAGAAACCGGTGAATTAACCATCCTCCGCCAATACCACCATACTTCAAGGCACAAAATGGACCAGAAAATTACCTCACCGAAATACCACTGAGTGAAGAGTTTGTGTTGTATCGAAAGTGAAATGACACAACTTGAATGAGCCGGGTTTTAAATGTCTTTGTTGGAATGGTTATCATAGATCTGAATGTGCAGTTGCATGTATAAAAATAGATGTTTTGCATTGCGGTAAATAACATCATAATGAGCAGTGACTTCTGAAACTCACTGATGTGATCTCTAGAGCCCTATACAGTTTTCACAAAATTATGTGAAAGTTTCACATTTTTTTGACTAAAATGAAGATGGATACTATTGTCTGCAAGTGAACAGTTTATAGCCGAACAATCCTGTTACATATCTGATATTCAAAAATGAAACGTTACTCCAACCCAACCAGCTTAAAGATAGCTGGTGCTCACAGTGAGTCAACAAACCAGTGAGCAAGCTCTCCTGATTTTGACGAAATTCTGGAGGATCTAGGAAGCTGCATCCCTCCAGCCTTAGCAGAGAGCTATAGTATTACCTAGTGTTTCATGTGTTGTCACTTGGGAATTTAAAGATTTTTGGACTTTTTTAAAAACCCATATACTTGGCCAGTCCCTTCCGGTCGGAATTTCTCGTGTCCACGCATGTGCAGTGCGAGGAGCGTGACGTGGAGTTGTCATGGCAATGCCACTCTGCCAGAGAACATGCACCAACTCAACTTCACTGGAGAAGTGCTGCCGCTGCTCTGAACGCTACCCTATTACGGTGATACGGAATACTCTGGACCTGCCACCCTCGCTGATCTTCAGGTCGACCTAGCACTCAGTGATGACGATGTCTTGTTCTAGGAAGCTTGACCTCCACTTGACCTTCATAGACACAAGGGCTCCACACCTACTGCAGTTGTGGTGACTCCGAGGCTGCCTCAACCTGTAGCTCCCTTTCATGTTACCCAGGGATCCAGCTCCACCAAATGCCCTGTGGAACATGCTTCAGATGTCAACAGTGAACCACTGTCTCCTGCTGCAAAAACATCAAAATGCAATGGGACTTGTTCTCAGTGCAAAGTTTCTGATAATTTCCTCCCTTGCATCACTCCTCAGCCTGCACTGGTTCCTCCAGAATTTGCTCCCCGGGCCGAGTATGTCAAACTTCTCTTCAAAGAGTACCTGACTGTCAATATGAAGCTTCACTGGCTATCTGACATCACTAAGACATTCCGTCTCAGTCGGGAGCTAGCTGAGGTCAAGATGTCTGCTGTCACCTCTTGCTTCATCTATATCTCATGATGACATACAGACATCATAGACAGGGTCACGAGTGGTGAGTTCCCGTCCTTGTTCCTGGATGTTCAGGACTTAGTTGACCACTCTGTAAGTTCCCTAACTACCTCTTCGCCCACTACCCTGTCAGTGTTGGCCCTTCCTTGGTCAAAAAACTCCCTGGCATGCACCCTGCTCGTCCTTTCCATCAAAATGGGATGCCAATCAACCACCCTGTTGTCCCTTGGAGTCTCACAGACCCTCCTCCACCTGTTGTCAATTTCAGTTTCTTCCCTTCTCTCCCATCCTGTGAGCTATGCAGAATGAAGGACGAACAGCCGTGGTGCTTCAGGTGCTGGAGAATCAGACATATATCATGGTACTGCTCTGCTTCAGAGAAGCATGCGTGGTGTGCTGCAAACCATGCCTCACGGACTTGCCCATATCACACACCTTCACCACCCACCACTGCTGCTACCACTTCTGCATCGGAACCTCGACCCTTACCTGTACCAGACACCTCGTTGTGGAGAGTCAATGTGTGGTATGGTTGAACAACCACTCAGGCTCTGCCATGACTCCTAGAGCTACGTTATCACACACACCACCACCACCACCACATCTGCCACCACCACTGGATGCAGCCTCTTCACCTGCCTCTTCTTTCACTCCCAATTTTGCACAAGTACTTACCCTCCATGAAGCCATTGCCTCTCTGATATTTCGGTGCACAGCGCTTACAGCACGCTTTATGCCACTGAGGTACACATCGATGGCTTGGTAAGTCAGCATACCAGCACCGAAAGCACACTCGTTTCTTTAGTTGAGTCTCATCAGGTTATCATCATCACTGTCACTCCCTTGAGAGGATCAATCATTTATCGACAAAGAACGCCTCACTTCCTATGCCACGAGGCAGTGCTCATGCTACCTCCTCATCCCTGCCTGACCCCCAGAAACCTCAACATAAAATTTGCTAACCGAATACCACCTCAGGTTATCTTTTGGAATGCCTATGGAATCATCTGATGGCTGCATGCCTTAAGGCAGTTGAAGATGATGATGACATACTGATAACTGAGGACGAATTGCTACATGCTCTAATTAGGAGCATGTTATATCGTTCAAGAAGCTTTTGTTGGTCGTCCTCTCCCTTGGGTAGAGGCTCCCTCACCTACTTACTGGCTACATTTCGTATGTTCACCTCGCCAGGAATGGTCTCATTAGTTACATTCATTCCTCCATGCCACATCAACTTCTCCATTGGTCTGTAGATGAGGATATGACCTTTCAGCTTTTTTAGGCCACAGTGGGCGAGGTCGGATCCGTTTGTGTAACATCTATTTTGCCCCTGAAAGGATTAATCTCCCTGCCCTCCCTACTCCTACAATTTGTGGCATGATTTGCATGGGTGACTCTAATGCCTGACATAGTGCTCTGGGTGACCTCTCTCCTACTCCACATTCCAATGGGCTTCTTCTCCTTGGATACATCTGTCACTACCGAGTCACTCGCTGCAACATTTGATTTGCAGTTACTTGACAACTTATATTCCTCCCTGGTAAACACCACACATGGCTTTTGCAGTCCCTGTATTACGAGACCGCATATTCAAAGTTGCCCTAAAGGTCATTTTTGGACGCTTGATCAGTGCATCCTCCAAGCAGAAAAAAAGGTGGTGGAAGATGGTCTCTCTTTCCTCAGGCAACCGACACCTGACTGTCTGCACCAGTACCAAGTGTCAACCAGTGATCTAATTGCTCTCCAGCAATGCATCCGTATTGAATCCTGGCAGAAGTTCACAGATAGGATCAACCATCTGACAAGTGTTGGATCCACGTGACATCTAATAAATAAACTTGTCAGGAAAAAGCCCTCCAGTGCTCTCCATCATGGTCCAGCAGAGTATGTGCAAGATCTTATCAATACATGGTCTGAACAGTCACAAGCACACAACCCTCCTGCCCAGATTCAAGCTGCATTCTCCTCCCAGTGAAAAGTCTGCATTCTCCATCTGATGGCTGCATGCCTTAAGGCAGTTGAAGATGATGATGACATACTGATAACTGAGGACGAATTGCTACATGCTCTAATTAGGAGTAAGGTAACAGCCCCCGGGGATGATCGTATCACTTACCTGTCCTATGTCTACTCTTGAAAGCCCCTGGCAACCCCCTGCTGCTGCTCTACAATTTTCTCTTCCATATGGGATATGTGCCTATTACCTGAGCCCCCAGCACTATAATGCCCATTCCAAAACCTGGTTCTGACAAATACAGACCCATTTCCCTCACTTCCTGCTTCAGCAATGTGCTCGAACGCATCTTCCTTACCCATCTCATGCTTCAGTTGGAGGACAAACTCTCACCCAGACTGTTTGGTTTTCTGTCACAAAGAAGTACACACCACTGACTAATGGAACTCTATATCCTCCTTTGCCACACCAGAGTTGTAGCATTAATTGATCTTAAAAGTGCATTTGATGTTGCAAACAGAGATATCATCCTCGATCAGCTGGTGGAGTTTGGTGTCCAAGGAAACCTCTTGAGATGGATACGGGGCATCCTCAGTATCAGAACCTCGCGTGTCCTTTTTAAGGTCACGTGTAGCTCCTCTAAGGCCTTTGCTCTGCAGGGTGGTGTTCTAAGCCCGTTTTTTTTAATGACCTACTGCACCAGTTACTCTTTTTTTTTTCCAACACTCCTGGAAACACGTTACCTGTTATGCTGATGATATCTGCATTCACGCCAGCTTTCCAGGATATCTTCAACGCTTCCTTCAGTCATTCTACCAGTGATCTTCCACTTGTGTCCTCATCCTCTCTCCAGAAAAAAAGTAGAATCATCTCTCCCCGCAACCCAGGAATGCTTCCAGAATTCACTGGATGAAATAGTGCCATCTCCCTGTGCAGGCAGCAGTACCTTTACCCGGGTGCAGCTGTAAGGATTACCCCAACCATACCTGTAATACGTGTTCATCCCACAGTCTGAAGCCTCCTAAATTGGCTGCAACAGCACTTCATTCCCCTCAAGTCACTCACCAATAATGCTGCAGGAATTTCTATCCCTGTGGCCAGAACTATCTACATTGTATTCATGCAGTCGGTTGTCGATTACCTCTCCCCTGCTCTCAGTCAACTTCTGAAGACGTCCTTAGAATCCATTGAAAAATTTCAGAGCAAGGTAATGAATACATCCCGCATGTTTTTCATTTCACTAGAATAGTGAACATGCAAACTGAACTCAATTTCCCTCCGCCCCCTTGTTGAGAGAAAATATGCCAATGTCTCTTTCTTCAGTGCCAAATGACTTCACTCTCCCCATCTTGCCCCTCATTATTCTTGTGTCATCGGAACTTCACTTGACCATGTTGGACCTCAACCTTCATTTCGGCTCAATGTCCGTACTTTCGTTAATACAGCCTGTTCCATCCTAAGAAGACTTGATATTAATGTTCCTGTGGCAGAAGTGGATCATGGCCCCCTTCCCTGGAGGATTCCTTATCTTGATGTCTGTTTTACTCCTAGCTCCAAGGCAGACCTATCGCTACTCCAGAAACAGGAATCTTTTGAGACCACTGCAAGAGTCTTCCTCAGTTCTTGCCATGCACCATCCCTACACTGACAATTCCCTACAAGCAGATGGGAATGCTGAATGTGGCATCTACCCACCCAGTTTGAACTCACCTGAGGGAGGCTGGGTTGGCCGCAGACTACAAAACTCGTCTAGCTCTACCTGCGAGCTACAAGGACTATTGCACGCGGTTAGTCTCCTCCCTCAGCAAAAACTGAATGGTGTAATTATTTGTGAGTCTCAGTATGGCCTTCAAGCCATCTCGTCTCCAAAACCCACAGGCCATGGTTTAGTTGAACAATCTTATGTCAGTTAGTTTTAGATCATGAAAATTCTCTTAGAATACAGTTCTTGTGGATTCCTTGGCACATTGGAACTGTAGCCAATGACACTGTTGATCTCCTTTCGAATAATGCCTGTGGACTGCCTCTTCCTGATTATGCTACATCCTCCCTCCTCTGCTACAAAAAGAAGATACAACCGGCTGCTCTTCTCCCTACACTCCAGAATGTGTCCATAGAACACTACCACCACTTCCATTTGTCTCCTGCCAAGTATTGTCAACATGGCCTTATGGTTCACAGGCATAATGTCATGCCTGCTCGACTTTGGCTAGGATATCATCCTGTTTGGCAAGTCTCTGGGGCAGGGGATGTCCCTCACCTCTCCCACAAATTATGTGATCATCCTAACGCCAACAACCTTCATCATTACTGCCTTTAATGTCCCTCGATCAGGGACCTGTTGCCTCAGCCTCAAGGACAGTCCCTGGCGGATACATGTAATTATCTACTTACAGACAATCTTTTAAATATCATTCTTGTACGACATCCACACTAACGTCTGTTATTTAAACCCGAATACATATGTGTAACAAGACAGCGGGCCCTGGTTGACACGAGTTCCGCTGTACATAATACTTTGGTGAATGCTAACTCGTGTCTTTTGAACTCCTGTATATCTATGTGACAAAACTGTGTGCCCTAAAAGACACAAGTTCCACTGTCCATAATACTTTGATGGATTCTAACTCCTATATTGTAATATCCTATATGTCAATGTAACAAAACAGCACGTCTTGTGAGACACGAGTTGCTCTGTACATAATTCTTTGGTGGAAACTAACTCCTCTGTTGTAAACTCCAATTTATCTTTGTAACAACACAGTGTGCTGTACAAGACACGAGTCCCTCTCTACATAATAGTTTGGTAGAAACTGACTCCTGTAAGCTCCAATCTATCAATGTAACACAACAGTGTGCCTTGTGAGACACGAGTTCCTCTGTTCATAATCTTTTGGTGGCTGTTCTAACTCCTGCATTGTAACCTCCAATATATCTATGTAACAAAACAGCGTGCCCTTCGAGACACAAGTTCCTTTGTACAAAATACTTTGGTGGATGCCAACTCCTGTGTTGTAAACACTAACATATCTATGTAACATAACATGCCCTGCAAGAAATGAGTTCCTGCGTACATAGTACTCAGACTCATGGTCCTGTTATTAGGTCTGTCGCCCACTGGGCATAAATTGATTAAAACAAATAACCCACATTAGTATTAGAGAATAACAGGTTATGAGAGACATCAAACTGGCATCTGATACAGTTTCAAAGCAGTTTAAGTATTTGATCTCAACGATACCAAAATGTTCTGATGTGACATAGATCAGAATAAACATGCCTGACCGGGCTAGAAGTGAATTGAGGGGACATAGAGGGATTTGAACTAATCTAACTCCACTTGATTTTATCTGACCCAGCCTAACTGGACATGACCTAGCCTGCATGGACCCATACTACCTGACTGGACCAGAGTGGACCTCAGGTAACCTGATTCACACCTAAAATGTCCTAACCACCGTATTGGACCTTAATGAACCAAATCGTACCTGAATTTATGAAACTGCACAAGAGCCAATCTAACTGCTCCTAAGCTGACATGCCAGATTTTGATGGATATGAATGGGTCAAGATGGCCAAAAACTAAGGTAATACAGTAACACCTCAGAGGGTCTCACAGAACTAGCTTGGAAGAGTGTAAATTTCCATGTGGGCTCATTCTCGGTCTTCCTCTCTTCCTACACCCAACCATTTGTTACAACTGCACTCTGGTTCTCACTACCATTAACGTCCTAAACGATATTTAACAGTTTCAGCCAGAAGCCATCTTATATTGTTCATTCTTGCTACATACAAATAATTTTACTTAAATTAGAAAAGATCTTTCGAAGAAAAGGAGTAATTTATCCATTCACTGATCCCTTGACTATAAGAGGTGTTCCCTAAACTGCATGAAAACATCTGTGCGGTTTCCAGAAAATAACATGAAATACGCAGCTCCTGCGTGTCATACATCTTTCGATGTCACAACTTCGGCACAAAGACTTACCATCTTATTGGATACATGCTAGGACTGGGACTGCCCATTTTAGGACTGTTGTGACGGTATTAGCGAGGGGTGTTATTATGTCAAGTCGATGGGTCATGGATACCTCAGAAGGCTGATCGAATTTTATAATGTCTATTTGTTACCCATAGTGAGGCTGTCCTCAACATATCTGTAGGGTTGAACTTGCATCCTCTGACTAGCAGACCACTTCCTAACCACTAGAATGTCACCTCACCCACAACCATTCCTTCGATGATAGTGAAGGTAGTCTATATTTATGACTGTTAGTGCACGATGGGTGGTAGGTGGGGGTGACCATCATCCATTGATTGTACTTGATGTAGTGTTGCCTGCTTCTTCCTTTACCTTTATCATTCTTTTCTGTGTCTGCCTTCCCCCCTTCCAGTTTCTCCAATCTTTCCTGTCATGTTTCATTACTCTTCTTTCTTTTTCAGGTGGTTTTACTTCGAGTAACTAGCCTAATGGTTTCCTCTAAGCCAGGGAACTACTTACAACGCCGGGTGGTAATCATATAACCAATCCAAACGTGTTCGCTGCGTGTCACAAGTCGGTTGGCAGACGGTTAGTGCCCTTCCCTGTAAAATAACTAACTCAAAAACAAACGGCCATTCGTCAAGGGATTGTGGTCTCTGGCTACAGACAGATAGATGGAAGTACACGATGGTAAGTACGGCAGTTGAGTTTTTCCATTGTCATTCTTCCCCCTAGAACATGACCAGCGACTTTGGTGAAAAAGGAACGGGGGAAACAAACCGTGACTAACAGTCTGGTTGGCTTGATGATAGAACTCAGCTTCTTGCAGGTGTGAGATGAATGTGCTAACCAGTTCGTCACGGACCCCTATAGAAGAGCAGGTGGTGGAGTACCGGGAACTAGTTATTAACCACTTCGGTACAAAGATGAAATTGACTGTAATTTTTTTGTTAGTGTAAGATTATTTTTGTCAGATCTCTCCCATGATCTGGGCCTAGAAACTCCAGTGTCACTGAGTCATTGCATTTGTTAGGTTCCTATTATCTTACGTCAGTCAGTGTAAAACCCGACACCACACACCAACATAAGTTACCATACTGCAGGACTCCATTTCTGTTGTAAGGTTAGGCAAGTTTTGAAGTTTTAAGAATCAGGTGTTTAACTTTGGGACGATATAGAGGAGGCTGATGTTTGGTGATTTATTTTTCACCGAGAGTCAGCATCATTCAGTTTTGTTCCAGGATGCACGGTTTTCTTAAATGTTTTAGAGAACTCAAATGTATCCTGTGAGCGTGGGAGGTATATATAGATACAACTCATTATCACTTCCGGGCACTACAGAGGGGGTAGAATGGGATGGGTGAGTTGGGTGGGTGGAGGGTGAGCAGAATTGATGGGAGGTTGAGCAGGGTGGGTGGGTGGGTGATGGAGCATAGTTGGAAGAGTTGGTAAGGGGGGTAGACGAGTGGGCAGAGTGGATGACTGGATGGACTGGGTGAGCAAGGGCATAAGTGGGTGGGTGGGTGATCAGGGTAGGTTTAATCAGTTGGCAGAGTGGGTGGGTGGGCAGGTGGACGTGGATAGTATGTAGGTGGGTGGGAGGGCGGATGGATGGTTTTAGTGTGGGTGGGTTACTGTTTGGCTTCGCTGAGAAAAGTTAGTTGAAGGTATGTTGCTATTCTTGATTAAAATGAGAATTAAGGCTTAGGAGTGAAGGGGTTATTGGGTCTTTAAGTTAACCCGCCTCATCCCGACGTTTCCTGGGCAGTGGTATGCCCTAGTCCCAACATTTTTGGACCTTTTTTTTTTTTTGGCTCAAACATCCGCTTTTGGTGAGAAATATCAAAAATTCATAGAGAAATCGCTCACCTGAGGTTTAGAATACTCGATTTAGGTACGAGTACTTCCTTACCTGACTGGGTTGGCACCAAAGAAAATGAGTTCTATGGGAGAGTAACTATTTTATCCACTCATGAACAGTATTTATTTATTTACTTGGTACCAATTTATATGTAGTACAAGAGTATATTGGTTCTCAAACAGTAATATAGGCATTATAAGCATTGTTTCACTCACTAACTCATCACCATTCATGACCTTTTTTTTCCCACATTACCTGATCATCATTTCTGACTGTTTCTTCCTCTAATGCTATGTAAACTTTGTCCTCCACATTGTCATCGATTGGGGAATCACTCTGGCCCTGAATGTCTTTATTGGCCAGGTCACTGGTAACAGGTGAATTGCTGAGACAATGGCGTGCAGGGGGGGGGGGAAATGTTATGCGGTGTAAGGCATTGTCCCTGCTTGGCATCTTGTAGAGGAATAGAGGAAGGTGTCCCGTGTATACTTGCCAAAAATCACTCGCGAAATCACTCGCGAAAATTGAAAATTGTGCAAATTAGGGACCTTGCAATGTTGCCGCGTTAATTCACGTCCCATATATATATATATATATATATATATATATATATATATATATATATAAAACAAAAGAAAAATGCTGACAAAATTTCCATTCTGACCTATTAGTTTTTAGTTTTTTTGCACTTTAGGCATAAAAAAAGTTATCATTTCACCATCAAGTTCTGTACACTCGAAAGCAATAATTGGTATCCCCCCACGAAGCCAAAGCCACCTGCTGCTAAATGTGGGTGGGTAATAAAACTGTTAAATGCGGGTGGGTACTACAACATACTTATCAACATGGTTAATTTTGGAGCTACCCTTTACAGTTTCTTTTTACCATCAATAGATGGCTCTGTGAACACACACCAGACTGTGGTTTTCTTACTGTGATTCAATTTTTACATCAAAATGCATTACCATAAATTTATAAAATGATAAAATGTTTGTAGAGACTCATAGCTCTTCCTCGATGGAATCTGGGAGCCTCGTTATTGATGAGACTATGGAGATCTCCACAAACAAGCACCGGGATAGGTCCCCCGGTAGTCGCTCGCCTGCCGGCGGGAGACAAAAAAAGACAAAGCACACTGGCCCCCAACGAAAATCTTAAACCGTCGCTTTCACTGTATTACAGTGGAATTGTAGAGGTATTGGGAATAAGTTACACAATATAGCAATCTTGCTTTCTATACACAGGCCAGACGTTGTTTGTTTACAGGAGACGTGCCTGGAGGATCACCCTGATCCTCCACAGTTCAGACACTATCACTCGTATAGAAGATATGAAGGTCACGGAGTTGCCATATACACACACAAATCACACCCACAAACGGAAGTGATTCTAAATTCTACTCTGGAAGCTGTCGCGTGCAGAGTAGAATTTAATAACACGTATCTGTCTATTTGCTCTCTGTACTGTCCTCCACATGGCCCCATTGATAGTGATGCTTTAAATTCACTAGTGGACCATCTCCATGGGAATAAGTTAGTGTTGGGCGATTTTAACGCCCATCACTATCAATGGGGTAGCTTGAGGATTGATGGTCGTGGGGAGCAAGTAGCCGACCTAATACTACAGTCCAACCTCTGTCTTCTGAACGATGGTAGAGCGACTCGTGTAGATGATCGTACTAGTAACTTTTCGGCCATTGACTTATCTTTGGCCTCCCCTGGTATACATCAAGATCTCTCATGGGACCCTTACGACGACTCCTTGGGAAGTGATCATTTACCCATCTGTCTTTCTTATACACGCGACATCATTTCGGACCCTCCACCTCCAAAATTTAACTATAAGAAAGCAGATTGGGGATCCTTCTCAAGGATTGCCAATTTAGATATATCTGGGGAGACCATAGACGTTAAGGTCGAAAATATAACTACTTCCATATTACACGCAGCTGAGGCTGCTATTCCCAAGACTTCTACAGTTCATGCGAAGAATAGAGCACATTGGTGGACGCCGGATTGCCGACAAGCATTAAGAAAACGCAATAGGAGATACAGGATTTTTGATAGTCAGCCCACTGAGGAAAATTTTATTGCATACAAACAGGCACGGGCTGAGGCAAGGAGAATAATAAGAAGGGCCAAACGTGACTCCTGGCGGTCCTTTGTGTCCACGGTGACTCGTACAACACCATTACGTAAAGTCTGGTCCACCATAAGAATATTAAATAATAAAGGCCCATATTTCCCAGTCACCACCCTTCAGGTGAATAATAACATCTATGACGAGCCCGTGGACGTTGCTAACATCCTCGTCAGGAGTTTTTCTCATGTAAGTAGCTCAGCCAATTATGACCCGCGTTTCCAACATCATAAACGCACGGCTGAGCTACAGATATTAGACTTTGCCACAGAAGACGTAAACTCCCCGTACAACCAAGAGTTTACGCTAGATGAACTGCTCCTTGCCCTTAAATCCTGTAAAGACACCAGCCCTGGACCAGACACCATCACGTACGGTATGATCCAGCATCTTAATCAGGACAACCTGATTAAGATGTTAGCATTGTACAATGAGATTTGGGCGTCTCGAACGTTCCCAAACTCATGGCACTTTGCGCACGTCATACCGATACCCAAAGAGGCTGGTCGTCTTATGAATCCCACTTCATTTCGTCCTATTGTGTTGACTTCTTGTCTATGTAAGGTCATGGAACGTATGGTTAACAATAGGCTTCTTTTTGTTTTAGAGTCGAAGAACTTGTTAAATGATCAACAATGTGGCTTCCGTAAATACAGAAGTTCACTAGATCATTTAATGAATTTGGAGCATTGTATTGTAGAGGCATTTGCCAATAAAGAATTCATGATAGGGGTGTTCTTGGACATCCATAAAGCCTATGACATGACATGGCGACACGGTATACTAATGAAGCTCTATGCTTATGGTTTAAGAGGAAATTTGCCTGTTTTTATTTCAAATTTCTAAAGGGACAGAACTTTCTCTGTCAAATTGCCCCGTAACGTAACATCGGATATATTTATCCAGGAAAACGGGGTGCCGCAGGGAAGTGTGCTTAGTCCTACTTTATTTAGTATTATGATCAATGATATTCTGTCATCAGCTCCCATCCCGAGGAATCTTAAATACTCACTCTACGCTGACAATTGTGCAATATGGCACTCTTCCCGTAATGCACAATTTTCGGCTGGGCGGATTCAAGCAGCCCTTGACTCCGTCCACCAATGGGCCTTGCAGTGGGGATTTAAGTTTTCCGTCCGTAAGTGTGCCGCTATAGTTTTCACTAATCGTATCGTACCTAATTTGTGCTTAACTTTGGATAATCAGGCGGTACCTTTTCAAAATTCTGTAAAATTTTTAGGAATACATTTTGATCGTAGAATGAATTTTAAACTTCACGTTAATACTTTGCTTGCTCGTTGTGATAAACCGTTAAATGTCCTCAAGTACCTAGCGGGTACTACCTGGGGTGCCGACAGAAAATCTTTATTAATGGTGTATAAGTCCCTTATTCGATCGAAGCTAGACTATGGCGCACAGGTGTATGGCTCGGCATCCGATGCCACGCTGAAAGGATTGGATGTGCTACAGAATAAATGTTTGCGAATGTGTCTTGGAGCCGTCCGGTGTACACGTGTGGCTCGTATGGAAGTGGAGGCGAATGTGCCTCCCTCCGTATTCGCCGTGACCACCTGGCCTTGTCCTATAGTGTAAGGACATTTAGAAAAAGTAATATCGGCAATGTGGCCTGTACCCCCTGCGTCAATACCACCACCTTCTGCAGGGGGTGTCGGCCACTTGTCGTCGCTCGCCTCCACTTACTGACTCAGGAGCTTGGTGTGGACCCCAGTGACTGTGACAAGTTGGTGTTAAAAAATATAGCGCCTTGGGAGCCACCTGCCTTTACTGTTGATGTTACATGGCTCCCAGCACCAAAGGCCAAGGCGCCGGAGGCGGAGGTCCACCACTTGTTTCGTAACATCATTGTTCGTCACTTGGGGTCTCATCAATTGTACACCGACGGCTCCAAGTCGAGTGAATGTGTGGGTGCAAGTGTGTGGTCGACTGAATGTGCCCTCAGGTATCGGTTGCCGACTCATACATCTGTGTTTACTTCAGAACTCTTGCTATTGACAAAGCCATAGACTATGCTCTCAATTCTAGGCATGACTCATTTGTCATATTTTCAGATTCAAAATCAGCCCTTCAGGCAATTGCATCTTGTACTACGGACTCTCACGAGATCCAGGGCCGCATCGTTAATAAGTTGCATTCATGCAACAAGTCATTCACGCTGATCTGGGTGCCTGGTCATTGTCGTATCTACGGCAATGAGCAGGCTGACTTACTTGCAAAGTCGGCTGTGGAGCTCGAGGAGACTTGGGACGTTCCTCGTGATCTACGGTCGAGTCTATCTCTCGGAAAGAAATCAATAAATCTTCTGTGGCAAGGTCAGTGGACCAGACTAAATATTCCAACTTGTAAGCCGTACCTGGGCGACTGGGACACTGCCAACCGTCCCAGTCGCCTAGAAGAAAAAGTGTTGGCACAGTTACGGCTTAATGCCACCATTGTAACCCACATAAAACCATATATAGAAAGACGCTTCCCACCGCACTGTGACATCTGTAATGCGGTGTTATCTATTAGTCATATCATCCTACGCTGTCGGCGATTTATTCGTGAACGTGCTTCACTTATAAATTACTGCGGCGCAGTAGACGTCCCCTTCACCCTTTCCACCATCCTGGGTGATGGGGACATTGTTATGACTGATAAATTGATGGCTTTCTTGAGAGAGACCGGACTGATCAGAGTGATGTGACTTTTTTACTGCGTGGTTATGGTTTTTATGAACAGTAAATATGTATATATTGTAGTATTAATTAGGGTTGACAGTTGACATATTTTAAATAGTTCCTCCTCCCACCGATCTATTTCTAATATAGATGTCCCCTACATTAAGCCAAGTTCCTCGCCTGACAGTCACCAGCTGATGAGTGCAAGTGTGCAATATAGGAAGGTACTGGGCACTTGTAGTCGATGGTGGTCTGCTGGGCGAGGTTCTTCACTTTTTGTACAAATTATGTAAATACATTATATTATCTTGCTTAAGTTGTTCTAATTAGGGACGACAGCTGACGTATATGGAAATGTTCCTGACTCGTCTGGTTCCCTTTCATATATTGATGTCCCCTATATTAGGTTGTGCCTCGACTGACAGTCACCAGGTGATGAGTGCAGGTATGTCATGTAGAAAGGCATTACATATCTGCAGTCGATGATGTTCTGTTAGTCGAGGTATTTTTACCATTAGTGTAGGTCTAGCTATTTGTCTCTGTAGGATTTAGTATAGGTTAGCGATTTGTCTGTTAGGTGATTAGTTTTAGGGTCTTTAGATTAGTTTGTCTTTATATTATAAGGTATAAAAAATATAAAACCAAGAAAAAATTAAAAAAATAAAAATACAAAAAAATAAATAAATAAGATTAAAATTATTATATATATATGTACGTTTGCATGAAAATGTGTCTGTATGTATGCATGGAAGTGTGTGTGTGTGTGTGTGTGTGTGTGTGTGTATGTATATATATATGTTTGTATATATATGTATATATATTTAAATGTATATACATATATATATATCCATGGCCTTAATAACCAGGGGCTTCGGCCCCGATGGTTGATAGGCCGCAAAAAAAAAAAAAAAAAAAAAAAAAAAAAAAAGACTCATTTTGAAATATCATTCGCCGGACGAGTTGTCTGTTCACACTGGTTTTATAATGACATAATTGGGAATATAATGTAAAAGTTATATACACATTAGATTATAAATCAATTATATTACGATGATCGTTCACATTTTCGACACATTACCATGGGTGAATAAACCTGCCCAACCATAGATGGAAAAAAAAATGGATCTTAGCATCTTGAATTTGGCTCTCTATTGTATTTTGTTTTTCTCTTGGAGGGAACTGTTACTGCGGGCTCATGGCCTTTGGTTCCTTCTTCCTCGCATAAAAAAAAAAAAAAAAAAAAAAGAGAGGTTGGCAAGCTTGTGTATGTGTGTGTAATTCACCGGGTCGGTCAGGATCACTTGATGGTCGTGATCGTCAGCTTTTACCCTCCCGGAAGGGAGCTGAAAGCTCATATAGTCCGATCTAAGGGCAAGGCTGTGACCTTCACACACGCACACACCCGTCCCCTTGCTCAAGGGGGACAGTAACCACCCACTTCGTCAGTGAAACTTTTCGCAACCAGAGCGAGGCGCGAACTCCCGTCCACCAGTTGGCAAGCGAGAACGTTACCACTGCACCAGCGAGCGGTGTGTGTGTGTGTGTGTGTGTGTGTGTGTGTGTGTGTGTGTGTGTGTGTGTTCTTACCTATTTGTTCATACCTAATTGTATAAACAATTAGGTAAGAACACACACACACACACACACACACACACACACACACACACGTGTGTGTATGGGGGGGTAAATAATTATGTAATTTTATGTCTACCTGTGTGTGTGTGAGTGCATGTGCCTCTGTATGTATTTGTTAGGCCCCCATTATTAATATTTCCATGCAAGACAGCGAAAGACTATGTATTCAGCTATAAATCAGTCATCAGTGAAAAGATGAACCGTTCGCCATATCAATGGGGAAACTGTGTGAAAGTGTTGGATGTTAGAGGCCAGTGAGCACAGCTGAGATAGAAATTAGTGCCGTATCTCTCCCAGCAAGTGCCTTTGTCAGACCACTGTCACACAGGCGTGTAATATAGCAGTGTGGCATTTGACTCCCGATCGTTGATAGAGAAAAAGTTGGTAACAATTACTGTTTACGACTTAAGGGGATAGGCGTGACTGCTACTGTCGAAGTGTTTTACACCCGTGGAGGAAATGTCCAGATACTGATGGTATTGCAACGCACTGGACTCAAAAATCATAACGGTGGACGAGTTATGCTTGGAAATGTATCGCTAGTTCTTGAGCTTTGATATTTGCGTGCGCACAAGGAAAGCAGGTTATTGAAGAGTCTGTTAGAATTTACACTCCACGCTGCCGACAGGCTGGAGAGTTTAACGTTTTACTCTGTATTGCGTGGTGTGTGTGAAAAAAATAATCAAAACAGTTTTGTTAAAGGAAACTTTGTGGAATGACTAACAATCAGCAAAGGGGTCCAACATTTTTTACAAATAATAGATCAAAGGTTCAGTTAACATGTCAAGGTCAGCTTAGGGGGGCCTAAACAATTTTTACCCGATTTAGATCAATATTTGTTAAAAAAAAAAAGGTTCAGGGGAAGACAAGGAAAGTAGTGTCTGATATCGAGAACAAGCAATGAAAAGTGAAGGTCCAGTGAAAGTTATGTAAGGTCAGTTTATTCTGTTTTGATCCGATATAACCGTACTTTGCGGAATGTTAAGAGTAAGACAAGGATGAAGGAAGTCAGTTTTAGTAACGCTCAATGAAAGGTTAATTTGGCCAGTATGTATCTGTATATGTCGGCATTGCTAAAATAGTTTCGATCTAACTTAAGCAATCTTTCTGGAAGAGTTAAAATTCAGCAAAGAGGTACACTAACTACTTTTGAGAACAATAGGTCACAGGTTAAGTTCACACACGAAAGCCAACCTAAAGTGTCAACCAAATTTTTACTCAACTTTTTACAAGTATATTGAGTTAACAACGGAGGAAGGGATTTCATTCTGAGAACAATCCCTCAAGGGTCAAGGTCACTGGGCAAGATCAAATATTAAGCCTCATAACTCATACAGTTTTTATTCATTGTAGGTGGGGGCGCACACCATCCACTTACTCGATGCAGTGCTGCTCTCGGGTGAATGTCCTTTCCTCTCCTTCTTCCTTCCTTCTTCCTTCCTTCCTCCTCTGTTTTTCTTTCCTTCTTTCTTTTCCCTTCCTTCTTCCTATGGGTGACTCTACACTAAGTGACAAGCCAAATGGTTTCCTGTACACCAGGAAACCATTTACTACGCTGGGTGGTAACCATATAACCAAATTATGGCGCCTGGTGGTTTAGTGGGCAATTAAGGTGCTCCAGTTGGACTCAGCCGGAGCAGGCTTATATCCAAGGGGTGGTTGGGGTTATTGCTCACGTAATGCCACTCAAGGATGAGTGAGGCTAGTCACTCTCATCTTAAATGTCAGGACCAACTTGCCTAGCCCCGGGCTCCTATGCTCTTCATGGGACAGCACAGGATTAGATGATGGATGGATGGATAGATGGATGGACAAGATTTACGTAACAACTGAGTGTAAGTCAAAAATTTTGAAATCCAATTTCATAAGAAATAGATCGAAGGTCAAAGTCGCAGGGCAAGGACAAGCAAAACAGATTCTTATTTTATTTTAGCGAATCTGGTGGAAATGTTGAAGGTCAGGGATGAATGAAGTGTTTCGATATTCAGGCCAGTTGGCGGATGGACAGGGCAAGCCAATTACTCAAACTTTAGATCAGTTGTAGGGTGAGGGTATTGCAGTCTCTGCAGTGGTCTGTCAATAAATCTTTCTCATTTAACATTTATTTTTTTAATGTGTAGGATTTTGGTTTAATGCTTCTGTGTCCATCCTACCGTCGGACCAGATTACTGAGGGTCCTTGCTTGCTTTTCTCACTCCTGTCCTGCAGAAACTGGAATTAAGCCACCCCCCCTAAGGGTCAAGGGCCTTACATCACCATTGCAATAAATAAGGATATTCGCTACCCCACCCATAAAGTAGTGTGGCAGCAGCAAAACTTGAGCTCATGCCCTTTCCATCAAGCATCATTGACAGTATGCACCAAAATTTTTCCACTCCTCCATTATGGCAAAAAAGCGCATAAAAAAGGAGAAAACTGTAAGCTTCTTAGCCCCTTCATTCCAATACGTCTCCCCCAAGCTGATGATTATCATCAAGTGGCAGCAAAAATAATAAATAAAAAAATATTTTTAATCACAGGAGGTAAAGAGGTAACTACACGGTATTGTAATTAATGCTGGAAAAAATATGGCAATGAAAACTGTAGTGACAAGTGATTAAGTAGGAGGTAATTTGAGTAATGGCAAAACACAAGTGCCTTGTCATTGATATTCCATAAGCTGGAACATCGATAAGGAAAAATCCAGTTTAACAGTTTCCCAATCTTGGTAAAATAAATGAAATATACTCGTTATAGGAATATGTTACACCAAGGATGTGGCTAGACCTTTTTACTGATGTGATCTTTATGATATGCGTGACTGGGACTCTTAGTATTATGAGTAGTACATACAGTACAGTAACTATACAGTACCCACGGAAAGTCTGTGGACTCTAAAAGCTTTTATTGTGTGGTTGGGAGTGTTCAGCCGTTTCGCGTCTACCAGCATACCAAATATTCAAATATTGCTTTACTGGTACCTGGCAACTCTTCCTTATGCTCCCACCACCAAGAACTGTGGAAAGCGCCAGTGCTGTGCGGGACACACTAGAGACAATATGCTTGTTGCAAGCTGCTGGAGTGACCAGGGTCCTTCTTTATCAGTACCTTTAATGTTTGTCCCATTGTCATCCGCTCACACCTCAAAAGTGGGGACAAGAATCTCGCACAGCAAGAAAAGACTAGGACTCTTGCCCTGAGGAAGCAAAAATGTCATTGAAGATCTATCAGTGTATAGGGACGAGCAAGGCCTCCTTGTAAAAGCCAAGAAAATGCCTGAAGGTGAAGCTCCATTCCTTAAATCTGTGCCAGGGCATCCCAGAAAGACTTCAGCAGCTGCTGACAAGCTTATCAAGAGGCATGTACTGAGAAATCCACGAATCACAGCAAAACAGTTAACGCAAGCCAACCGCACCCTCCTTGGAGGTGTTGGAGAACACACAGTTCAAGAGTGCTGCCAGAAACAACTGAACCTGCCTCTTCACGTCCAAACCACAAAATCTCTACTGACTAGCAAGATAGGTGCGTGCCTCAGTTTCGCAACAAAAAAAAATCGCCACTGAGGACTAGAGAAGACTAGAGAATGGTCTTATGGAGTGACGAGTCGCCTTTCCAGTGTGGTGCAATAAGGTTTGGCAATCTGAGAAGTCTCTTGCACATGAATCCCCTTGACGCCCCTTATGTACAAATGACTGTGAAACACCCGAATTCAGGCTAGATTTGGGGTTGCTTCAGTGGTGAGTTAGGTCGAGAGGATTTTATTTGCGTCCCAAGAACCGGAAAATGAATGGAAACCGCTACATTGAAGTTCTTTGTGACGTGATGTATTTTTATAAGATCCACGACTGCAATTTCTTCATGCAAGGTAGTGAAACGTGTCAGAAGGCAAAGAAGGTCATGAAATGTTTGTCATACAAGCAGGTGAACACCTTTAATGGCCTGTGAATTCTCCAGACCTCCAGCTCTGGTCTCACATGAAGTTTAAAGTCCATGAAAGGAACACCTCTTCTATTCCTCGTCTTCTTGATGCCATCAGACACCTGGCTGCATGAAATTAACCTGGAATGCTGCACAGACGTTGCTGACTCCATGGCACGTATTCTAGCTGTTTTGAAGGCACGTGGTGGTCACACAAAGTACTAAATCAAGAAAATGAAAGATTCTTGTTTTTTCACACATTCCTCAGACTTCATGTGGTTACAGTACACCTACCAAATTTAATTATTATGCAACATACATGAAGTTTACCATACATGCGTATAGGTAACTATGAGATGTGAGGAGAGTGGGATGCTGACACAGTGAAGTAAGTACAGTATATCGCTACCCAGTACAGATGCTATTATTCCCTTACGAACGCTTGCTGCTTTCAGACAATTATACTTGTCTTAGCAAAGACGTTTGTAAGAGGAAGCATATGGTTTGAGCTTATTTTATTATTTCAGTGCTAGAGTTTCATACAGTCGTTGAACAAAACTATCGTTTTGCATTTTTTATTCTTGAACCCCCCCCCCCGTGTGTGTGTGTGTGTGTGTGTGTGTGTGTGTGTGTGTGTGTGTGTGTGTGTGTGTGTGTGTGTGTGTGTGTAGTTTTGAAATTAATCCTGCTGGTGAAGATTGGTAGCCAAATGGTAGATGGGTGGGTGGAACGGTGATGTAAGTAGGGAGGGTTGAGTTTGTGGAAAGGAGCATGTTGGGCAAGGTGTGAGAGGTGGGTAGGTTGGAAAGGGTGGATGGGGGTGAGTTAGGTGGGAGGGTAGGGTGGGTATTTAGGGTGGGTAGACATGTTGAGTGGAAGGGTGGTCAAAAAGAAAGGGTGAATGAGTGGTAGGGCAGGGTGGGTTGATGTGTGGAGGCTAGGGTGGTTTAGTGGGAGAGCAAGGTGGTTCAGTGGGTACAGAAGGTGGGGAATTTCTGGCTGGGTAGGGTTGGTGGGTCGGTGGATGAAGTTGGTGAGTGGTGTGGGTGGGTTGGGTTAACAGCGTGGGTGAATGGATAGTGTGGGTAGGTTGTGTTAACAGGCTGGGTGAATGAGTGGATGGGTGAACATGGGTGGTGGATGGGTGGACTTAGTGGAGAGGGTGGGTTGATGGACTGTGTAGGTGGGTGTGGTAGGTTGATGTGGTGGGGGAGGGGAGCGTGTGGTGATTGGTGGGTGGGCAGGATGAGTCTCGTGCGTGGATGGGTTAGAAGGGTGAGCGAATGGATAGGTGAGTGGATGGGATTGATGGATGAGCATTGTGGGTGGGTAGATAGACAGGGTGGGTGGACTGGAGTGGGTGAATGAGCGGGTGGGAAGGGAGTGTACGAGGGAGGGCAGGATGAATGGGTTCATAGTGTGGGTTAGTAGGTATGTGAGTGGGTGGGTTGGGTGGATGGGTTGGGTGGTAGGATGGTGGGGGTGGGTTGGGAGAGGTGTACTGTCACATCTGCGATCCAGACTTGTACATGGTCAAAAGGGGCAGAAAACAAGTCAGTACTGATGGCCACTGTGTGCTGGAACGGTCAGGAACTCAGATTGATGGAGACTCTCTCCCATTAGCGGCCTCTTCGGTTGCGTTTATTATATTTCAAGTGGTCAAGTTAAGAATGGTAGCATGCCTAAATGACGGGGCCAGTCTCCAACTAGGCCAACCCAAGCCCGACCTTCGCAGTTTCCCAGAATGCTTCGAAGTTGCACATTAATAAACTACTAGGTAAGCTCTATACCACCAGTTCTCAAGGGTTATACAAACAATAAAGTTTGAGTGGGAGGGAATGTGTATTAATAAGACCAAAAAGTAGAAATCTTCCCCAGCTACTTGCTTTACAGATTAAACATGAATCAGTTGGCACATTGTTCGAAAAATATATCTCTAGATGGTCCTAATATCAAATCCACAAAACTTAGCTCCTCTGTCCCAGTCCAGTGTGTTTCTTCATAATCGTCCCTCTGAGCACAAATTTCACTGGTCCAGTACTCTGCCACTCCCGACCTTAACTTCCATACTGGGACCTTGACTCACGCAATGGGACTTCGACCTCCACACTTGGATTTTGACTCATTCACTGGTACTTCGACCTCCACACCTGGACCCGCTAGAAGTTAATATGAATAATGAATAACTATTCTCCCCAATGCAAGTAATCCCTTCGCATGATCAAGAAGGTCTCATAATAAAGAGACATGAGTTACAACACTCGGCATCTCAAGTAATAACAGAATAACACATGGCACTACAGACACATAGGTCTGCTCAAAATAATACTTATTGTAGGGATAACATGGAAAAGAAAGTACTATAACAAATACAGTAAGCATGAATAACTGTTAACTCTAACCATGAAAATCATCACTGCATCAATATCATTGTGCCTCACGAAGTAACTACGTGAACATTAACTTACCACATAGCCCAAATAAATACTGAATTGCAGTCATTTCAACACAATAATAAAAATTCAGTCCCCGGGCACCTGATACTTGGCCTACAAAAATCACACATTGATCTGAGGCTCAGAGAGAACTCTGTAGCATTCTCTTGCTTCAGTTACACACTAAATAACAATATAAAGTACAGTACACAAAAATATGGGAAATACCTCACTATTCAGCTCAAAAATGTAGGGGAGGTGAGCGGGAACAAAGGACTCGCTTCTCCAAAGACTAATGGCGTCACTGTTACACTTCCTGAGGAATGACAACACTTCGATTCTACCCCGAGTATGTTTCACTATTTCGTCACTATTATCACTCGTGGGATATCACTATTCGCGCTTCAACATACCAGACATATCAAATTTCTTACAGAATTCCTTGGAGGGGGGCGGGAGGATGACGACAGTACCGACCAACTGCCACCTACCACGGCAGTGAGCGAGTCAGACACGCCAAAACTGTCGTATGCAAAGGGGAAGGGGGGGATGACGGCGTACATAATTTAATATTTTAATTATTACAGACTCGTGATAGACTCAGTGTGATGTCTTTCCCCTTACAATATTTTACTCAAAAATAATAACATTCTCTAGTTACAATAATTACTCACCAACACCTCTCTCTTTATACTCTTACATCGAAAAACAATGAAAATCATTGTGCTTTACATCACTTTGCACACGCGTACATTATGCCGGATCACGTGACCAAAGGCACATGTTCCCATTCACTCGAGATTTTATATTATAAAGAGACTTAATACTAGTAAATAACAGTAGGAAAAAAAAAAGTGACAGCAACTAGGTAACTTAATCTATGTTCTGGTAACGTCCACATGGAAACAGCCATGCCCAGACCACACTCTCTCACTTAACCGAACTTTTGGTCATATAAAATGAACTAGATACAACTCATTATCACTTCCGGGCACTACAGAGGAGGTAGAATGGGATGGGTGAGTTGGGTGGGTGGAGGGTGAGCAGAATTGATGGGAGGTTGAGCAGGGTGGGTGGGTGGGTGATGGAGCATAGTTGGAAGAGTTGGTAAGGGGGGTAGACGAGTGTGCAGAGTGGATGACTGGATGGACTGGGTGAGCAAGGGCATAAGTGGGTGGGTGGGTGATCAGGGTAGGTTTAATCAGTTGGCAGAGTGGGTGGGTGGGCAGGTGGACGTGGATAGTATGTAGGTGGGTGGGAGGGCGGATGGATGGATTTAGTGTGGGTGGGTTACTGTTTGGCTTCGCTGAGAAAAGTTAGTTGAAGGTATGTTGCTATTCTTGATTAAAATGAGAATTAAGGCTTAGGAGTGAAGGGGTTATTGGGTCTTTAAGTTAACCCGCCTCATCCCGACGTTTCCTGGGCAGTGGTATGCCCTAGTCCCAACATTTTTGGACCTTTTTTTTTTTTGGCTCAAACATCCGCTTTTGGTGAGAAATATCAAAAATTCATAGAGAAATCGCTCACCTGAGGTTTAGAATACTCGATTTAGGTACGAGTACTTCCTTACCTGACTGGGTTGGCACCAAAGAAAATGAGTTCTATGGGAGAGTAACTATTTTATCCACTCATGAACAGTATTTATTTATTTACTTGGTACCAATTTATATGTAGTACAAGAGTATATTGGTTCTCAAACAGTAATATAGGCATTATAAGCATTGTTTCACTCACTAACTCATCACCATTCATGACCTTTTTTTTCCCACATTACCTGATCATCATTTCTGACTGTTTCTTCCTCTAATGCTATGTAAACTTTGTCCTCCACATTGTCATCGATTGGGGAATCACTCTGGCCCTGAATGTCTTTATTGGCCAGGTCATTGGTAACAGGTGAATTGCCGAGACAATGGCGTGCAGGGGGGGGGGAGATGTTATGCGGTGTAAGGCATTGTCCCTGCTTGGCATCTTGTAGAGGAATAGAGGAAGGTGTCCCGTGTATACTTGCCAAAAATCACTCGCGAAATCACTCGCGAAAATTGAAAATTGTGCAAATTAGGGACCTTGCAATGTTGCCGCGTTAATTCACGTCGCCGGGACGGCGCGGGTTAAAGACAGTGGCTTCCTGAAACCAACAATTCCATTCGATGTCAGAGAAAAACGTTAAAGTGATTGGGACATTGAGCTTTTTGGAAGGAATGCTAGATTATATTAAACTATACTAACAGAAAAAAAAAAAAAATCGTAATGCTTAGGATACTCTCTGTTAGTGTGGTCTGCAAGAATAAGCTGACTCCATACATGAACTCTCAAACTCAGTCAGTATACACACCAATGCCCTACTATCCTCCTCCCTCCCTCTCCCTTTCATTAGAACAAGATTGGAACAGTTCAATGGTTCAAGTCTAATATTTCATCCTATATGTTTGTGCACGTGCCTGTGTGTTTGCTACCAGCCGCAGTAGCGAAGCTGGGATTGTTTTCAGTTTCTCTGTCTTTGTGTCTCTCTGTGTGTCTGTTTGCACGATAACTTCACAACCGCTTAAAATATCATCACAAATTTTACTGGTGTGTAGTAGGGGGGGGGGAAAATCTATCATGAGTTCGAAATAGGTGAAAATAGGTCAAAGTCAAGGTCGTATTCCGAGCCGCGCTAGACATATACGGTATCGGTTCGCGGCTGGCGCGATTCCCTCCCTTGAGGGGGGCCCTCTAGTTAACGTTTTTGTCAGATCAAAACAGCCACGGCAGAGAGGGAGTGCGGCTTAACAGAGCCATGTTCTTTTTTGAGTGTTCCTTTACCTACTTGGCACTTAATCCCTCCCATACAAAAATGTATTATATTTGGTGCACACGTCCACGGTGCTATTATAGTTAAGTTTAGGACAGACTTCTCACAGTTAAAATATTAATGAGAACTACATCAAACTCCCCCCCTCCCCTCCCTCCATTCGAAAAAATCTTACTTTATCCAAATGCGACATCATTTAGTCGGGATGTTAATGCAGGCTATATAACCCCCTCGAGTTTGAAAAAAAAAAAAAAAAAAGATGACCCATAGACTCTGACAAAAACAAAGCCACTAAAATAATTTGACTTTTTCATGCATCACCGAACTAACAGACACTCATATCTTCTTTGTACTTCACTATCATGAGGAAGGACTGATTTTGGTACAACTTTCCCTCTGAGGAAAAGATCCCTCCTTCTAAAAGATCCAGTACAAAGTGTTGCATAGTCAGTTACAACAAGGAAAGCTCTATACGCATCGCATGACAATAGTCTTCAGTCCACGGTATTTTTGTATCAAGATCCCTAATGTCAGTTCTAATGATGAACTTCAAGAAGCTATCGTCTCCATGTGTTATCATCAATTGTCTACATATGAGTTTTAGACCTGGGAGGGGCCAATGATTTATTTGTGTTAACTCTAGACAAATTTACATAGCATGGGCCTGACCTCTGCTTGCAATATTATCCAAGAAAGATATATTTAATATCTTTAGTTTGAAAAATTCCTTTTAAGTAAAATAGTCCTGGTTCCAAGAATTATCTAAGTATCAAATCATCATAGTGAACGAATTAAACTGGTGAGATTAAACACAACCTTCATCATTTTAATCCATTCGCCACGATCGCGATGGCAGGTCATATTCAGAATGACATGTTTCTTATTAACCCCACCGTAACGATATGCTTTCCAGAATACTGTACATATTGACATTCTCCTGTATGCTGTTTAAATTGTTTTAGCACTGACAGGCGCTGAAGAGAAGATTACACGGGGAGGGACGGGGGCACCTTTACCTTGTGTGAAGAGAAGCAGATCAACTCGTGTTTGCTAACCAAACTTCCTCATCCTGCTCCACGTCCTGTGAGGAGAAACCCGGTCCCTCTTGACAGGGCACCATCTCCCACATAGGGTTAGCTGCTCTCCCTACCGTTTACTTTTCCGTCATCTTCAACATCATCATCATCATCATCATCATATTCTTCTTCTTCCCTAGGGTGAGGTGAGGTACAGTCAAGAAAGCCAGAAATAAACTATGGAATGAAATAATAACCAACGACTGCTAGCAGAATGAGCTGCACTTCCATTCACATACACTCGTGATTGCCAATGATATTTCGGAAGGAAAAGGCTTGACTTTGGGGAATGATAGATGAGGCATATCTTAGCAATAACTTCTTTATCAATAAGGGTCCACATCTCAGCTATTACAGAACAACCAGTACTGACGGGCGAATACTGAGGGAGACAGATTTCTTCCATATGGTCCTCAATAACTGTACCACCAGCTGATATTTGGACTCATACTGATGTGGGATTTCTTCCTTAGAACTGCATCAACTGTCAATTCCCAATGTTATGCTCTTTCCTAATACATACATACATATATATATATATATATATATATATATATATATATATATATATATATATATATATATATATATATATATATATATATATATTGTGGTAGGTGGGGGCGCTCACCATCCACTCACTCAATGTAGTGCTGCTCTCGGATGTCTGCCCTGTCCTCTCCTCGATCCTTCTTTCCTTCCATCTTCTATCTTTCCTTCATTCTTTCCTCGTCCTTCTGCCTGCGGGTGACTTTGCACTCCCTCTTCTGTCTTTCATTCCTTCATTCTTTCCTCTTCCTTCTGCCTGTGGGTGACTCTACACTGAATGACAAGCCAAATGGTTTCCTTTACACCAGGAAACTATTTACTATGCTGAGTGGTAACCATATAACCAAATTTTGGCGCCTGGTGGTTTAGTGGGTAATTATTGTGCTCCAATCGGATTGAGTCGGTGAAGGTTTATATCCAAGGGATGGTTGGGATTTATTGCTCACGTAATGCCACTCAGGGATGAGTGAGGTTGGTCACTCTCATCTTAAATGTCAGGACCAACTGCCTAGCCCCAGGCTCCTACGCTCCTTATGGGGCAACGTAGGATTGGATGATGGATGGATATATATATATATATATATATATATATATATATATATATATATATATATATATATATATATATATATATATATATATATATATATATATATATATATATATATATATATATATATATTTACACACACACACACAAATGTATACCACCAATTTTCCAGCATCGGATGGTCCAGCACCCCCTTTAATCCTAACAAACGTATGGAAGGGCACTTGATATTTCCGTGTCCACCAGACTAGCTTACCATAGCGGCCACAGATGGCATTGTATAGCGCGTGATAACATGGATTTCTTACATTGCATGTCTCGGTGGTGATCCCTGATATTGTTCTATTCATAGCATATTGTATTCACATTTAACCTTAGCTATGGCTTCTAAGAAAGACACAAGTATCAGTGGTGGTGTCAAGCGTAACCACCAGTCAATTCCAGAAGTCAAACCTCCATGATCGTGGTTAATTGGTCGACCATACTACCGCAATGATGATACCCCTCACTAATAATATAATGCAATAAATGGGAATGTTCATTGGTTCAAAGCCCACAGGTTTACACTTTTTTGCCTTGTGCACGAATAATAACCCCTAAAAAGACTGGCGGGAGTGGATTAGCAGTGTTTACATCTATTCTGCTACTCTCGGTCGTGAACCAAACGACGCTTTTCTCTCATAATTCTTCTAACTTTGCGAGCCAGCATTGTTATAAATGTATTTTGTTTGCCAATATGAAATTCTCACAGTTAACCATTCATAACCATCATTTTCTGTTCTTATGATTACGACACCTCTTATCAAATTTCTCGTTCTTTTAGTTAAGCTTACAGTTAAATACCACATCACTCCTTTAGTGTATTAATTACTATCACAGTCAAACCAAAAGGTATATACTGAGACGCTTTATAAGTGAGTGAAGTGTGCATAAAGCGTCATTACATTTTGGGATTGTTTTGTAAGGAAACTACTTGCGGTGAGGCACACTGTTGCCATGGTAACTGATAAGTGATTACTAGGTGACCTGTCACAATGGCTGCCCATATATTCACATATATTTTCACTGACCTGTGTTCACATTGGTATATTAACTGCTATTTGGGGGGATTTTATTCAGTAAGTCATTTTTACTAGTCTAAAAACAGGACAATTATCCAAAATAAAGTAGAATTTGAAAAAGTGGCCTCTGGTGTTCCCGTGCGGAAGCTGACACGTGTGGTATTGGCTCGCCAACTGTTTATGATATAGAGAAGAAGACAGAAGATGCCAATGAACATCAACAAAGCCGTGAAAGATGGTAAGAGTACTAAGCATGATCGAGTGATGATGGAATGGTTTCTGCTACGGCGAATGAAGTAGACTTGTCAGGTAGCTTGATAACGAACAGGCTCAGTTGTTCCATGAAGAACTAAAATTAGAATATGGGAGTGATTAGCCTACACTGAAAGAAAGTTGATCAGAGGTTAATTGTTGAATTATTCTACGTGACCTCCGCTGGTCTTTGCTGAATTACATGAGACATTTGTGGACCCCGTTAGTCCGGCAAAACAATTTATGCAGCAAGGCTCTGGAACCAATGGTGCCAGGATATATATATATATATATATATATATATATATATATATATATCTATATATATATATATATATATATATATATATATACTGAACAGCATTGGGAACATCACACAACCATGTCTCTCACCAATACTGATATTAAACTATTCATTTAGATGCCCAACTATCCATATGCTTCACTACACTACAATCACAAAAAAATTTCACAGCATTCAACAGAATTATCATCGACTACATACATACGCAAAACCCTCCATAATCCCTCTTTGTTTACCTAGCCGCATGCATTTTTGGAGGTCCATACACCTGATAAAAAAAAAAAAACAGGTAAACCTCCTCACAGACCTTCTCCACTCTCTGTCTCATTACAGTTATTTGATCCACAGCATCTCCTCCACTTCAAATACTACCCTGATCTTGACTCACGAGGGCTTTGATATATCTCGTACTTTCAGAATGACATTTCTTCCACACATTATTCCTACAACACTCAAGAGACTTACATGACAATACTTTTTCACTCATTTTCGTCACGTTTATTCATATACAGTGGTAAAATCACAACCCTTTTCCACTCTCTTGGTACAGTTTCATTCATTTAAGCTCTCTTTCATACCTCTAGCAAATACTTATTCCCTGCACTACACTCTATCTCTCCATGCATTTCATTAACACCTGCGACATCCCAGTCTTCAGTCGCTCTATAGCATTCTTCACGTCTGTCAACGTAAAATTTTTGATAATACATTCTTTCACTGCACATCACCAAACCAATCACATTTGTACCTGTTTTGCTCTCACCATTCCAACCCATCTCACTTTAACACTTGTCTCCAATATCACTTCAGCTTTTTTGCACGTCTTTCCGGAACACCTACGTATTTTTTTTTTCGATCATCATCATTTGCGTCCTTTTCTCCCCCTTTACCAGTCTCTTCCCATTCTTATAACTTTCAGTGTATTCCATATTTATTTTATTATTTTTTTTAATATGGAGAATTGGCTCCTAGATATCCATTTCCCACGTCTTTACACCTGCCAGAGATACTGAGAGCTATCCTGGACCCATGGAACGATACATTTGCCTCGTTTGCTCTCTGGTCATCATCACAAACAATAGATGAATGAATGAATCCACACCACATGCACTAGACCGACAAGTATCGGACAACACCACAGCACATGGGTGTGTGACAGGTGCAACACATCCACAAACAATCCTCCTATCACTCTAAACATAATGCTGCCCCCATCTCTACAACAATGCCCCCTACTCACAAACCATTACCACCTCAGCACGCTCCCTGCACAAAAACTGTATTTCTACAGTGAAGATTCGCACTGCTTCATTGAAAGCAGTGATAATAAACAGGGAAGTGAGCACGTAAAAAAAGAAAAAAAGAAAAAAAAAGGGCACTGCATGATAGTACTGTGATCTTCACTCTAACGCACAGAAGCGAATCTTGGACCTTGTTGGAAGGACACAAGCCAAGAGTGAGAGCAGTGGAAATGAGTTATTTGAGAGGTGCATGTGGAGTTACATGGAGAGACAAACTGACAATTGAAGAAATGAAAGAGTGTTGTGTTGTGGAAGTGGACGTGATAGGAAGTTAGGAGAAATACACTGAGGTGGTTTGTCCATGGGAAGAGGATGGAGAGTAAGAGACTAAAGAGGAGAGTGTATGTGAGTGAGGTGAAGATGGGGAGTGGGAGTGGGAGACCGAGGAAGAGAGGAAGCGATGGAGTGGGGAAATATATGAGAGAGTGGGGTGTAAGCTGAGGGAAGGGCAGCAAAACGGCAGGGAGCAGGGTGACACGCAGGGAATTTGTTTGTGGCAACCTCTAACGGGATCTAAACGTCTGGCTATAGATAGATAGATAGAATCGCACCAAACACGCACCACCTCCAACACACAACATTAGCCTATTACAAGTTATTGTTGGTGTTGTTGTTCCTTAACCCCTGTCAGCCAGGTCAACCAGACCTCATGGAGTTGTTCCATATGTTGCTTTAACCGTAGACGATGTGTCTGAGTGATAGTGTGACGGGTGCCTTGCTGTGCTCCATTATGTGTGTAATGCTGTGTGGGCCTGTTTTACAAGTGGGGCACGTGTCATTTGTATTCCGACCACCCCGAATCTAAGATGGTCATTGAGGAGGGCTGGGTGATGTCCTGATCTGAGCTAGCTTGTGAACTTAGTCAAGTCTATTGAAGGATGTCTCAGAAAGGTGATTGTCGGGGTGGGTGGGATGTAGCATAATGTTCTGATCGAGGTTTTGTGTTGCTTGCGAGTATATAGTTGTTTCGTCATTGCTAATGTAGGAATGCTTGGAGGTGGGATGCTGTGGGATAACTTATGGTGATGCTTGTGGTGATTATGCACAGCACATGCCATACAAAAACTCACACATCAACTGTGCAGAGAACCTGCGGACGACTCTGTAGCTGGGCAAGGTTTATCTGGGGTTGAGTAACAACAACAACTAGTATCGACATTGGTTATATCCGTGACATAAAGGAGGATTTTGAGGTGTAATGTGCAGAACCAACAGGTGTTATTAACTATCCAATACCATTTACAGTTCTGTCCTGCGCCCGATGCAGGTCTCAGTAAGGAGAGACCCTTACAGCCAAAACTCCACTGTGGAAGGAGACCACCAGACAAAATACGGCAGACTATAAACAGCGAACAGGACAGTGGAACGACCAAACCACGAGGCTGGGCGGGTCATAAATACTGTCCCAGCCTCGTTAACGTGTCAGACTAAACTGCTGCTTAATTCGGGACTGTCTTCTTGGCGGATATATATCGGATGTAGTTGCCATAAGCATACTACAGATGTGGTGGAACTGATTCACCATTCGTCATGGCTACAGGATAATGTAAGAATAATTGTCGGCGCAACCTCTCCATCGAGCATCATAACGTGAGAACAAATTGACATGTCAGCAGATATTGATCCAGAAAGGGTCAAGGTCAAAAGTAAATAATAACCTCTGGAAGTAGAAAGAATAAACCACCACAATGCTTTACTTCACTGACGGGGTTAGCTTCGTAAATTGTGATGAAATATTCCTAGTATCCTTTATGTCCTTTGATGCATACATATTATTTTTATATTAAGAGGTTTCCGTTTTTCCTGACAACCATAGATTATATATCTTGGAGCATGGATGTATTTATTTGTTTTACGTTTTCAGTATAATAATGCAATTTCTGTTGTATTCTAGATATTAGAAGACGATTGTATTTAGGTCTGGAAATATTTTCGAACGAAACCGCTTAAATACAGCTTTCATTATTTCTTTCACTCAGAAGCAACGGGAATCAAAAATGACAACCTGGATCTGTGTATCGCTTCAAGGTAATGAGTCTTTTAATATTCACTGCAAATGCTAAGGCAGGTGCGTTCTTGTTTATTCCAGTCCCGTCCAATGACTAACGGACGTTTGGTGATACGGTGCATTTAAGGCACTCCAGCCGGCTATGGACCATGTAGGGGATGAACCCAAATAATGGTTGGGACCTTTTGTCTCTATAGGACCACTTAGCGGAGATCCATCAGTTATATTTATTTAAATATATTGGCTGAATTACCTAGCCTCAGGTCCCTACGATCCTCTTGGAGCAAGGAAAGTTCAACGTCATCAGATTTTTTCCCCTCAGTTCTGATGAATTTATTATTTTCATTACGGGCGCCAGATGTAGATCTCATCAACCCTCTTAATACAGGGGTACTAATAAAACAAGAGATTTAAAAAAATGTACAACAGAGTACATAACAGGTTAATCGAGACAAGTTCCAATTCTATTGGGATGTATCTTGATGAGGTCCAGGGTTGAGAGAGAGAGAGAGAGAGAGAGAGAGAGAGAGAGAGAGAATGTGATGAGCATGTGCGCCGATCGTTTCTGTGACGATCATTTGTCCTACGGACATTTAGCCGGTGAAGCCCTTTGCCGAACGGACATATGACCAACACATGTTTTAAAGACCAAACATTTGGCTGACATAATATTTGTTCAATCTGACTTCTGACCGAGAGAAACTCTTATCAAATTTGCTGTCTCTCTTTCTTTCACTTAAAAATAAATATAACAATTATATCTGTTATCACTGAGCACATATTAGACTGAAGACCTCAGCTAGTGTCATATGTCAACATTTCCCCAAAGTTCATGTGTGTCGATAAGTTGTTCACCTTCATAAATACCTCTTGAAGTGAGTTCAAGTACTTGGACTACAAGAATAGTGCATAGAACAAGAAAATGATTTCGATTGTTTCCGTGCATGACGAATGAGGCAAGTTTGACGAACAAAAGAGCTATTTAGAGAACTAGTACATCAGTCTGTCTCCTGCTACACCCTCTGGGGATCAGCTCCCACCCTACCAATTTTCCTTCTATGGACCAATTTTCCCCATTCAACATTCTCCCCCTTCCATGTTTTTGCCTCATTGACCTATTTTCTTCTACGATTCTGCATTCACAGCAGACTGATTTTCCACCACAGATCAATTTGCCCCACAGGTATTCCCCAGTGAACCTAAATTTACTTACTGAAGGGTTTCTCCCATTCACTTTATAACCCATTTACCTACTTTTCCCTATGGAACTATTTTCGTCCATGGTCTTATTTTCTCATGTCTCTATCTTCCTCCATATACCTATTTCCAACTCGGGATAAATTTTCCACAATGGATCAATTTTTCCCCTACGTTTACCCACCAAATTAAGACATGGACTTATTTTTTCACATGGACATATATCCTCCATAGATTTCGTTTACCAAATGCATCTTCTTATGCACTTGGACCAATATCCCCCACCACATATTCCCCAGGGACCTCTTTCCCACAAGGACCTATTTCAGCCATGAATCTACCCCACTGACTAATTCCCCACTGAACCTATTTTCCCCCAGTCACTCACACACCTACCGATATACACACACATTCACCCTGAGTGGTTAGCCCGTTTCCTGGCTTGTCATCCAAGAAGCCACACATCCACCCACCCACCCATAAAGCCCTCCAATTCCACTCATCCACCCACAAAGCCAACCACTCAGCCACAAAGCCCAGCCACCCTACTCAAGTGCCACACCCACCCGACCACTTCATCCGGCCTCCTCCCTGGCCATCCATACACCCACCACAACCTACCCGCTTTCACCACCCACTACGTGTACCCCACGCAAACGGAGAGAGAGAGAGAGAAAGAGAGAGAGAGGGGGGGGGGGAGGACAAAGGAGTGTCAGAGGATGGTGTGGAATCCAAAGATCAGAGGGAATAACAGTAAGGGCAAAGTAAGGGTGCAAAGAGGGTAAGGATCCAAAGAGCAAAGTACAAACCGAGTAAGAGTACAAAGATCAATGAGACTCATATGTGAGGGTGGCTGTGTGTGACAGGGTGTCGGGTTAAAAGATGAAAGGTATCGTATACAATGCTTGGAACGCTACTAATAAAAAGTAGCGGCGCTCCCATTCCCGTTACTAGCTCGAGAAAGTAGCGGCGGTACTGGTTTCGCTACTTGATACGAAATGTAGCGGCGCTCCCGCTACTTTAGATAAGAAAAAGGTACACGAAGGAAAGGTTAACAAAAATCTGTGATATTGCAATACATTATATACTGTTTTGATAGTATTAGTCAGTCTGAATGGTTATGTTGTATACCAGTAATGTCAGTAATTACTTATACTGAAAGAAAGTAAAGAAAAAAACGTTAAATACACGTCGGTGTCACTTTAATGAAGCTTAGAGCCGAAGGTACAGAAAAAGCTATTTACTGTATAATGTAACAAATGTTCTTTTACATTGTTACCTAGTATACCTTCTGAAAGTAACATACGTAAATAAAAGGAAAAAAAAAATGTGGACTACCGTTGATACACATTATATACCGTAGATTTATGATATTTTCAGTGATACCTATAATTAAGATGTACGAAAACGAAAGTAGAAATGAACTGGGGCTTTCTTTTAAAGGCTATTTATACAATAGCAATTTTTTTTTTTCCATTACTTTAAACTGAAATAACATACTGTTACGAAATAATAACGTAGTGAGTAAGAATTAGTCTGAAAGAGAGAGTGAGGGAGAGAGCGGAAGTTAAAGACGGGGATAGTTATAGGTGTGTGTGTGTGTGTGTGTGTGTGTGTGTGTGTGTGTGTGTGTGTGTGTGTGTGTTCTTACCTAATTGTTCTTACCTAATTGTATCTTTACAGGAATGAGTCAAGCTCGTACTGTCCCGTGTCTTAAACCATATTTATCGTACATATCCTTAAATTTGTGAATTGTTTTGGCACACACTATTTCATTCGGTAGTGCATTCCATTGATCAATTGCTCTGTTTGGGAAACTGAATTTCCTTACGTCTTTATCACCTCTCTTCTTATGCAGTTTTTTGCAGTGTCCTCTTGCTGATGCTTCTCCACATGTTAAGTAATCATTTATGTCTAGTTTCTCCTTCCCTGATATGCACTTATGTAGCATTATCATGTCACCTCTTTTCCTTCTCTCCTGTAGTGTTGGTAGATTCAGTTTATTTAGTCTTTCTTCGTAGCTTAGGTCCCTTAAGCTTGGTATGCATCTTTGAACTTTTTCAATCTTGTCTATGTGCTTTTTGAGATGAGGACTCCAGACTACTGATGCATATTCCAGGGTTGTCTAATGAATGATGTTATTATCCTTCTTAGCATGTCTTCATTTATGTATGTGAATGCTATTCTCATATTTGCAAGCAGTGTATACATGTTCCGTACCTTCTCGCTGATATGGTCAGCCGGAGATAGTCTGTTATTGATGATCACACCTAGGTCTTTCTCTCTTTCTGATGTGTATAGGGTTTTATTTCCTAACTTATAATCCCAATCAGGTCTTTTTCCACTTTTACCAAACTTGATTACATGACACTTGTCCACATTGAATTCCATTTGCCATGTACTACTCCATTCATGAAGTTTATTTAATTCTTCTTGTAGCTCTTTACAAGAGTCTGTGTTAGTAATTCTCCTTTGTATTTTTGCATCATCTGCAAACATATTCAGATAGCTCTCATTTCCAGTGTTACTGTTTATATCATTTATATACACTAAAAACATGATTGGTGCCAGCACTGAACCCTGTGGTACTCCACTAGTCACTTCTTTCCATGATGAGTAGTTTCCTCTTAGTACTGTTCTCATTTCTCTTTTTATGAGAAAGTCTTGCATCCAACAAAACAGTTTGCCTTGAATTCCTCCTTGATGGTACAGTTTCCATAAAAGTCTTTGGTGTGGTACTGTGTCAAAAGCTTTCTTGAAATCTAAATAGATACTGTCCACCCATCCTTCTCTTTCCTGTATTGTGTTTGTTACTCTGTCATAGTAGCTCAACAGATTAGTAACACATGATTTTCCTTTTCTGAAACCAAACTGTCTTTCTGTTATCATACTGTGTTCTTCTAGATGGTTTACCCAAGCTTTTCTTATAAGCTTTTCTAATACCTTGCTTACAACACTGGCCAGTGATACTGGTCGGTAGTTGAGTGGATTTTGTCTATTTCCTTTCTTGAGTAATGGGACAATATTTGCTTTTTTCCAAATATCAGGTAGTTTACCTTGACTCAAGGATTTCTTGAAAATTAAAAATAATGGTTTACTTAACTCCTTTGCACATTCTCGTAGTACCCAACATGAAATTTCATCAGGACCACTTGCTTTTCCTCTGTCTAATCTACTTAACTCCTCCTGTATTACTTTTTCTGCTATTTGTATATCTGGTAGTATGTGTGGACATGCATGTTCCACATAGTCCCTCTCAAAATTTTTTCTTCTGTAAAAACTAATTGGAAATTCTTATTTAGTGCTTCACAAATATCTTTCTCTTGTGTATAAGTGATTCCTTCGTCCGTAATTGTTTGTATTATAAATTTTACTTTGGTTTTGCTTCTGATATAGCTGTAAAACAGCTTTGGTTGATCACTACTTTTATTTATTTTATCCTCCTCAAACTGTTTTTGGGCTTCCCTCCTTATTCTTGTATAATCGTTTCTTGCCTGTTTATAATTATTATACGCCCTTTCACTATTATGTCTTCTGTATCTATTCCACAAGAAATTTCTTCTTTCTTTTGATTTTTTACATTCTGTGTTGAACCATTTCTGTATTTTCTTATCTGCTTCTTTGTGCTGTGGGATGTACTTCTGGACTCCTATTTCATAAAATTCACAAAACTTTTTATATACAGCATTTAAATCTTGTCCCCTAAGCTCATTTTCCCAATCAACTTCTAAGAAATACTTCTTTAGGTCTTGATAATTTCCCTTTTTATAGTTTAGGCTCTTTTTGTAACTGTCATTGCTGTTTACTATGCCATATGCTATCCTGAAGTTATAATTTAGTACTGCATGATCGCTTTTGCCGAGTGGAGGATGATATATTATACTGTCAATATCATTTTCTTGCCTAGTAAATATTAGATCTAGCATTGAAGGTACATCAAGTCCTCTTTTTCTGGTGGTTTCCCTCACATGTTGCGTTAGGAAGAACTCTTGTACGAGATCCAGGAGCTTTTGGTCCCAACAGCTTTCTTTGCTAATTATATCTAGAGTATTCCAATTAATATTTATATTGAAATCCCCAGTTAGTATAATTCTTTCTGATTTCTCTTCCATTTTATGTAGTAATGATCTTAAACTCTGAATTGTACTCTCTGCCAGGTCCTCATATTCATCTCTTTCCCATGTGTTTGATCTGGGTGGCATGTACAAATTGGCTACAATTACTTTACCTTCAGATGTGTTGATCTCTACTGCAATCAGTTCTACTTATGATGGTATATCTAGTTTTATTTCATTGACTTTTAGATTTTTCTTAGCTAATATTATAATTCCTCCTCCTTTTTTTAAAATTTCTGTTTCTTCTCCATATAGTGTATTCCTCTAAGTTTAGTATGTCATTGGATATCCTTGGTGTTAATTTTGTTTCAGTTAGGCATATTATTTGTGGTTCATTTTCTCTGACATAATCATTCATCTCTAATAATTTAGATACCATTCCATCCACATTTGAGTACATCAATTTTATCATCTTGTTTATATACTTGTCATGACATGGTTCTACTACCTTCTTCCTTTTTATTCCATCCTGTTTGTGTACCACTTTCGTACCTGCAATCCTATTACTTTGTAAAAAAAATTTCTTCTTCTCCTCTTCTGATCTTCCCTCATTTTTTTTTTTTGCTTCCTCCCTTTTCTCTTTCAGTAATTCCAGTTCCTCTTGTGTTAGGCATCTTTTTATCCATACATTTTTGAACTCCTCTTTTTCCATAAGATTCTTTGCATTTTTTAGTATCTCTTCCACAGTGTTTACACTCTGGAAAGTCACCTTTAGAGGTCTTGTCTTGCTTTTCTCATATTTCCCTAACCTTTTGTGTTCCTCTATGTCTTTACTACAGATTTCCTCTAATACTTCTTTCAGTAAGCCCATTACATTTGCCATCTCCTTTTTGTCTCTTGTGATCTTGTTTTTTTACTTCTTCCTCTTCTATACCAGTGATCACTGTAGATTTATTTATATCTACTGAATCTCTGACTAACTTTGGATTGTTTTGGATTATTCTTTTCACTTCCTTTTTAATGTTTTTTTCCTCCACCCTTGTTTCTAAGTCTTTTTTTACTTTCACCATTTCAGCATACGTGGTTTCCACATCATTTTTGTAGCTTTGCACAGCTTCATTCACCTGTGTTATCTTCTCCTCAATATCACTGCTCTGATCAATAAGACTGGTTACTTGTCTAATTGTCTCTGTGTCATTTTTGAACTCCTCCATAACATTCTCGTGATTGACTACGTATTTGCCATTTCACTCATTTTCTTCCTAAGTGTACTCAATTCCACTGTTAGTTCACTGATGGTTGTGTCTTTCTTATTGGCCTCCCTTGCTAGTTTTTCTATTTCTTCCTTTTGCAAGTGCATCTGCTTCTTTATTTCATCAATTTCATTTTTGAAAGCCATTTCTAGTTTGTTTACACGTTCAACCAGTCTATTGTGGGTCTCCACTTCAACCAGTTCTTGGTAGAAATCATCATTTTGCTTTTTACCTCTATCCCTTTTCTTTTCCAAATTTGCTTTATTAAAGTATGTATCCATTTTGCAATACTGAAAGTGCAGAATATGTACTTACAATCTCCGTGTCGTTGTAGTAAACAAACCTCAGATGACTCAGCGTATTCTTTCGTCTTGCTTCTCTTTCCTGTTTGAACAAGTCTTGTTTAAACTTATTATTTTTTTTCTTTTTAATAATGAAAAATCATTTAGTCTAACCTGGTACAGAGCTTGACTCATACAAAGATACTAATTTAGGTAATGCCACTGGCCGTGTTGGTTCGGTACGGAGCACCGATGTCGCACGTCCGTCTCGGTTGAATCCCTGTGTGTGTGTGTGTGTGTGTGTGTGTGTGTGTGTGTGTGTTAGCATTGCCTACATCTAGCAGACATCCTTATACTTAATTTAAATGATCGATAATTAACTAGCAAATTCCTGTCTAATTATAGAACATTAGTAATAAACAATAATTAATAAATTACTGATGTAATGTAGAACAAACAAAATTAATTGACAGAACTGAAGAAAATATTATTTGTCATTATTAATAAATACAGCGAAACCGTCGGCACATCTGTATGTATTCACCAACTCCAGGCCCCTCGCGTGAGTAGCGAGCAGCGCGGTAACGCGAAAGTACGGCCAAAAAGTAGCAGCGCTCTCAGTTCCGGTACTTGCAAAAAAAGTTAATGGCGTTACCACCATCTCCATTAAAATAATAGAGGCGCTATTCCCAGCTCTGATCGTATATTGATAGCGAGGAGGAAGATGTTGTGGACGAGGAACGTTTATGAAATATTACCCTAGAAAATTTCTCATTCTACTTTTCATTCCCAAAGTGTTTGAAATTTTTTTTTATTTAATCGTTCATTGTGATGACAAGATAAAAAACTTATGTTTTATTTGGAATATTCGAACTGTCACATACAAGTAACAACTGGCATATATAGACCCCGAATCATACCTAGAATATTCGAACTTTTGTCATGACCTGCCTCCACATGGAGACACTGGAGGCTGACAGTTACAAAAGAATTATGGATGGTTGATCCATATGGTGGCTCGGATATGATGATGATGATGTGCTAGGTAAATTGCCGAGTGAAACAAATACAGTGAATAAATTAAGGGTGCTGATCAGTGTAAACGGTAATATCCAATGCACCATTGAAAAAGAAAAAGATATAGTTTACCATTTATAGATACCAATATATGGAGAAACGACCAAGATGTAAAATTCTCTGTTTATAGGAAGCCAACCAGCAAGGACGACTTCATCCATTATCTATCCGTTCACAGAAGCAAAAGAAATCAGGCATCGTAATTTTTTTTTCTTGAGAGCTTTTAGATATGTAGTACTGAATTCTTGGAGGAAAAAGTGTAAATATATTACAGAGTCATTTAAAAAATTGTGTTACCTTGAAGGATGGCTTATAAGTCTAAAAAAATGCGCAAAAAGCAGAAAAAAAAAGGGCCAGACGTTACAAAATGAACGCGAGTAAAGAGATTGAAAGATACACCTCCGCCTCCACTTCGGACAAGGCTTCCGCAGTGGGTGACTCTGCAAAATGCGGAATTAGAGTAACTCCTTTATATTGAGATAACAAATAAAGGGTAAATGCAAAAGTAATGATAAAGAGAACAATGTTATTTATAGTATACCTTGCAATGATCGCCTATAAGTATATACAGATGAGACCTATGTAGGTCTTGCAAGAAGACTAACAGAACATAAAGCAGTTGTAAGTAGACATAACACTTCAGATTCCTTAGTCCTATATATAGATCAGGGCCAACCTTTGCCAAAATGACAGGAATCTACGATTTTAAGGAGGGGGTTAGACAAAAAGATGAGAGAAAAGCTTCAGGGACATACTGTAATATTTGTACATATTGTACAAAAAAGTCACTGATCACCGAGATAGCTTCCTGTTTTGGTCAGTCACTGTTGTAAGTGTGCCTTTGACCTCATCAAGTGGGAGGGAAGTGGGAACAATTAAGCATAAGGAAAATGGGGTTAACTTATGGAAGGACGACCAGGTCAGGTCAAAACAACAGAGATGGGCAACCAATCAGATAAAAGACACGAAAAACTCACAGGGGTGTCCTGTGCAAAAATGTTTCCGATATCCCCACCTCTCTAGTCTCTCTGCGGATTGACTCTGTGTAGTCCAAAAAGTTTGAGAATTAAGGAACTTGAGCTCTGTCCTGTTTTTCCCTCCCACCCATTCCAGTATACAATATATATACAGTATATACACTCTAAAAGCTCGATTAACCGGAATGCATGGGGATTCTTCCATTTCCGGATATGGAATTTTCTGGATAACCAAACGTTACTCTTAGAAATATTCTGGGAGGTCAAACAAATGAAACAGGACAAAACTTGGGACTTTATTTCAAAAAGTACATTATTCATTATTAGATACAACACAGAAAAGATACAGTACAGGTACACTACAATACACAAAAAAGACAACAAGAGAAATTGTACAGGACTGAACACAAACTAACAAACATTACCAAAAATTAATTAAAGAAAAATTTAGCATATGTTACATGCCAAATAATTTTGAAAACTTAGCTGCATACACTATCCTGTATTGTACGGAACTAATCAAGAATTATAGGGGGATCATCAGGATCATGAGATGAGGATTCAGACAGCGGAGAAGAACTGGAAGGAACAAGGTCAAGAGCAGAAGTGGAAGGAACTGGGTCAGGAGCTGAAGAACTGGAAGGAACTGGGTCAGGAGCTGAAGAAGTGGTAGGAACTATGTCAGGAGCTGAAGAAGTGGAAGGAACAGGATCACAAGATGAAGATTTGAATCGGCAGTGACAGGTATCCGGAATATTATCGACCCCATGCCAGATCGAAATTGCATTCCGGTTATGTGGATGTGTTAATGCATCGGATGCCGGTTAATCAACTCATCAGCCTGAAGTTTGTTCGTTATTTCCAACTGAAATTCTGCTTTGTTTTTGTTTACTTTTATTGGTCATATCATTTCACTTTTCATCATCTTTCTTACACCTTTGAAACTGCATCTGGCTGTGCAACCCACCATTCTATGGTCGCTTCCTATATTTACTCTGTTGATAACTATGACATTTGTGATCGTTAGCCTCTCTCTCTCTCTTTCTCTCTCTCTCTCTCTTTCAAAATTTATATATAGGGATGCACACACACACACACACACACACACACACACACACACACACATATATATACAGTATATATATATCTGAGCGAATTCGAAGGAGGGAGGAGGCGAGGTAGGCCAAGGAGCAAGGAGAAGGTGGAGATATATGGTGAATGAATGTGTGAGGAAGAGAGGTTTGAAAGTCGGTGAGGCAAGGGAACTGACAGGAAATCGAGCTGGCTGGATGAATTTTGTGAAGAGATGTACATGATCAGGGAATTATGGCACCCCTTTTTAACGTGGCAGCGTCTGGATTGACTCTGTCGGATACGATATGTGAAGCTACAGAACGTGGTGAATGTTTTTGGCGTATCCGATAGAGCCAGGATTCCGGGGGCTTGAATGATGAGTGAATGGAAGCGTGGCCCATTGGATTAGGCAATTTTGAGCTGTCTGGACATTGCTACTCCTCACCCTGCCCTTGGGTGGGAAAGGAGGTCCGGATGATGATGATGATGATGATGATGATGATGATATATATATATATAGATATATATATATATATATATATATATATATATATATATATATATATATATATATATATATATATATATATGGAGCCTCTGTGGTGCAGTGGTAAAGTGTGCATTTTCGTACATTGAAGAACGAGGGTTCGCGCCCAGCCAGGGTAATAAACTTTGGGAGCGTTCTTCAGACCACGTGCTGCATTGGCGGATACAAAGGATGCTGTGGTTGAACCAGTGTCGCATACTATAAAGTATGCTTACACCCAGTCGGCTTGCACGGGCCGATTACACTTGGTTCACAGACTACACACACATCCAAAGCCACTCCACCACTACAATTACACATACAAGCACTTCTCACCTACATACAATCTCTACTAGACAGCCTAAGCCACCTGGTACAGATACATTGGCTGCATCGTTCCCACTTCGGTCGGGATAGGCCGGTCCTGCAATGGACACACAGACGGATGATGAAATGATATATATATATATATATATATATATATATATATATATATATATATATATATATATATATATATATATAGGGTGCTCCAGAAATACAAACAACAGGATGGCATTCTAACACGTGTTACTCCTGTTCCCTTTGATTAATCAAACGAACTTTCACATTTTAATTCCCTAGTCTAGCTTACTATTTAGAGGTCGATATGATTTTAACTTCATGTAACCAACTCCTTATTGCACTACGTCATAGACGATGTGCCGACTTGAGATACTCGACTGCTGACACGTTTGCCAGAGCTAGATCACCACCATCAGAGTATCGGGGTGCAAGTTGTTCATCTTCTGTGGGTGGAATCCAACGGGCCATCTCTATGTGTGTGTGTGTGTGTGTGTGTGTGTGTGTGTGTGTGTGTGTGTGTGTGTGTGTGTGTGTGTATCACCGTCGCCTGTCTGTCTGTCTGTCTGCTAATATTTTAGGCGAAAACTACTGGTGCGATTTTAACTAAAAATACAGGGGTGATGGGCTATGACCTGATCACATGCTTAAATTTTAGGCCAAATTGGGCCCAAGCTGTATGCCCAAAAAATGTAAAAAAAAAAAAATGTAATCAAAATTTTTTTCTCCATAACTCCTTTCAAATTCGTCATATCGACATGAAACTAAAACCGAAAGTGTATCTTTCAAATCTGCATCCTATAACATGCCTCATTACATCAGGGGAGTCTCCACCCAGTTAGCGGCAGGGGCGTCAGTGACAGGTGGGGCAGGCCTAAAATTTCAAATTGGCATTAAATCATCGATTTTCACCCGATTTTCTCCAAATTTGACATGTGACGTCTTTGACTAGATATCCTGCAGCACTCAAATGACTCCCGGGGACGGGTTTGCTGTGCCTTGGCACCTCTTTTTGTATGTATCTGTAGCTTTTTGCAAAGATTGATGGAGCATTTGAATTATTCAGCAGAGCTCATATTAAAGTAATTTTTCCATATACAGTTGCTAATACCCTCGTAATGCGTCTCTTACCTTTGAATTAATTCCTAATATTTAGTGGCGAATTATTATTATTATGCATTTCTAGCAAATTTTCATGACTTGTATCATCGAATGTATTGATAGTTTCAAGGACCTGTATTCTGTCTCTTATATGTTAAAACTTTTTTCAGAAAAAAACTGTATTTAGTTTCCTTAGTCGTTCTTTGTATGAGAAATTTGGAGTGATTTAACTATTCTAGTGACTCAGAGCTGCAGTTGCTCGATTTTTTTCATCATTCTCGACAAGGTTTCCACACCAGTACTGTATATTGTATTTCTTGTGCAATTTGAGTATGAAGGTGAAGAGTTTAGATATTTGTATGAAAATTTTGTTGTCGAAGTTCCTTGCAATGAAGCTGAGCGTCTTGTTAGCCATGTCATTCGGTACTATTCACTGTTATTTTTTTTTTATGTGTCCGACTCTGGGCATAGGCTCCCAAGGCCTAGTATTCTTCCTACATATCATACACCTCTACAAGTCACCACTTCGGCGCTAACCTCCACCATCCATATTGAATACATGCAAGGGCTGTTTCATACAAGACTGATGTATTCGTATTAGCTGGGATAATTTTACGACATGTCGGCGGGTCTTCTGGTAGATCGGTAAAGTCTGATTTCATGAAATTCAGATCCTTAAATTGTTCCCTGGCCCAGCGGGGAGTTGAACCTGAGTCCGGTAGGGCTGCAAGCCATCTCTCTATCAATTGATTCATAAGTTTTATCCGTCCTTTACTTCCCTCTCGCTCTCTCTTGTCATATTTAGCATTGCCTTTCATTTTACTCGTACTTAATTACGATTGCAATATTCAATTCAGTTATATCATAGAATCCAATTAATTTGGACAATCACAGTCCAATGTAGTTTAGCTGAAAAATTCGTTACCTTATAAACGTTTGTATGTTGTTATTTTTGTAACCACAGGCTCATTTGAATGTGAATCCAGCGTACTGCAGGCACAAGTTACTATTTTCGTGCAGTCCACCACCCTGCTTTGAGGGGATCAGGAAGGAGGTGAAAAACGTTTATGTAACTGGACAGCGAAGCCAGCCGGTAGTTTAGGTGCCACAACGGGAAGACCCTCCTTTTAGCATCGTGCATTTTTTGTATCTCTGACATAAACAGTGAAAACAATTGTTCCACGAAATCAATCTCGTGGAACTCCATTCGTTACTTATCTCCACTCAGATGATTCGCCATTCATTACTTCCAGTTGTTTGAGATTCTGTAACATTTTGCCGACCAACGAAAATAATATATCCGAGAGGTCACTAACTTATCATTTACAATGTACTCTTCAATACAGGACTTAATCAAACACTTTCTGAAAACCTAGATAGGAGACCAGACCATTGCACCCCTGAACGAGAAGGAACTGTATCAAGCATAAAGGTACCTGATACTCGTTGTTAGGCTAATAGTGAGGGAAAAGTATCGGGAAGACAACGCTCTCGATAACCACATCTCACACCTGCAATGTGGCCGGGAAAAAGAACACACAGAAACAAGATCGCGCTTGGACATTTTACAGGAAAAGAGAAGAGTATAGAAAAAGCACAGTAAAGTGGAGATGTGTGCTGGCAGAAAAATAAGAATGGAGACAATCAGCACACACACACACACACACACACACACACACACACACACACACACACACACACACACACACACACACACACACACACACACACACACACATATTCACAGATAACACAGCAAGTAATTATGACAGGAGGCCTGTTGGCCCATGACGAGAATATATGTTGGAAAAAAAAAAAAAAAAAAAATTTTCTAGGATTAACCGAAGTGAAAGAGAAATGGGTTGGAAAGAGGAACTCTCTCCCCCACCCACCACACCATCCAGTTAATCTGGCATATATATATATATATATATATATATATATATATATATATATATATATATATATATATATATATATATATATATATATATATATATATATATATATATATATATATAATACAAGGAATAACAAGCTTGGAAAAGTGGTAGGGGAGGTAGAAGAGAAACGACCATGCACTATGTAATCTCTGCTCTACAGATCTGGAACAGAAAAACAAGCACAAACGCCGAAAGTTCTCGTTATTAAGCAAACGTATTACAGTCGTCAGCATCACTTCAACTTGGAAATAAAACTAAAGCTAGTTATACCCCATATTCGCAAAATATTTGTCTAGTTTCATTTTAAACGTATCAGTAACTTTTGCACTGACTACTTTTGCTGTCAGCCTATTCCATTATTTCACTACGCCAGTTCTGCGGGTAATTTTTTCCCCATACTAGTGCTGGAACTCTTGTTTTTAAGTTTCATTCCATTATTACTAGTCACAGTATCATTCTCTATTTCGAACAGTTGATCACATCTAATTCTGTAGACTTGATTTTGAATTTTAAATACATGTATTTGACCTCCTGTGAGTCGTACCTCTTTAGAAAGAAAACATAATTAGTTTTTATAGTCGCTCTTCAGAGGGTAAATTTCTGTGATGGGATCATTTTTGTGTATGTGTGGCTCTGCATTGCAGTCTCTGGAGCCTATCTTACTTTATAATAACATTCGGGGACCATTGCTGCACACAGTGCTCTAGGTGTGGTCTTACTTATGACGCTGATGAAGCTGAGCATTTTGTTTGCCTTGTTACAGATTGCTATACACTGTTTTTGAGGTCGTTACTGATAATTACACCTAATGGCCGTATGCTTAAACATTAATATAAGGCCCCTACTTTTCTCCCTACTTTACGCTCAAAGGAAAGGGTAGGAAAGCCCTTAATTTTCATTCCGTATGCTTAGAGCACTGTATAGGGAAGGGATGGTTGGTAGCCCTGCTTAACCCTTCCTCGCTGTTTGAGGAATAGTTGGTATGCCGGAACGAAGTTTGTTTCCATCAGATACGTGTGGAAGCCCTGAGAGTGAAGAAGTAACCTGCGCTAGAGCACAAGCATTTTGTATAGAAATGGCAGAAAATGCTTCTCAGAGAGCAAGATACATTACTCAGAGTGAAAGATTGAACCTCTCAACGTTAATAGAGGAAATAAAAGACATTCTGTTTAATAAGAGCCATGATCTTAGAGTTACTGGAAAGAAAGAAAAAAAAAAAAAAAAACAGGCCTGGGACGAGGTGACGAACATTTTCAATGCTGCTGGCAGTGGGCCTCCTTTGTCCCAGCAATATTCAACAACTCAAGAAAATATGGGAGGATTCAAAGGGAAAGTAAGTTCTTAAAAGGATTTTCTCTTTGCAATATATTTATTCATTAGCATAGCAGACAAAGAAATATTTGACTAAGCTGCAGGAAAAGTTTACCAAATGACTTTCCATTTTCGGCCATTGCTTTCTGTTCTTAATATTTTGCCTAATGATTTCTCCCTGTGAAAATGATGTGGTTGTTATTGTATGGATTGTGGGCAACCTTAGCCCCAAGTAAATGAAGAGGTTTGTTGGACTTGGTAAAGGCTTTAAGGCTTCCTGTTACTATAAGGTAGAATATTACTTGCTTACAGTCTCAGTAAACTTCACAGAGATTCAGCTAATTAAATTATGGAGTTATTATGAAATTGATAAAAACTGCTTGTAATATCACCCCATTTTTTTTTTACCAATTTTTTGTCCTTGTTTTCATGTGGTTTAAGTACTATTTATGAAAGACAAAAAATTTTTTCCATAGGAAAACAGGTTACAAGAGATTTCCACCACCCAATATTTCTCAGAGCGAAAAAGGAACATGCAGTCCACAAGCGAGAAGTGATGCGAACGGGTGGTGGAGCTCCACCAAAACCTGAGGATGATGAAACTCAGATGATCCTCGGCATCATTGCAGACGAACATGATGATCTGGGAAATGACTTGGACAGTGATGCTGCAAAAAAGTGAGTGTTAGTTAGTTAACGTCAGGAGGCCATCATGTATTCATGAGGGCTGGTTATTGGAAATATTCATGAGGCAAATAATTATTGCAGATTTACTTGGCATGGCCACTGCCTTCTTTACCTTTGTGGTGACGGGAACAATATTGTGTTTTTTATTACAGCATGGCTTTGTATATGTAGCTAGCTTTTATTTGATATGAAATAGTGCATATTCAATATAGACCAGTACTAAGTCTTCCGTGTATAAGCCAGCATGTGTGGATATCTATCATTGTTTATCTTTTGAATAATAGTGGGAATTAAGAAGGCCTCCAAAGTATTTTTGCCAGATGATAGACATTTTATCAGTGATCTGTGTCACATTTGCATTTGATTCTTAAGATCAGTGATTCTGAATGGGGTGAAATTCCTCCTGTATATTCTACGGAGAAGCAGCCATACAAGAGAGGGAGGGTTGAGCAAATTTTGTCTGACTGGACCTGGGGAAAGCATTTGGTGGAGTGTCAAGTACAAGGCTATTGTGGAAATTGACAGCTAAGGGAGGAAATCACGGTAAGTTCTTGAACTGGATGGAAAGTGCTGAGTAGTTAAAGATAAAAAATGCATAATATAGAAAGTGCTGAGTAGCTAAAGGCAAAAAATGCATAAAAGTAAGAGGTTATGGGGGAATTTTTAGTTTCTTCAAAAATCGTTTGCATGATATATATATATATATACAGTATATATATATATATATATATATATATATATATATATATATATATATATATATATATATTTTTTAAGATGGAAAAATCAAGTTACTATATGTGTATTCTTATCTTTTGCAGCAGTAGAATCTATCCAATCATCCATGTGGATGATGAGGGCCATGGATTCTTCCTTGAAGAATCTTGGGCTCTGCCATCCACCTCAAATGATTTACTGGGATCACCTATACCATCAGCAAGTGTGACTGAATCATCTGAGCCACTGATGAAACCAGCAGTACACTGTTCAATGCCAAAAATTTCTTCGGCAACGCCATAGGTTTCAGGAACACCAGCAGCATCTGCCCGTAGGAGTCAGACAGAGGCTCTCCCAGTAGGAAGTGGTGGTGCATCTGGTCAGCGGAAATGACGTCAGACTACAAAATTTTCAACAGAAATGTGCTATGAAGAATCCTTAGCCATGAAAAGGAAAGAACATGAAATGACAATGAAACTACAAGAACAGAGGTTACAAGAAACGCAAACGAGGATGTAGTTACTGGAGGAAAACGCAAAAATTCCAGTGCTCTTGATACAGACTCTAAGCACAGTTAATGAAGCAGCAGATAAAATAAAGCAGGCTGCAAGTACCTGGCAAGAGGCAGCCCATGATGTGTTAAATAATTATATATAAATGAAAATAACTGCCACCCCAATATGTATAGAGAGAGAGAGAGAAAGAGAGAGAGAGAGAGAGAGAGAGAGAGAGAGAGAGAGAGAGAGAGAGAGAATGAGAGGAGTAGCATTATCCTGATAGCCAAAGTTCGTAAATAATGTGTAAATAAAGTTTGTTTGCTAAACCTTGTGTGGAAAGGGGTAAAGGACTAAGTGACTCTGCTGTGGAACATGAACTGCCTGATTTATCGATGATAATGATGGATAGTGACTTTGATCTTTTGGGTGAATCGTGTGATGAGCCTGGGGTGGAAATGGTGACAGAAACAGAAACTGCCAGTACGAGTGCTTCAGTGTCCCAAGTTAGTCCTGGCTCCAAGGGAAAGGAGCCCTTAATGCAGCAAGGGAAGGACTTTGGGAAGGGAGTGAAGAGGAGGCGGGTTAGCCCCGGAACAATGGCCCCGTGTGACCCAGCCCTCCATGGGTCCCGAGGTGAATCACCTCCCCGCTCTTCCAGCCTCACTTCACTAATATCTGCCACCTCTTAAGCCAAAACATCTCCTGAGTCTTCGTCGTCGGAGTCTCCACCAGCACCTACAGTGAAGGCAGGCCGTAGGGGACGAGGTTAATCCCTTACTCGTCGTAAAAGTAGAGTAGCTTCTAGAGTAAGGGCTGCTAATGGTACACAGCAACCTAGGGTCAGTCGGAGTGACCTTGAATCGGTCCAGTGTGGCTCACAGCCACCCTCATCCACCCTCACCCAGCCTACACCGCCACGAGAGGGAACCCTGGACACCTTCGTGTGGACGGAAGGTTCCGATTTCGTCCTGGAACAACTCCACTTCGACGAGAGTTCCTCTGGGATACGGCCTGCCTTCACTCTTGACGAGGATGCTGAGTGTGTGGACTACCTTTTCGCCTTCCTTGATGACAAAGCTATGCAGCACATATGTGATGAGACTAACAGGTACGAATCACAACGTGCTGCAAGTGGTGCAGGTGCAGTGAAAATGCAACAGTGGACCATGCTTGGAGTGCAGGAACTGTATGTGTTCTTTGCCCTCATGCTTCCCATGCCTCATTCAAGGAAGCATGAGTTGAAAGATTACTGGTCCATGGACCCTCAACTACCCTCACCCATCTTCAGTAAGTAGATGGCCAGAGATGCTTCCTTAACATCATGGAAAACCTGCACCTCACCAACAACGATGTACCTTCCCAGACTGACCCACTCTGGAAGATCCGGGAGATTCTGAACAGAATGTAGGATAAATTTATGTCATTCTTCCACCCATTTCAGAAGGTTGTTATAGATGAATCCTTGGTTGTGTACAGAGGACATCTTAGGTTTGTACAGTACATTCCAAGCAAATGTCATCAGTTTGGAATCAAGTTCTTTGTACTGTGTTACTGTAAGATGGGGTACATCCTTGACTGACATCTATTCAGCCAGCTTCTCAGGCTGTGTAGTGAAAGTGCTGCTTGAAAGGTATTTTGTTGGGAATCAAGTGCTGTATACTGATAACTGTTATACAGCACCGAAATTTTTTAAATACCTTTCAGAGCACGGCATCAGTTTCTGCAGCACTGTCAAGAGTAATCGTGCCCACTTCCTCAAATTCCCCGAGGCAGGAAATTCACAGTGAGGAGATGTGCACCAATGCAAGTCTGAGCAGACGCTGGCAATACAGTGGCATGACAAGAGGGTCATGCACATGCTCACCGCCGTACACAAGAGGGAACTGAAAGACAGTGGGAAGGTCTACCACAGGACAAGCGAACCTGTTATGAAACCTGATGCTGTCATCGACTACAATATCAACATGCAGCTGGTGGACATGTCCGACATGATGATTGGAGAGATCGACTGCCTCAGGAAGAATACTAGATGGTACAGGAATGATTCTGCATCTCATTGACATGGTGATGCTGAACGTCTTCATCCTGTACAAGATGAAGGTAAAGCCACTCAAGTCCTTCTCCCTGAGGTTGTTCGCCAGGACTTGTGTTCAGCAGCTGCTTGAGAGGTAGGGTAAGGTGAGAGCAACAGCTCCAAGGCGCCATTCTGTTAGACTTCTTGACAGACTTGAGCAGAGGGCGTACATGGATCGGCACAGACTGATGCAAATGCCTGCCACAACGAAGAGGAAGGCTGCGATCCGCAGGTCCCAGGTGTATGGACATACCACCAGATGCACACCTGAGCACAAACGCACCTCTTAGCAGTGCGCTGAGTGCCAGGTTCCCCTCTGTGTAACCTGCTTTTTTGATTACCACAGCCTGAAGCATTTCTAAAACAGTGCAAGTGGAAATGTAAATAATGTGTAAATAATGTGTAAATAACAAGTGAAAGCAATGGATGTAAATATGATTGAACAGTGGAATATAGTTTTATAAGTTACTGCAAGTGACAATGCATAATATAGTGGAAATAAAATAGAAATGTAATTAATATAAATACAATAGAAAATGTAAATAGAAATGTAAATAATTAGTAATATTAGAATATGAATACAAATACTTGGAGTAATGACAGTAAAAGTGAAAGCTTCACTCTCTACGTAGTTTACTGAACAAGAAAGTGAATGCCTGGAGTGAAAATAAACTACTATTACTGAAGGAAACTTATGGATAAATAATATATATATATATATATATATATATATATATATATATATATATATATATATATATATATATATATATATATATATATATATATATATATATATACGTAATAAAGTACTAGGAACATAAGGTGTGAGTGTGTCTATGAATAATAAATGACAATACCAGCGGGGAATGAGCGCATGTGGGAAACTGGAATGCACTCATAATTTACATTGCTTTCACAGTGTTTTTTTTAGTATGGATTCCAAACTACTTGAAATTCATAGAATAATGTTTCTAGTGATTATATCAGGCTGTGGTAATCATATTACAGGGTGGAGACTTCGTTACCCAACTTCAGAAGTCTCCACAAGTCCTACGGTAGTCGACGAAGGCTCAATAAACATCCAGGTGAAAGCTGAACGTATGTGCCATAAGCTTATTTAATTAAATTATTCTAGGACTAATAACTGATTTTTGGCAAATATTTCTTAAAAGTCAGTCGGAGCACAATTATCCCCGCGGGACGTGCAGGGACTGCTTCCGACATCCCCGCGGTTAAGGGGTTAATACTACTATATAATGACTCATGAATTGTACAGTACAGCTCGGTTGCAAAAAAAGTTGTTTGTTACGTCAGTATCGTCAATTTAGCGACCATTGCAGAATATTTCAGATGTAAATAATGGTCTTGGATATAGTATTACACACATACTCATATTTTGTTAACTCGCCATAGTTATAGTTACTGTGGTTGGAAATTTCCCAGTCGGCGGGAATTCGGCATTTGTTTGAGAGTAACTCATTCGTTTCAAACCCTCAACAAATCACCAGTCAGTCTAGTAACTCATACTTGAGTGTGGTGTGCTGCTTTCGATAATTCATTTCAATTTTCCCTCTTTTCTTAACTACTGTTGGACTTGCATTCCATTTTGACATTAAACAAAAAACGTTTTTTCGAAACAAGTTTGAGCCTTCCTTTGGTGCTGACTCCATCGTAATTGGATCCATAATTCCATGTATTTCATTCATAACAGCTACTTTTACTTAGTTTCTTGGATCATCGTAAGGAATATGGATGATAAATGAAGATGGCATTATATCACATCAAAACTGGGTGGGTCTGCTCTAGAGGTGAGTCGCAGGCCATGGGTTAAGGTATCAGGGAGAGAGTTAGAGGATTGAAAACGGTTACCCTTTTTTGGAAATTGGCTGAATGAAAGTAGACTTCCAGTAATAACATAAAAAAAAGAAAAGGTGCAAGTTGAAGAACAGAAAAGAAAGGTAATACCTATGCAGATGTCAGCACATGAGTGCAATTTTTGAAAACAAGAGGAAATACCACATCAGGTTTTATGCCTTGTAAATGTTGAGGCCAGAGAAGGCAGAAAATACATTCTTTGACAACATTTCAGTGAGAAGCTGCGTGTCTGTATGTGAGAAGAGTAACCAAAACTGCTTTGTTATGATTTTCATCAAATGTGGTGGGAGGATTGAGATTCAGCCAAGGGATTAGGTTATTGTTAAAAAAAAAAAAAAAAAAAAAAAAAAAAAAAGCCACGGCCATGGGTAAAGTCAATGGAATTTTTCGTTATTTTGATCAAACTGTCTGGTAAAAGCAAGACGAAAATATTCGATTCTGAGAACAATTCGTCAAAAGTTAAAGTCAAAGGCCACTGTCAAATGTGTTATCCTATTAATTAAGCATCTTTTTTTTTTTAAATTAGATTTTGACCGAAAATATTGAGTGACTGAGAGTCAGACAATGATTAAGATAATAGGTCAAGGGTAAAGATTACAAGGCAGGGTCAACTGATTTTTCCCGACTTGGACCAAACTTAAAGTGCTGCTGGCCACGAAGAATGAAGCTATTTGGTTTCAAAAACAATCTTCCAATGTTGTTGGTCAAAAGCAGAGACGTAGATAGGATTTTAAAAATGGGGTGGCCAAGAAGAAGCTAAACCTAACTTAATGAGTCAGTGAGTATTTCCCCAGGAATATGGGGTGACCACTGGAATAAGCAGGCATATTTCAAAAGAGGTTATTGATACCATGCCACCCATCTGGCTACAATGTTGGTCTGTAGGAAAAGACGAATGTTTGATCCCAGACCAGTTGCTGGGAGTGGGCGTTTCATATTTTGAGTGTTCCTTGTTATTATTGCCATTATTTTTGTTTTGTTTTGTTGGTTTTGTAGTTGTTATTGTTTGTTTGTAGATTTAGTTTATATTTCGTTTTATGTGTTTTTATGTTCTTATATTATTTATTGTTTATGTGTTTTTTATAATTGTAGTGTCTTGTTTTATTGATCCCATAGCTGTATTTATTTCAGCGATCGGTTAGACTAAAGTCCGGTCTGAGACTGGCATGGATCTATCTATCTATATACCTAGGCTGCTTCCCCCAAGGAAAGGGAAGTAGCCGAGACAGGACGACACACTCCCTATTTACTCATCCATTCAAACACATTCATTCGCATCTTAGCCCCAAAGGGAAAAACGGACAGATCCTCACCGCACCACACCGCACAAGGGTCAACTGTGCAATGCAATCAGTGACATCCGCAGCATGGCCCGACAGCAGAGCTGGTTTATCCCTGCCACATCATAACAGACTCATCCCCTTACCCGCACCTGACCTGAAATAGCTGATCAGACCAAATGCGGGAGAATATCCCCTCAGGGCTGCGTCATCACTTATTTATTCACAATTTCTCTCCATTTATTTCTGTCACGCACAGCCACTCTTCCTTGCTCAACAGACATCCCTCTCGCATCCAGCGCTCTCTTCACACTGTCCATCCATCCTATTCGTGGTCTTCCTCTCAGTCTTACACCTCTCACATCAGATCTAGTTATCTTTTTCACCAATCGCTCTTTATCCATTCTCTCCATATGCCCAAACCAATGCAACCCCCTCTGCTCAACAACTTCCAGCCATCTCCCGAACAACTCCAGTTCTCCTTCGCACTTCATCATTCCGCACCCGATCCATACTCGTCACTCCACACATACTCCTGAGACACCTCATCTCCATTACATTCAAACTTTTCATCTCTGCTACACCCATATTCCATTCCATGTTTCAGCCCCATATAATGCAGTCGGTACCACAACACCTTCATACAGTCTTCTCTTTACATCCATTCTAATAGAACGACATCTAAACACTTTTTTCATTCCTCCCAGCACCTTTCCTACTTCATTGATTCTAAACTTCACTTCTGCATCTATTCTTCCATCCACAGCAACATGTGACCCTAGATATTTAAAACACTCTACCTCCTCAAGCAACTCACCATTCAAAACTATATTCATCCCCCTACCATCTACCATAGATAGTCTTTATAAAAAAAAAAAAAATGTAAACAAATCAAACCAGAAGCCATCTCACTTGGGATTTCATCACCCTCGTAGCCTGAATGTTTTTCCTTGGCACATACTTTTACACCTCCATTTCCGATTTGACACAAATTCAGGATGTAAAACACACACAAACAAGAGCAGCCAGACAACCTCACAACTGAAAACATTACCACTCCGTCCTCTTCGCAACACGGGTGGTAAGCGTGAAGAGTGGTAATGTTTTCGGTTGTGAGGTTGGCTGGCTGGTTTTGTTTGTGTGTGAATAAACAAGATAATCTCATGAACGGCTTGAACTATCAACATGAAACTTTCAGGGTATCAAGTTATGGCCAAAATCTTAGACGAGTTCGAAGATGGGCACTGGGAATCCTTGTCACCAAAGGTCCACTAGTTGACCTCTGGCAGCAATTTTGGTGACCTTGACCTTGGCCCCGAGTGCCCATTTTCGAAGTAGTCCAAGATTTTGGCCGTATTTTGAACCTTGAACGTGTCATGTTGATAGTTCAAGCCGTTCATGATATCTTTTTCACCTACACATAAACAAAGCCAGCCAGCCAACCTCACAGATGAAAACATTACCACCCCGCTCGCTTTGCATCGCAGGTGGTAATCATGTCTAAGGGCAGCTTACACAGTCTGTTTGTCTGCATCACAACGAGAAGAAACATCAGCACGGGACTCTTCACTGGGGAATTATGCAGGTCTCTAAGGATTCTGTAGAAACAAATCTAACAGGTAGAAGCACTTAACACTATCATAAGCTTTGGTTCAAATTAGATTAAAGCCATTAAAGTGGATTTTGATCAGTGCCATTAGAGTCGGTTTTGACGAATGCCATTAGAGTAGGTTTTGACCAATATCATTAGAGTGGTATTGACCAATACCATTAGAGTGGTATTGACCAATGCCGTTAGAGTGAGGTTTGACCAGTGACCTTGATCCTTGAATTCTCCTAACGACCTAAAACTTTAACTGATTGTCTTCATAACTGAATCTCTCTTTCCTTGTCTTAAAGTTAACTCTTCTACAAAGTTTGGCTTACATCCGATAAACTGTCAAAGTTAACCTCGCTGTGTACCTTGGCTTTTCATCTATTGTTCTCAAAACCAACAGAACAGTCTCTTGAGCTCTCCTCAACTCATTCACCAAGTGTGATAAAAACAAAAGTCTTATTCGTTCACACGCAGACACGGAGAAACTTTGACCTTGCCAGTGACCTTGACCCTAAACTGATTGTTTGTGATACCGAATCCCTTCATTGATGCCCGATCCTCAAGACTTCCACCAAGTCTGGATTAACTCACATCATAACTGAGTTGACATTGCTCTGTGACCTTGGTGTTTGACCGTTTCTCATGACCCTGACCTTTAATTGATTGTTAAAAAAACTGAATATTTTTATTCTTGCCTTATCCTTAAGATTCCCACAACGCTTTATTTAAATCAGACTAAAACTTTAAGCTGATCCTGCCCTGTCATCTTGGCCTTTGGCCTATTGCTTAAAAAAAAAAAAAAAAAAAAAAAAAGGATTTACTCCATGACTGACCCACAGCATTCTAAGTCTGGTTAAAATCGGAAAAGAAATGTGATTAATTATTTTCTAAGATCACACAAAATAAAACTTTGACCTTGCCCTTTGACCTTGACCTCCAAATGTTTTCAAAATTGATTCACTTTGTTTTAGTCTTATCATCAAAGTTTCTCCCAAGTTTGATCTAAACTGAGTAAATACTGTTAGATTTTCTAGGACAGCGTTTGACTTACCCCTGTGAACTTGACCCCTGATCTTCTGTACTCTAAAACAATACGTTTCTCTATAGGTCGTTTGTCCACCCTTCGAATTATGTTTGGCTAATATCGGACAAGAACTAGTAGTTATTTGTTAAGTCACATACACAGACATACATACACACGTCGCTCCGCATGCCAGAATGTAGTAATATTTTAGCCAACTCTTTCATGATCATGACCAAATTATGGCTCCTGGTGGTTTAGTGGGTAATTAACGCCCTCCAATCGGATTGTGCCTGTGTAGGTTTACATCCAAGGAGTGGTTGCGGTTTATTCCTCACCTAATGCCACTCAGGAAGAAGTGAGGCTGGTCACCCACATCTTCATTGTCAGGACCAACTTGCTTAGCCCCAGGCTCCTACGCTCCTCATGGGGCAACATAGGATTGGATGATGGATGGATGGATGGTCTGATTCGTGTGCTCAGCAGCATCACCAGTAAATATGACTGGAAGCGGGACAGAATAATGAAAGTCTGGCCGGTGCCCTTAGCCCCTTCAGCCAAGGACGAATTCTTCATAGTTATCCCACTCTCTAAAACGATTTTATTAAGCTCAGCATGTACTCTTAGAACTGGAGGAGTTACACAGCCTTCATTAGTTAGAAGTTCCAGGGGTTCTTTCATTCTGGAATCAATCGTTTGGTAGCAGCAGAAACAAAAATTACAATGCATTCAAGTGGTAAAAAAAAGAAAAAAAAAAACTTTGAAATCAGCCGAGAGTCTCCTAAAGATAGTTCATTGGCAAGCGTCTTTCAGTTGTGATTCCCGGTGATCATATGCACAAGAAAAACTATCATCATCATCAACCTTTCTTTTATATTAGGTGGGTGAGGCACTATCCATAAAAAGATAAAGAGACGGCAGGAAAATATGAGAACTATTATCAGAATGCACAGTAAAATACAAATTTTTACAGATGTAAACTGAGAGGTGTTTCTCTCTCGGCCAGCGCGGGTTGACGATAAGAGTTTAATTAAGAGCACTAGGGAGACGAAATGAGAAACATGCTGGAAAAAGATGAGAGAGAGAGAGAGAGAGAGAGAGAGAGAGAGAGAGAGAGAAAGAGAGAGAGAGAGCATAAGTGAGTGCATTTATGAAAACATGAATTATGACAGTTCGTTATGAAAAAATGATCTATGTTCATGGCAATAATTTATGCAGATGTTATGACAACAGAACACAGATTTTAACACATGTCAAAAACTAAATCCTAAACATAACATTTTTCCATCAGGCTAGTGACGTAGACTGCCGAACATTAATTCTTGCTGCCCACCAGATAGGCCACGCATTTTCGATGAAGGCTTAAGCGATACCTCGCGGAGTAGTGGTATATATGACCATTTTCCGTTGGTTTGTTGTATCCATAACTATGTTTTGTCGTCTCAAGAAAGCAAGAAAAGTATGTAAAATTCGTCATCGGACTGAAAGGGTTAGATAAATGGAATTGACAAATTGATGAAACTGGGCCTAAAAAAAAAAAAAAAAAAAAAAAAAAAAAACGGGCTGCCTTTTTCAATTTCACACGTGGAAAATACAATGATGGTAAAATAAAATGGCTTTAAGGCTGCGATGGGCTCAGGGTTAAAGGAGATTGAGTCTTACGAGAAAATTGGAGGGGGTGGTAAAGAAAATGGAATGAGGGAGGAGGAAGATGAGGTTAGAGAGGGATGGGGTGAAGAGAATATGAGAGAAGGGAGAGAGGGTGGTAGTGGAGAGATGAAGACGAGAGGAGAGGAGAAAGTGAGACAAGAAAGAGAGAGAGAGAGAGAGAGAGAGAGAGAGAGAGAGAGAGAATGGAAAATGAATATAAATTAAGAGTCGTCAGATAAAGGTGGTAAAACAACTAGTTGTTCTCTCCGACAAGGAGAATGTTTTCAATCCAGTTTCAATGATTGTTTGTTAGCTTGTTTGCCTTTCAGCAGGGTTACTCAAAAACTAAAAGAGAGATTTGGACCAAATTTGATGGATATATAGCCCATGTCCCAGGGAATGATCGATTAACTTCTGGGACCGATCCCTTGGCGTTGTAGTGGTTAGAACGCCCAGGTCGAGATTGCAACGTTGATTGCTAGGATATTTGATCCCCGAGAGAAGACTGAATATTTTTCTCTCCGAAAAGGGAAGTATGTTTTCACCCTTGTTTGTTCGTTTGTTAGTTTGTTAAAAGGATTGCTCATAAACTAAAAGAGAGATTTGGACGAAATTTGGTGGGTAAATAGTCCATGTTCCAGGGAAGGTCGAATAACTTTTGGGACCGATTCAGATCGCATTACAGATTCTGTATCCGGAAAACACTTTTAGCGAAGCCCTTATCAGTGAGGAGACACCCTAGCCTATTTATATAGGTTGGTTTGGAAATTATGTTGTCCTTGCCAGAGAGATGCGCTTCACTGAGTGCCCCTCTAGTTTTAAAAATCTGTCCACCCACTATCCTATTCTATTATTTCCATGAGGCAAAGACGGTAGTGAACCACACCTAGACTACTTTGGCCAGATTATGAAGGCAAGGATAAACATAACAGTCCGTTGACCTACGATGTCTGAATAACAAACCTCTGCAACCTCTTGGTGGGTCACTTATTGGAGCGACTGCACCACTAGACAACAAGGCGCCCGGCTACCGCTTGTATTGTTATCACCAGACCCAGTAAATGGTTTATTAGGGTTTACGAGCCATTTAGTTTGTCATTTAGCGTCAAGTTGCCTGTCAGTGGCGCTACATCGATTCGGTGGATGGTGGGTGCTTCCTCCGCCCACCACCACCACCTGTTCAATCTGTCACAACAGTGAAATAAAATGTAACAACACATTCAATATACTTTCTAATAAGGCATCATAAGACCTCTTCAAAATGCCTACTGAGAAATTAATAACGCATTAACTTATATTAGTTGAGGAAAACTTTGTATCATATTTGTTTATATTTAGGTCGCAGCTGTTGCCACTCACTGTGGGACGCAATCTTTTGTTTTGGCGAAGAAAATCAGGTTACCTGAGGGTGATGGGGGAGGAGTGGCCGGCAGGTCAAGAGTGGAGAAGTAGGTGAGGGGCAGGGAGGTGAGGGTGAGAAGAGGGAAGGTTGTGCTGGTGGGCAGGGCAGTCAGGGGGAAACTTAGGGGACAGATGGGGACATAATGGACAAGCGAGGGACAGAAGGGGGGGAGGGGGCGGGCGGACAGGGGGATCAGGAGGAGGAAAAGGGATTGCAGGTGGGAAACAAAAAGGGCAACAGTTTCTTTCATGTCATCAAAAAATTATAGCCTTAGACAAAAGCAAGGAAAATTTGCATTTTCTTTGAGGTGATATCTTTTTAAAACTAGTACTTTCTACCTCCGGAAAATTTTATTTGTCTTTTTTGAATGGATTAGATTACAGTTGATGTTAACCCCTTTACTACGATGACATCTTTTTTTACCCTATTTCTACTAGAACCAGATGATTATATTCAGCTCGAGGTACTCCTAGACAATGAGGTTTATATATTGGTTTCATTAATCCTTTCACCCATGGATACCTTTCCCAAATTGATTAAAATTGTCTGGATGAATTAATAGCTAACCCAGACGGGACATCACAGTACTGAAGAGTTTAATATAAAGCGCCTATTCGTGAGGCCAAAGTACTTTTATTGTTATTAATGTCCTCCTGGTCAGGCGACTTACACATATCCCTTTTATCTAAATCCGAATTGGGGCGCAGCTGTTGGCCAGCACCTGCACTAGGATTTTTGTTTTACTGTGTTTTTTTAGGTTCATAGATATAATTACAGAAATGTTATGAAAAGAATGCCATCAGGCGTTGAAAACATTTATAGAGAGTTTCACATGAGAGCCTAGAATATGAAGTGAGAAAAAAGAAACTGGCTTGTAAATGTAAGATTGCGATAAAATGCTTTTTCTCCATCGCCCTATACCATGTTAGATAGGTTGACAGATAGACAGAATATAGAGAAATAGAAAGATATATAAACAAATATATAGGTAGATACTTGTACGTATACTGTATAAAAATTCAAGCGTGGTGCCAAAAGAATTGAAGCGTCTGGAGGAAGTCGAAGCATCAAACAGAACTGAAATATACCCATCACTTTTGGAGATATAATAATTTGAATAAAAAATGAATCTCACCGCGAAATCAATAAATCATTATGCACTAGTTTAACTTCGTTTTATTTCATATAGATTGTTGAAACGTTTATCTTTCCGCCATTGAATCATAATGTGCAACTCTTTACAGAGACTAAAACCTATTGGAATATTATATGCCAATTAGGTTTTTAAAAGAAGTTTTCTTATTCTTGTGAGGGGTGGGGAGGCTCCCCCCCCCCAGACCCCACTCCTCGTACGCCCGTGGCTTAATGTCAGTGTTTAAAAACAGTTCATAAACAGGTGTTACCTATCCATAAAGGTAACTTATTGACATTAATTCCTACAGCACAATAACGACTTTTTAAATTATTATATCAGCTGTACATTAGACGACCTGAATCAGTTTACGGGAGACCTGTCCTGGCGAATTACTTGGAAATCTCCGTTGTCACTTTCCCTGCAGCAGAACCATTATCAGTATAAGTTTTCTCTTCTCTCTGCAAATCATTTCAAGAAGCTTCGGAAAGACCCATCCTAGTCCGGGAAAGCTCTTTTAAGAGACAGGCAAACCAGGGAAAACAAAAAACAACGGATCTAACGGACCTTTCGGGACTGTTCGTTACGAGTAGGTGTAAACTAATGTATCACAAGAAAGGGAGATGGAAATCATATTCTAGGCTATACCACAGGATCTTAATTAGTGGTGTTCGCACCTCTTAGTCATGCGAGGATGCTGTCCTCAGAATTGGTTCATCTTTTGGGAGTAGAGAATAAGGTGAGGTTGTATCTCTAATAACCCATGTGAAGAAGATAACCATAACAACGAGTTACGTTCTGAGAGCTAAGTTTAATATAATGTGGTAACATAACGAGTTGTGCATATACTGTTATATAATTCAGTTTATTATAGTGAGTATAATTCGTTTTGTGGCGTGCTATGTTGAGCAAGGGACAGCTGGTGCCAGCAGGCGAGTGCAACTATGTCCTTGATGGTTCAAGAGGAGGAGTTACCACGGAGATGGGGCTCAAGCACACAAATGATCGACAAGAACGATAACGGAATCATGCTCTCTGCTTCCCAGGTGTGGTGTGGGTAGGCCTGTGGCAAGGAGTGTTGATGTGCAGCGAAGTGAAATCTCTCCCATGTTTTTTACATTTAATATTCATCATACCACATCATTTCTCTGTGTGTATAAGATATTGGAATATGTCCATCTCTCCGTCACATCTTGCCCTCTGAGACATACCATATAATTTATGTATTATTTTATAATTTATTTTATATTATTCATTTACTTTTTTTTCTTCATCTGACTTCAGCATACCGAAAAAATTAAAGTGGAACGATGACTATGTGCAGTATGGGTTAAAGTGTGTTTAGGAGATGGATGGTACACAACGTCCACATTGTAACCTATGCTGTGGGAACACGGCTTTGAAGTCATCAAAGGTCAATGACCAATTCCAGGACAAACATGGCGTCATGAATGCAGGGAACGACATCACATCTGTAAAAGTCAATCAAGCTAGGTTTGACCATGGTGGCATGTAGCCAACATGTGGACTTTCGCAAAAAGAAAATCCTTTGCTGCTTGCTTATTAAAGTTGCATACTAGGCTGGTATGTCAAACAAAGCCAACACAACTGGCAAGGAACTGATCAAGCCGTGCTCCCCTCAAATGGCAAAGATTATTCTTAGTAAGGAGACAAAGAAAAAAAACACAGCTTGTGCCTTTATTAGATAATATTTTCCATAACTGTATTATCGACATGATTCAAGATATTATGGACCAGGTTGTCGCTGATATTAAGCTACCCTAGTAAATATCAGCTTACACGTGGGTGAATCAACTCGTGTGTCAAACGATTGTCATCTGTTTGTTGTGGCCTGCTATGTAATGGAAAAAGAAGACAACCGCACTAGCTATAAATGTGTTCAATATGATAAAGACAGTCTTCAAAAAACAGTGACTCTTAGCATGAGTGGTTCGATACTGATGGGGCACCAGCAATCCTGGACAACCATTCACGGTTTGCTGCAACAAAAAGGAAAAAAAAAAATCCTGACGTGAAGATCACCCACAGTTTTATACCCCCCTCCCTCCCCCCCGGCCCATGCTTGGAGCAAGAGCATTACCCTGGGGAAGATTTTGGATGTTCGAAAGTCGAGAACATTAATCGCTGTCGTGCTTTGAATCATCAGGTGTTTCAGTTGTCTTGCGAGGAACTGTTTCATGATAATACTGTACTTTTGTACCACACATAAATGGGGTGGTTGTCGCTTGGTCGTGTGGTATCTCCTGTGCTTGAGCTGCGAGATGAAATTCATAAGTTAATTTGTGGACATTGACAAAACCTGGCTTAATATTTTGATGTCCCTGAGTTTGTCCAGTGATTTCATATTTGACTGATTTATTCACAGCACTAAATAAGCCCAATCGCTCACAGCAAAGAAAAGAACTCACTATTGCTAATACTAAGAAGCTCGTTGCATTAGACAAAAAAATCCTTTATAAATCACACTTGTAAGAAACGGAAACTTAGTAAACTTTCCACCTCTTTAAGGTATTGTCATGGCAGATGTTTCCTTGCAATCTGGCACTAGTTCAAATATTGTTGAGCATCTGCAGTAGGTTCAAACTTCAGTCTGTGGCTACTTTTCGTATGGAGAACTTCATGCTTATGATAACTGAAATGGACTCCTTTCTGGATGAATTTGGAACAGCCTGATCATGAGAGTGTCATCAAGTAAGATCTCATAGACTGGAGAATCAGTCATGTAATCGAAATGAGTTTATCGAGAGAAATCTGGAGCACCTCTGGGCTACTTAGCTGGAAATATATTCTGTACAAGGAAGAAAGGTTCTCGCTGTGCTGTTGTCTTTCACGAACACTCATCTTTGTGAGACTGAATTCTCGTGTCTGCTTCATATTATATCTGTTTTCAGAAGTCGGTTAGATGCTCAGCCTGACATGCGAGTAGCGCTCAGCATCGAGAAGACAAGGTTCAATGACAACAAAGAACAAACAACAGGAAAGAAGTAACAGTTTGCACAGAAAGCATTATCTCTCAAAATACACCATGCGGCGAATACATCAATGAATCATTGTATTGGTTAATATAGTAGTCATATATGTCAAATTATAAATATATATTCTAACCACGATGGATATGTTATTGCATACCCATGAAAATAAAACTTTTCTTTAATAAAAATGGGGTAGGCGTATGAGAACTGCCCGGTGCTTTGAAAGAGGTGCAAACAGGAAAAAGAAACCATTGTTATATACCAATTAAACCTGAAATGGAAATTAACATAGTGAACAATGCTTACAAATCAATATTGGTCTCTGGGTATTTCCTAAAGAGCTTTAACTCTGAAAATCATTCTACTTCAGAATTATATTATCCAAGAGTGAATATATTTAACACGGGATAAAAAGACAAATACTTATCACGATGATTTCATCAAGTTAATATTGTATCATGGTGTACTTCAGTGGAAAGTAATTTACTCAATATATTTACGAAAGTACCGAAGAGGAAATGCATCTTTTCATGTGGCTGGGTCTCTCTGTCAAAATTTACGAGCTTATTATCCCTAGTATAATTTGATTGATCTCCTGTGAAGTATTTGGGATGATTTTATAGATAAATAATAACCCCACGTAGTTTACGCCAAGGTAAACAAATTCTATTCTCGTCGTGATTAGTGGCGTATGTTTAACAAATTATCTACCATTTTTTCACCCTTCCCAGTATTCTTACAAATTTGTCAATATCATTACCGTAAGAAAGTGACAAGAATTTGTCACACTACTTCCGTATGGGCATACGAGGGTTTAACTTAGGCTGCAAGGTGAGGATGATAAGTTCCAGTTCATATTCGAATATTCTGCTTATGTCTATCTTAATCCCGTACGGGGTGACCACAAACAAATCGCCTCCACGTCGCCCTGTCCCCCGCCATTTCACTACCTTGCTTATGTACTTCATTAAAACAAGAAATTGGTTTTGTTAATTGCTTCTGTGCACTGCTTTCTTAGTTTGAAACAGACTGTGCATATACTATCAAAGACTTTTTCGTCGTTTACATTATCGAACAGAATATTATTCGTAAGTTTTTTTTTTTTTTTTCACTGCCAGTCTTTGCCACATTGCCTTTACGAATAGTGAAATTTATCTGCCAGGTCTGGGTCCAACAAAACAGTCAGTCAAAATTAAACTGAGCTGCCTGCTTTGGTTAAGATGCGTTTGCTCTGTGGCCAATTTTTTACCCATTAGCGAATCTGGATATTTTACAAGCCACACCTAATTTATATGGTATCGTTCATATATGTTAGAAACAGAACAGGACCCAATAACAGAATTGTGGCACTCCACATATGAAATCTTTCCAGGATTATTTCCTTTTTGCTTACAATTTTTTGTTTATGTGCTGCAAAACAATTATCAGTCCACCCGAGCACACTGCAATGGACCTTTAGTTTCTAAAGAGCGTCTTGCGGGGAACTTCGTCAAGTTGATACATCTTGTACTTGAATCTGTTATGAATACTCCAAGTGAAAACCTCAACTAAAAAAAAAAAAAAAAGTGCTTCAGAATGGGAACATATTCATTAAGAACATTGACAACAAATAAGAAAATTAAGAAAAAGCCTCCTGCTTGCAGGGGAAAAAAAAAAAAATCAGTAAAGGCAGAATAGAAGGGTAAGAACACAAGAATTCTTGTCTTGCCCTACCAAGTAAAAACTGGCATTGAATGGGAGTCTAGTATGTGTATTATCTGGTTGTTGCTACAGTAGACTGTAGCACCAGTCGAGCAGGGCAGTACTCCCAAGGTGGATGGAAAGCTGAAGACAGGGAGAGCTGGAGCTCCCGCTTCATCAGCCCTCGGGACTAGGTCCCGACTATCCCCCTTTGCTGAACTTTTTCAGTGTCTCAGTAACACAGAGAGTAGGCCAGCATGCTCTCCAATACAAGTTTCTCCAACTATCAACACCAAACTACATGCACAGTACACACCACATTTCCTTGTCAAAATTTTCAGAAAAATGGAGTCGAATAGCATAGCCTTAGAGTCCCCCGGGGGGGTGGGGGACCATAAATGCCCCCACCTTCAGCCCCTCTCCAAGTGACAACTCAAGGTGCCTGGAACCACTGTCTGACTCTCTTCTTCTTCATTTCTGCAACATTCGTGGCCTTTTCTCTAACTTTCGCTCTGTTAAGCACCACCTCTCCTTCGCTAAACCTCACCTTTTTTTTCCTAACTGAGACTCAGCTGTCTGAGGGAGCTGACAGCAAACACTTTTCTGTATCCTCCTACTTTCACTATACTCATTTCAAAGCCAAAGGTGGCTGCTGTGTATATATACGCAACAACTTATCTTGCTCTCGTGTTCCTGAACTCGATTCTTCTGAATTCTCTACACTCTGGCTTCAGCTTTCCTGTCATTCTCTGACTAAATATATCTGTGCTGTTTACTTATCTCCTAATTCTACTGACTATCAAAAATTCTTTGACTGTCTTACTTCTACGATGGAACACATTCTATCCATTTCTCCTTTCTCTGAAATCTCCATTCTTGGAGATTTCAATGTTCACCACCACCTTTGGCTCTCCTCTCCTTTCACTGATCCACCTGGTGAACAAGCCTACACCTTTTCTATCCTTAATGACATAGAGCAGCTTGTACAGCACCCTACCCGTATCCCTGACCGCCTTGGAGAGAGCTCCAACATACTTAATCTCTTCCTTACAACTAATCCTTCTGCTTACACTGTTAATCTTTTCTGTCCATTGGGCTCCTCCGATCACAACCTTGTCACCTTAACCTGTCCTATCGCTCCGGTACAGCCTGCGGACCCTCCAAAAAAACGTCGTCTCTGGCACTTTGGAGCTGCGGATTGGGAGGCCCTCAGGCTTCTTTGATTTTCCCATTAATAATTATTGGTTCCATAGCCGGGAGCCATCTGGGTGTGCCTTGCGCATTACGGAGGTTATTCTCCCGGACATGGAAGCATATATTCCTTTCTCATATCCTTTGACTAATGCACGAAAGCCTTGGTTTAATCACGCTTGTTCTAATGCTGTCCGCAACAAGGAGAGGGCCTATAAAAGGTACCGCAGCCAACCCACCCCTGAATCACATCTTTTATATATTTCTGTTCTAAATCGTGCTAAGTCTGTTCTTCGCTCTGCTAAAAATAATTTCATCCGTACAAAATGCTCTCAACTCTCTAACTCGAACTCTTCTCGCTCCTTCTGGCACCTTGCCAAAAACCTTTCTAACAACTTTACCTCATCATCCTTCCCTCCTTTTTTCTACTCTGATGGCTCTGTAGCTATTTCTTCTACTGATAAAGCAGATCTCTTCGTTCAGACTTTCTCCTCCAATTCCACCTTAGACGATTCCGGTGCTGTTCCTCCATCACTTCCTCCCTCTGATTTCCTCATGGCTAACATTGAAACTTCTTCAGCTGATGTATTTTCTGCCATTGCTGGCCTCAGTACTAATAAGGCATATGGGCCTGATGGGGTCCCTCCTGTTGTTCTCAAGAACTGTGCTTCTGTGCTTACACCCTGCATAGGTAAAGTCTTTCGCCATTGTCTGTCAACTTATACCTTACCTTCTTGCTGGAAGTTTGCTCTCATTCAGCCGGTCCCAAAGAAGGGTGACCATTTCCAACCCTCTAACTATCGTCCAATTGCTTTAACATCCTGTATCTCAAAAGTTTTTGAGTCTATTCTTAATAGAAAAATTTTAAAGCATCGTTCCTATTACAACCTTCTTTCTGATCGTCAGTATGGGTTCCGTCAGGAACGCTCCACAGGCGATCATCTCACCTACCTTTCAGACTCCTGGTCATCCTCCTTTTGGGACTTTGGCGAAAGCTTTGCCATTGCACTTGACATCTCAAAGGTTTTCGATCGAGTCTGGCATAAATCTTTAATTTCCAAACTGCCCTATTACGGTTTCTATCCTTCTATCTGTGCCTTCATCTCTAGCTTCCTTTCTTGTCGTTCTATAGCAGCTGTTGTAGATGGCTATCGTTCTTCTCCTAGATCTGTTAACAGTGGTGTTCCTCAGGGCTCTGTCCTATCACCAACTCTATTCCTCTTATTCATTAATGACCTTCTAAGCTGTACATCTAACCCTATCCACTCATACGCTGATGACTCCACCCTTCACCTTTCCATTCGATTCCCACAACGTCCATCTCAGCTGTTACTTCAACAAGCAAGGGACGAGGCTATGGCACACCTAATGTCTGACTTGGCTCGTATCTCTGACTGGGGTAAAAATAATCTGGTTGTTTTTAATGCATCAAAGACTCAGTTTTTGCACCTATCAACCCGACAAAATCTTCCACCCGTATGCCCACTTATGTTTAATAATACTCATCTTAATCCTGCATCTTCGTTGAACATGCTTGGGGTTTCATTTGCTCGGGACTTGTCTTGGAAAGATCATATTACATCTCTAGTAAAATCTGCTTCCAAGCGATTGGGTGTGCTAAGCCGACTCCGTTCCTTCTTTGCCCCTGCACAATTGTTGACTCTATACAGGGGTTTTGTTCGCCCCTGTGTGGAGTACAACTTTCATATGTAGGGAGGCTCCCCACATGCACCTCTTATCTATAGGGTGGAGTTAAAGGCTTTTCATCTCATTAACTCTCCCCCTCTTACTGACTCCCTTCAACCTCTGTCTCTTCGCCGCAATGTTGCATCTTTATCTCTTTTCTATCGCTACTTCAATAGTCACTGTTCCTCTGAACTGTCTGCATGCATTCCTCCACTTCTACGACGGGCGCGTAACACCAGTCTAGCAGCAAACTCTCACCACTTTTCTGTCCAACTCTCTAATGCAAGAGTTAACCGTTACTCCCAGTCCTTCATTTATGCAACAGGTCAACTCTGGAACTGTCTCCCTCTGTCTGTATTTCCTGCTTCCTATAATCTCCAGTCTTTCAAACGCAGTGTGTCAAGGCATCTCGAAATGAATGGATCTTGAAATTGGCTCTCTCTTGTATTTTGTTTTTCTCATGGAAGGAACAGTTTTACGGGCTCATTGCCTTTGGTTCCTTCTTCCCCACATAAAAAAATTATATATATATATATATATATATATATATATAGATATATATATATATATA
>NC_136988.1:7726092-7943592 GCF_032717465.1 Coenobita brevimanus | reverse complement strand
GCAAAGTATTTAGTTATATTGGTATCCTGTAATAAATGTATCTCATCATACTGAAAGGGTTACTAATTCCTAAGCGGTCCCCTTGTCATAATAATTTTATGCTAAGCTATGTGTGTAAAAAATACTGGTTGTACTGAATAATACTACGTAGATGAACACAGTCATCAAAAACATCAGTTTTATCTTTCCGAAGAATGTTAATGTTTTATACACACAACCACCATCAGTTTACTGTTATCTACATTAATTTCAAGGCACATGCTCATATTCTTGACCATCCCGTAGAAAACACATTTATATTGCTTTTACTGCAATTGGTTTAACTGTTATGATTTTTCCAGTACTCATGACCAGCCTCAAAACCTCACTATAACTGTTTTTGAGGTTTAGCCATATCAGTGATATCATTTGCGTTCAAACCACAGATGTTTAGAAACTGCATTACTGTATCTTAGATAATAGTCGGCCTGAGAATTATCACTGATATAGCTGATTCCTTTAATCAATTAGTATTGTCATACTACCATAGGCTATTCACTATGAGCTAAAAATCGTCTAGCATAGCTGGAATGGAATTCTAGAGTTGTTCTGACTATGATGTAGTTGAAATTAATAACGGTAGTAAAATGTACAGGCAGTGACAGACATTTATCCGTCTAGGAGCAGCGCAGACAATACCTGTCTTACCTTATCTCTGGCAATTATATCTGATGGCTTCATCCATAAATTTAGCTTGTCCACATTACCCAGGGAAGAACAGTCTGTGGCCCATGGACAGAATGCAGACTTAAATATGGAGTTCTGTTCCAAATCCCTGTCCCTTACGTAATGAAGATGATGTACTAAATTAGGCAATAGCCATCGTTCTGTATCAGAACGGTTTTCATCAGCAGTACTGAAATAGGTAATTCTCATTAAATTTGTCATTTAATCTTAGTGAATGATAATAATTAGTATTATCAGTGTTGCCAGTTTAAAGATAACAGTTAGCAGCCGGTGGAGAGTTGGACTCCATAGTTGGACTGGAAGTGAACTACTGGATCTGAGAGCCAAGTTGCTTCTGCAGAAGTGTTATTACCGCTCCGCCAGTTATTACCAGCTGCGATAGCGAAGCTGGTATTGTTTTATTCATTTATGTTATTTTTTTTATTGTCGTCTGCATCATATCCAACCATTATTCACAGAAAAATCTATAATTATTTGGGTATGAATGAAAATAACATCCTTTTTCATATCATTTAATAGCTGATTATCAGTAACAGAAATAAGAGAATTATATCATCATCATCACTCATACAGTAGGCTACACAAGAGCAAGGGGGGACACCAGTTAAGCTGGTTGGGACCCAGTTAAGAACGTTGTCTTAGCAATATCCATTGACTATCTTTTGTGAAATATAATATTACTGGAGAATTATCAGATGCTTTACATATAGTATATTATCTACTTTGTACACAATTTAGTAGGACATATAATATGAATGAATATACATAGGAAGGTTAAACTGAATCATCTTTAGCATTCTGCGTCTTCCTTTTTCCCACATAAAACTAGGAAAAACAAAGAATATGATACTGGGAGAATTAATTAACAGAGTGTGCAATGAAATGCATCACAGATCCATTTATTTACCGTTCAGGCCCCTGGAATTTTGGTTCCACTTTACATATACACATTTCCACATGTTGTTGCGTAAATACCTCTCAAACTGAGCCAGTTTAATATGTGTCAAGTTAAAATAGGGATGTCATACACTTGTCCTGCACTCCGTACGAAAATCATCAAACCAATTCGTTTTCTTGCCAGTTCCCTAGCTTCTTCAACCTCCATATTTCTGCTTCATTCACAGTAATTTATAACAACTATCCACCACTTCCTTAACCTACCACACCTTCTTTTTTCAGACTTGCTCACATGCACCACTTTCATCACTGGATAAAATAACCATTTTCCCCATATGACCATAGCATCGTTGCACGCCCTCTTCAACTCTGTCGTCAAGAGGCTTCCTTGCTTCATATCGTTCATTAATCACAATATTTCTTTTACTGTCCATTTCTTGCACTCCACACACGTTTCTCATGAACCCCTTAACCACCGTTCTAACTCTTTTATTTTCCTTTTCAAATCACACCAAAGTCTCACTCTCTTATGTTAATGTGGGTATTAACCCTCCTTCACGCACTCATCTTGCAGCTGCCAATCTACATTAATTATATTTGTTTCACGACAAGACCTCCACATCACCAGCCAGTTTCCTTCCCTGCACTGCTCTAAATTTCACTTTCTTTGCATTTTTACCGATCTTCTCTTCGCAGCTAGGTACTTAAACTTTCCCACCGAATGCAGATTTCTCTCCATTCACCCGAACATAGCACTGGAAGACACTTTCTCAACAACCATCAGTTTACTATTATATACTGTACATTTGCTTTCAAGGCACGACGTTCATAGATATCAGCAAAACTCTGCATCAATCTGCAAATCTGCACAGAATTATCTGCATACATTAGGTCAGAAATGTTACATCATTCACTGTTCATCACTCTCCTTATCTCTCTTTCCATCTTCCAAGTTTTTCCCTCTCTCATAACTACATCTTTATATTGAACAATAATGGGGACACCACACATTCAACAATGTTAAATTACTCACTACTATTACTGCTGTATAAGCTTCACTGTATCATTAAAACTCTTAACAGCATTCAACATCTTTCCCTCTACAGAAAACATTCGCAGAACCTTTTATATTCCTCTCCGTTTACCTTGTAGTACTTTTTATTTTCTTCGTTCCACAAAAGCAATGGATATTTACAGCTCTTTTCACAAGCCATATTTAGTCTGTCTTATCACATACAGATGATCTACATAACTCCTATCACTCCTAGAGCCTCCCTGTTCCTCATTTATCAAGCCTTATTATATAATAATTTTTGTACTAAGTTCGATCACCAATATTTTCGTCCCAGGACACAATTATGGTGTTCTTCCTCTCCACTGATACATTTCCACCCATCAGAGCTCCCTTACGCACTTCCAACACGCGCTTCATTCCAACCCTTTCACTATCCTTTTTCATCTTTTTATATCTCTCTCAGTACCAGACGCTATCAATAATTTTTTCTTCATTTTCACAAGAATTCTTACTGTTGCCGATGTCACATTCCTTCTCTGCACCCCACCAAACCTAATCCTTCTGCCAATCTGTCGTCCCCATATCTTGTCACCGAAGTTTCAAAATATTCCTTCAATCTGCACCTCTCTCTCTCTCTCTCTCTCTCTCTCTCGTCATTCCATTTTCTTTCAGCCTATGCTTCTTTGTTTTTCCCTCTTTACAGTACTTCTCTCCCTTCACTAGATACATTTCTGTCCATTACTTCTCCCCGTTACCCGCCACAGGCTTATCGTGTGTCTTTTATTAGAGTACAGTATCTTCTTTTCTTCTATCTCTCTGTTGCCAGACGCCTTAATCCCGTAAAGGGTGGCTACAAACAAATCGCCTCCATGTCGCCATGTCCCTCGCCATTTCACTGCCCTGCTCCCTGCTCACATCCCCTTCTCTTATATACCTCTCCACTCCATCCCTTCATCTCATCCTTGGCCTCCCCCTCCCTTTCCCCCCCTCCACCTCACTTACATACACTCTCCTCCCCAGTCTCTTGCTTTTCATCCTCTCCACATGGCCAAAACACCTCAGTGTGTTTTTTCTATCGTTTCCTATCACATCCACATCCACACTACAACGCTCCTTCATTTCCTCATTTGTCAGTCTGTCTTTCCATGTGACTCCACATGCTCCTCTCAAACAACTCATTTTCACTTCTCTCACTCTTGACTTGTGTCTCTCCAACATGGTCCAAGTTTAACTTCCATGCGTTAGAGCTGGTATCACAATACTGTCATGCAGGAACTTTTTCGCTTCCATGCTCACTTCACTGTTTCTTATCACTGCTTTCAAGGAATCAGCAGCCTATTTTCCTTGCTGTACCCTTTCTAGCACCTCACGCTCTAAACTTTCATCCTTACTCATCACACTACCCAAGTACTTAAACGCACTCACATTTTCCATATCCTCCTCATCCAACCTCACTGTACATTCACTGACTTCATTTCTCTCGAAGACCATAACTTTACTATTCCCTACATTCACCGTTAGATTTCGTTTCATACACTCTCTCAAACTCATTTACTAAGCCTCGCAGCTCCCCTTCGCCTTCACTTAACAACGGAGTATCATCCGCAAACAATAGTACAGGGAATTTCCAAACACTGTCTTCTCGCATTAGGGCCACTTCAACATCCACTGCCGTACCTTGTATCTCTTTTATAACCCCATACATATACAGAATGAACAACAATGGAGACATGACACATTCCTATTTCAATCCAACCTTAGAATAGAAAACTTCACTCAGTTCACCATCCACAAGCACTGCAGCCTTAGCACCCTTATATATACCCTTCACGGCATTCAACAACTTCTAATTTGCACCATAATTGTATTCTTAATACTTTCCACAGTCCTTGCCTATCCACCCTGTCATATGCTTTCTTTAAATCCACGAAGGCCGCATACATCTTCTTTCCCTTCTCTAGAAACTTTTCTACTAAAGATCTAAGCATTAATATCTGATCTACAGTACACAACCTCTTCCCTTCCTAAAACCTCCCAGTTCTTTTCCAGCTAATTCCTCTGTTATTTCCCCAACTCTGTCAATAAGTATCCTAACATATACGTCTCCTATTCCACTAAGAAGTCAAATGTCCCTTTGATTACCACACATTTCTTTTATTCCTTTTCCTTTGTTTCATTCATTCATCCATTCATTGACAGACGCCATGTATCCCAAACGGGGTACAGGGCAATAATTATACCTGGCTTCCAATCCCCAAGGACTTTACCTTCCTCCCAGGCCAATCTGCACATCTTCCACATCCATTCTACTACTATCTCTCTCCCATGCTTCAGCATTGCACCACACACTCCATCAATTCCTGAGGCTTTCCCCATTTCGACTTTTTTCATTGCTTCCACAACTTTCAACCTACTGATTTCTTCCTCGCTTCTCACATCCTTCCGTCTCCCAGTCATTCCCCAGCCACTTAGGCCGCATTCACACGAGGCCACTGGTGGCCTCAGTTAGTTGCCTCCCATAGTTTTCAATGGAGCCTTTCATACGAGGCCACTGCAGTTGCCCGGCCGGCAACCAGCTCCCGGCGGTGGCTCGCTCGTGCAACTAGTGTCTGCCACTGGCGGTTGCTGCCAGTCGATGTAAAGCATTTTTTCAAATCGGAGCATTCATACGGCGCCACCAGTTGCCGGCCCCTACACACATGGCCACCAGTGGAGGCCATCGGTGGCGGCCACCGGTTGCCTCGTGTGAAAGCGGCCTTATACTCGCATTACTTTCATTCACTATTTTCAACAATTCCTTAAAGTGTTCTCTCCTTCTGCCCACTTTTTCTCCCTTCTCCACCAGTAATCTACCATTTTTATCTTTCACTCCCCGACTAACTTCTTTGACACCCTGTCTAACTCTCTTTACCTCTTTCCAGAATATTATCTTACATTCCCTCCAGTTTACACTCAAGTTCCTTCCAAATTCCTCATCCACTCTCTTCTTACTCTCTCTTACTAATCTTTTCACCTTTCCCTTCCTCCCTACATGTAACTTTCTCTTCCGTCTCTCAACTTCCTCCAACCCCTGTTTCTCATTCACTCACTATATACTTTCTTCTTTTGTGCCACAGCCTGTCTCACCTCTTCATTCCACCATGCTGCTCCTTGTACCCCCTTTCGTCTTCTTTTCATCCCACACACCAACTCACATGCTGCACAGATTTCTTCTGTGAATATCTTGCACACATCTTCCACGTCCCCCATCTACAGCAGTCCATATTTACCCAATCACGTCTCCACTTTTCTCTTTTATTCTGCGTTTTTTCCATCCTCCTGTAACCTTTCAACCCTTCTTGTATGAACTACTTCCTCATGTCCTTCCCTTCTTCTATTTCATCATTTCATTTGGTCAGAAAGTTCACTCCCCCATCCTCTATATGCTCTTGCATCCATTGCACACCTTCTCATCCTGTTATCCACACACATAATCAATCAATGCCTTCCATTCATTCAGTTCACCACCCACCCTTCTCATCACTCGCCATGTATAGCTATGGATCATTTTGTGCCTGAAGAGGGTATTGGCTATCACCAACACCTTCCCGGCAAAAATGTTAACTAGAGCACTGTCATTCTCATCCACCTCTGCAGGCACACCCCCCTCAGCAACTACTCTATCCACCTTCACATTCCCTTCTTTTTTATTCATATCACCAATCAAAAACATTGTCTCATTCCTTTCATACTTTTCCATGCATGCTTCCTCATTTGTTCAGAACTCTTCTTTCACTCTGCTTGCATGAACTTGGTTTGGCATATACACATACAGTCGCCCACATTTGTAGTCCAACTTTCAATTTAGCCGCTACAATCCGATCCATCTTATATTATCCTTCCATCTCTTGCACACAACAATATGCACTCATTCTTTTGCCCTCTCATTCTCACCCACTCCCACGCGTATACCCCATCCATCTTCTCATTCGCTCACACTCCCACCTCACCATTTAGTTATGGTTAATCCACATGCATCCACTTTTGCACCTTCAAGCACCTGGACAATCTCTTTCTCTTCCACATCATTTGCACCCCTTACATTCCATGTCGCAATCCGTACCATGTCCTTTGTTCAGTCCGTAGTCGTCACCTGTTGGTCAGTCCTGGTCCAAGGCTTCCTGTTCGTATTTTTAGTTAGTTGTTTTCCGTGGAGGGGCATAAACCCCCCGCCAACCCACTTGCTGTCAAGTAGGGATCACGTCGTGGTTAATTATAAGGTTACCACCCAGCGTTGTAAATGATTTCTTCATTTCACAAATTTGCCCTGTCTCTTTCTTCCTCATTTATAATGATAATTTTTGCCCCTATCTGGTGCATCTCCCCAATTGTTCTGTTCTCTTCTATCACCAGGTATCGTGTCTTTTATTACAGTTCAGTATCTTACATCGTTTTCCAGGCATTTCCTACTGCCTCCTGCTTCTCTCCAGTCCCTAGTTACTCTTCTATCCCCTGATAATCTTCAGTATCTTGCCTGTATCTTTCTCCGTTTCTTTTGTCTCCTGAAATTATCCTGTCATTTATAACACAACTTTATCTTCCCTCTCCTCTTTCCACAATCCATCTCATCCTTCCTCATGCTTCATCTCTTTCCCCAATTTCTCTTCTTTCCCTGGTTTACGGTATCTCTTCTTGCGATAATGTTTCCCATTACTTCTCTCTTCCTTCTATTTTCTGCTGTTTCTCATTTCTCTCCCGTTACTACTCGTGCCCTTCTTCTATCTCCTACTTCTCACCTCTATTCGCTTTACCTCCTGTCATTAACTTATCTTCTCTTGCATGCTTCCTCCTATCTCAAGCTCCCCTCCTGATGCCAACTTATATCTTATTTTAGTGTTTATCGTTACTTTCTCCATTCCTACATTCATATTCTACGACTTCATCCTTTCTGGATTTTATTTCTTGTGCCTCTCCTGTCCCATGCTGTTCCATTTCCATTTCTCCTCCTCTCCCTTCATTATCTTTACCACATGAGTCGTCATCCTTGTGGAGTCTGTACAGTCTTCGGTACAGCCGCTCACACGTCGGGTTCACCAATCCACCTTCAATCTTCCTTGGGTGAGCAGGACCTGCAATGGAGATGTTTATACCAAGTGAGAGAGGAAAGTGCAGATTAGAAGACTCTGGGTTGGTTTCCTAGTGTGAAAACGATGTGCATTAACAGATGTACTAGGAGAATTTGAAGGGGGCAGAAAGACTGACACACCGACGTCAATGTGGAGGGAAGCATGTGGAAAGGTATATAAATAAAAAGGAGTGTGTTTATAGTTGATGGAAGGTTGCCTCATGGGAGGATCAGGGTGAAGTGAAGGTGAACTGGTTGTTTCCACTCTCTGCGACACTAAGGAGCCTCCCTGAAGGGTGGTAAACAAATAATTTATTTATTTTTTTTAATGCAAGAAACGAGGAACCAAAGGCCAGAAGTCCGCAAACTGTTCCTTCCAAGAAAAAACAAAAACAATACAAAACAGAGCGAAATTCAAGATCCGTTCATTTCGAGATGGCTGGACACACTGCGTTTGAAAGACTGGAGATCATAGGAAGTAGGAAGTACAGATAGAGGGAGACAGTTCCAGAGTAGACCTGTTGCATAAATGAAGGACTGGGAGTAACGGTTAACTCTTGCATTAGAGAGTTGGACAGAAAAGGGATGAGAGTTTGTTGCTAAACGGGTGCTATGCACCCATCATAGAGGTTGAGGGATGCAGGCAGACAGTTCAGAGAAGCAGCGACCATTGAAGTAGCGATAGAAAAGAGATAAAGATGCAACAGTGCGGTGAAGAGACAGAGGTTGAAGGGGGCCACTATGGGAAGGAGAGTTGATGAGACAAAAAGCCTTTGACTCCACCCAATTGAGAAGAGCTGTATGTGGGGAGCCTCCCTACACATGAAAGTTGTACTCTAAACAGGGACGAATAAAACCCGTGTATAAAGTCAACTACTATGCAGAGGTAAAGAAGTTATGGAGTCGGCTTAGCACACCCAATCTCTTGGAAGCAGATTTTACAAGAGATTTAATATGATCTTTCCAAGATAAATCCCAAGTGAATGAAACCCCAAGCATGTTCAGTAATGATGCAGGATTCAGCTGGATATTATTAAACATTAGTGGGTACTCCTGTGGAAGACTGTGTCGGGTTGATAGGTGTAAAAACTGAGTTTTTGCTGCATTAAAAGCAAAAAGATTATTTTTACCCCAGTCAGAGATACAAGCCAAGTCAGACATTAGGTGTGCCATAGCCTCATCCCTTGTTTGTTGAAGTAACTGCTGAGATGGATGTTGCGGGAACCGAATGGAAAGGTGAAGAGTGGAATCATCAGCGTACAAGTGGATAGGGTTAGATGTACAGGTTAGAAGGTCATTGATGAATAAAAAGAAGAGAGTTGGTGATAGGACAGAGCCCTGAGGAACACCACGGTTGATAGATCTTGGAGAAAAATGATGGCTGTCTACAACAGCTGCTATAGAACGACCAGAAAGGAAGCTATAGATGATGGCACAGATAAAAGGATAGAAACCGTAAGAGGGCAGTTTGGAAATTAAAGATTTATGCCAGACTCGATCGAAAGCCTTTGAGATGTCAAGTGCAATGGCAAAGCTTTTGCCAAAGTCCCGAAAAGAGGATGACCAGGAGTCTCTAAGGTAGGTGAGAAGATCACCAGTGGAGCGTCCCTGACGGAACAATACTGACAACCAGAAAGAAGGTTGTGATAGGAAACATGCTTTAAAATTTTTCTGTTAAGAATTGACTCAAATACTTTTGAGACACAGGATGTTAAAGCAATTGGACGACAGTTAGAGGGTTGGGAATGGTCACCCTTCTTTGGGACTGGCTGAATGACAGCAAACTTCCAGCAAGAAGGAAAAATACAAGTTCAAAGACAAAGGCAAAAGAGTTTACCTAGGCAGGGTGTAAGCACTGATGCACAGTTCTTAAGGACAACAGAAAGGACTCCATCAGACCCATATACCTCGTTAATATTGAGATCAGTGATAGAAGAAAATACATCAACTGAAGAAATTTTAATGTCAGCCATGAGGAAGTCTAACCCCTGAAGCGCGGATCGTCGCGTTTGCGATGCTTGCCAAAAAGGACATAACGGCGGATCGTCGCATTTGCGATTCGAGTTAATTTTGAATAAACGTGGGCAAGGATGTTCCAGCTGGTATTGTCTATCAGTACCACCACCCTTTAGCTACAATTAGCATACTTTACGTTTGTACTACTGACCTCAGTTGTTGCCAAGTAACGTGTTTTTCCCCCCTCCCCCCCCACCACGACCCGGCCAGCCTGGTTGTGATATATGGCAGCGCTCTGACTGCTCAGAACTGTCAATCTGTGCTCTCCTCTCACAAGCAGTTTATGCTAATAGGAAACGCTTGTTTCCCCATTTGTCACACTAGCTTTTTTTTGCACGGTTTACCCCTGTTTAGCGTCAGTTTACTGCAGGCTTTCACAGTGACATTATGGCGAGTTCTAGCTCTTCCGAGTCAGTGCGAGCGGCTGACAGGAACGAGAATAAAGTGACGGCCGTAAGGCAGAATAAAAAGCGCGCCGTGGTGATCTTTTGGGAAGTAATATGATTGAAAATAATGTAGTATACGTGTTTTTAGCTGTGAAAATGGAAATGTTAGTTGAGTGACGGGAAGACCACAGCCGTGCTGCATGTCGGCCGTATGCTTCGTTGATTTTAGCCTTATTTTCAGTGTTTATTGTACAAATACGGATTCCAAACTACTTCTACGTTGTAGTATAAAGTTTACTGTGACAGAATGAGGGTGTGGTAGAGGGGAAACCGGGTTGCTGGAGGTGTGAAAGTGAAGATTTTGTTACCCAAATTTCCAAGTCTCCACAAGTCCTTGGGTAGTCCACGAAGGCTCAAAACCTATCTCTGGAGAAAGCTGAATGTAAGTACTATCTGCCATAAAAATTATAATGTTCTAGGGTTAATCTCTGATGTTTGGCAAATATTTTCGTACAGGTGCTCAGACCGCGATACAACCCCGCCACATGTGGGGGTGTCGGCTGTCGACGGCCGCAGTTTAGGGGCTAAGGGGGGAAGTGATGGAGGAATGGCACCGGAATCGTCCAAGGTGGAAATGGAGGAGAAAGTCTGAGTGAAGAGATCTGCTTTATCAGTAGAAGAAATAGCTACAGAGCCATCAGAACAGAAAAGAGGAGGGAAGGATGATGAGGTAAAGTTGTTAAAAAGGTTTTTGGCTAGGTGCCAGAAGGAGAGGGAAGACTTCAAGTTGGAGAGTTGAGAGCATTTAGTAGGGATGAAATTGTTTTTAGCTGGGTGAATAACAGACTTAGCACGATTCCAGGCAGAAACATAAACAAGATGTGATTCATTGGTGGGTTGGCTCTGGTACCTTTTATAGGCCTTCTCCTTGTTGCAGGCAGCATAAGAACAGCCGTGATTAAAACAAGGATTTCTTACAATAGTCAAAGGATATGAGTAGGGAATGTATGCCTCCATGCCCGAGAGAATAACCTCTGTAATGTGCAAGGCACACTCAGATGGCTCTCGGCCATGGAAGCAATAATCATTCAATGGAAAATCAACGAAGTACTGCCTGAGGGCCTCCCAGTCTGCAGCTCCAAAGTTCTACAGTCGATGTTTCATTGGAGGGTCCACAGGCTGCACTGAAGCAATAGGACAGACTATGGTAATAAGGTTGTGATCGGAGGAGCCTAACGGAGAGGAGAGAATAACAGTGTAAGCAGAAGGATTAGTTGTAAGAAGGAGGTCAAGTATGTTGGAGCTCTCTCCATGGCAGTTAGGGATATGGATAGGGTGCTGTACAAGCTGCTCTATGTCATTAGGGATAGAAAAGATTTAGGCTTGTTCACCAGGTGGATCAGTGAAAGGAAAGGAGAGCCAAAGGTGATGGTGAACAATGAAATCTTCTAGAGATTTCAGAGAAAGGAGAACTGGATGGAATGTGCTACATCGCAGAAGTAAGATAGTCGAAGAATTTTTGATAGCCAGTAGAATTTGGGGATCAGTATACAGCACAGAAATATTTCGTCAGAGAATGACAAGAAAGCCAAAGCCAGAGAGTAGAGAATTCAGAAGAATCAAGTTCAGGAACACGAGAGCAAGATAAATCGTTGCGTACATAAACACAACAGCCACCTTTGGCTTTGAAATGAGTATAGAGATAGTAGGAGGAAACAGAAAAGGGTTTGCTGTCAATTGTCTCAGACAGCTGAGTCTCTCTTAAGAAGAGAAGGAGAGGTTTAGAGGAGGAGAGGTTGTGTTCGACAGAGAGAAACTTAGAGCAGAGGCCGCGAATGTTGCAGAAATGAAGAAGAGAGTCAGACAGTGGTTCCAGGCATCTCTCTGAGTCGTCACCGGGAGAGGGGTGGATGGTGGGGGAATTTATGGTCCCCCCCCCCCGGGGACTCCAAGGCCTGATTTGGTAATGCCATTTTTCGTTTTTAATTATGAAAAGAAGTGTAGTGTGTACTGTGCATGGAATTTGATGTTGACAGTTAGAGAAACATGTTTCGGAGAGCATGCTGGCCTACTGTCTTTGTTACAGAACACTGAAAAAGTTCAGTAAAAGGGGATGGTCAGGAACTAGTCCCAAGGGCTGATGAAGCGGGAGCTCCACCTCTCCTTGTCATCAGCTTTCCATCCATCTTGGGAGTACTGCCCTGCTCGAATGGTGCTACAGTCTACTCTTTATATATATGTATATATATATATATATATATATATTAGTGGTAGGTGGGGACGTTCAACATCCATTAACTTGACGTAGTGCTGCTCTACAATGGATGACCTTTCATCTCTTCCTTCCGGCCTTCCTTTCCTCTTATGTCCTTCTTTCTTTCCTCTTCCTTCTGTCTACAGGTGACTCTACACTGAGTAACAAGCCAAATGGTTACCTGTGCACCAGGAAACCATTTACTTCGCTGGGTTGTAACCATATAATCAAACTATGGCGCCTGGTGTTTTACGAGTAGTGGGTAATTATGACGTTCCTGCCGAATTGAGCCTGTGTGGGTTTATATCCAAGGGATGGTTGGGGTTTATTGCCCACGTATTGCCACTCAGGGATGAGTGAGGCTGATCACGCATCTTAAATGTCAGGACCAACTGCCCTAGCCCCGGGCTCCTACGCTCCTAATGGGGCAAGACAAGATTATTCACAAATGTCCCTGTCGATGATGTAATAACTTTCCTGCCAAGCATTCTGGGTAGTAACACTGATGGTATTCCCTCTGAAAACATTATCAAACTAATTAAATTGTGCATTGTGAACTCTTTTACCTTTGAAGGTAAATTTTACACGCAAAAATTTGGTATGGCCATGGGTAATCCGCTCTCCCCAGTTCTGGCAAATATTTACATGGAATACTTTGAGAAACATTTACTGACCTCCATAAAGGAGCAAAACATAGTTTGGCTCCGATATGTTGATGATATCCTGTGCTTCTGGCCTAACAATCTTCCCATTGATGAATTTCTCCTGCAATTAAATTCGTTAGTTCCATCGATTAAGTTTATTCATGAGATGGAAATGGATAATGAATTGCCATTTTTGAATGTAAAAGTTATCAGGGACCAAAATGTTTTGAAGGCTAAGGTATACAGAAAACCTACAAATATTATGTCATATGTTCAGTACTATTCAAACCATCATATTAATGTAAAAAGATCTGTGTTCATATCCATATACCTAAGAGCATATAGAATTTCAGACCCAGAATTTTTAGATGATGAACTAAAAATGATTCAGAGTATTGGAAAGAAGCTAAAATATCCACAAAGCATACTAACTCAGTGCCACAATACAGCCAAGAAACGATTCCTTGAAGGGAAAACTAATAAGCCAGATCGCCAGAACATTCAAAGAACCTTTGTCCTCCCCTTCCATGAAAATTTTCTTGATGTTGTTCACATACTGAGGAAACTCAATGTACAAGTAGTATTCAAATATGAGAACACCATCAAAAAAACCCTCATCAAGAACAGCCCTTTCAGTAATTCAGGCGTTGTTTACAAAATCCCGTGTAAAAGCTGTAACAAATTTTACATAGGACAATCTGGAAAAGATTTGGCAACTAGAATCTCACAACATAAATACAGTGTAAGGACAGCCCAACAGAGTAGTGGTTTATTTCAGCACAAAGCATCCAGTGATCACCATATTGACTGGACAGGCTCCAAGATTCTAGCAAGATCAAAAAGCCTAGATGAAAGAAATGTAATAGAATCTTGTCTAATTTCTGGCACATATGAAAAGAATGTAAACATGAGCTATGGTCATTTTAAGTGTGATAAATTGTTAACTGAATTAATTTTAAAGCAGTATCCCCCAGACTAACACGTGATTGTTCCCTGTCATCTCCTGGTGGTGTAGTCACACCTGTGTGGGACACACCAAGCATATATCCTCTAGGTCTTAAGTTAAGCAGCAGTATTTATCCCCTCCTCCCTCCCCCCTCTCCCCTTCCCCCTTCCCCTCCTCCCCTCCCCCTTCCCCCTCCCTCCCACTCCCCTTTCCTCTCTTCCTAATCCCTTCTCCTTTGTCACATGCATTTTTAGATTCAGGTCATCCTTTGTTTTGTTCCACTCCCTGCTGCAGGTGACCATAAGTAAAGCTGCAGGTAAAAACTTAGGTCATCCATTGTTCTGTGTGCCACTACCTGCTGCGGGTGTGCATAAAAGACCTCTACCCTTTACGTCTCTGTCTCACTCTGTCTGAAGATGTAATATTCGAAAGTATTCACGGTCGCTCCTTTCATTTCTCCTGTGGTTAGTTTGCATGCATATATATATATATATATATATATATATATATATATATATATATATATATATATATATATATATATATATATATTCCACTCTCTCACCTACATTTAATCATCTCTGCATACAAATCATCAACCCCAGCTGCTTTCCTATTTTTCAGCCGCTTCACAGCATTCTTCACCTGTGCTAGTGTCACGTCTCCTGGCACTACATTCCTTCTCTGCACATCCCCAAAACCAATCATGTTTACAGCCGCTCTGCCCTCTCTATTCCCATTCATCAAGCTTTCAAAATATTCTATCCATCTTCTTACTTCATCTCCCATGGGTTAACAATTTACCACCTACGTCCTTTACACCATCACATTTCTTTCTGCTTTAACTTCTACATTTTTGCACATCTTCTCAGAATAACTCCCTATTTTCAGAGTAGTTTGCATTCAGTTTTTCTTCCTAGATCGTTATTTACCTCCTTCTGTTTCCTCTTCATTTGTCTCTTTACGTGCATCTTGCTCTCAATATATTCAGTTCTCATTTAAACTGCGACCCTGTCCTGTAACCACTTTAGCCACTTCTTCCTCTTTTCGTCCATCGCTCTCATAACCTCATCATACCACCATGCCGTACCTTTCTTCTGCGTTGTTACTCTTGCCACACAACACACCGCTTTAGTGTTCCTAACTAAGCAATCCCTATATGCATTCCACAGGCTGTCCAGCTCCATTTCATTCAAATTCATTTATTCTACTGTAAGTCCTCCTCTACTTTGGTACTGTAATCATCTGCCATTTCTTTGATTCTCAGCTTCTCAACTTTCAGTCTTTCTCACACACTGCTCCTGTCATATGATCTGACAGACCTTCACATCGTCCTCTCACTACCCTCGTATCAGTAACCATTCCCATCATCGACGTCTCTACGAGCACGTAATCAACCAGGCTTGTTTCAACACGATCCCCGTTTCCTCTATACTGTGTATATTTATGTGCATCTTTATGTTTGAAATACGAGTTACAAATGGACAACCACTTTTCCTAACACATATCCTTTAGTTGCTTCCCTCTATTATTCTCTCCTGATACTCCATTACAACCCATTGTTTCATCCTCAGGACCAGTGCCTATTCTGCCATTCATATCCCCCATTACAATCACTTTATAGCTCCTGGGCATTTCTCCTACTGTTTCATCCAGCTCATCCCAAAACCTGTCTTTCTCTCTCACTTCTCTCCTCACGTGGTGCATACGCTACAATGACAGCCACTTTCTCCTTCTCAAACTGGAACTTGACATACATACACCTCGAGCTGACACATTTGTAGGCTCTCATTCCACTCTGCCACATCTCATTCATCAACAAAGCAACTCCTTCCTTGCATCTTCCATGCACATTCATTCCCAATCTTACACATTTCACACCCTCCCACTCCTCCACTTCACACCCTTTCATATTCGTTTCCCACAGTGTCATCACAATATATCTCGCACTCTTGAACACATTCACCACTTCCACCCTCTTGCTCTCCTCATTCACACCTCTCACATTCCACATGGCCATGCGAATCCGCCCATTTGGTTGGGGCCCTGGGCAGGTGTGTGTGTGTGTGTGTGTGTGTGTGTGTGTGTGTGTGTGTGTGTGTGTGTGTGTGTGTGTGTGTGTGTGTGTGTGTATGGAACCATGATGGGCAACCTTAGTGTGGGGGATGACTCACAGGATTCCATTTTACCCACTAAACCCATAATCCTCCTTGTGGTCAATTCCCCAGGGATATATTCCCCACGGGACTATATTTACCAGGGACCTATTCACAATGAACACCTAATCATCATGAAGCTAATTCAGAATACCCGCCTACCCTTGCGCCTTACTCACCCACTGACCCACACTTATCCATTCTGCCCACCTGCACACCCATTCACAATACCTCACGATGCCTACTCACCCACGCAACATTACCCGCCCATTTGAACAGGGTGGATGGAAAGTTGGCGCCAGGGATAGCCGGAACTCCGGTTTTCACAGTCCTCAGGACTATAATAGCTTCTGACTATTCCCTTTTGCTGAACTTTTTCATTGTTTCATTAACACGGATAGTAGGGACTCATCGTTTCCTTTACGTACTCCCCTGTCAACACCAAACTACATGCATATTACACAAGACACTGTTCCAATATTTGGAAAAAAAAAATTGCATCTCATCATCCAGCCTCCTAATTCCACCCCCTCCCGAATGGAGAAGGGAGGTGGAAGACCATAAATGCCCACACCCAATTTGCTCCTCTACCGATGATGATGTGAAATGCATGGAACCATTGTTTGACTCACTCTCTATTCGTTTCTGCAACATTCGTGTTCATTCCTCTAATTTTCTCTGTGCTGAACTTATCCCCTCAAATGTAAATCATACTTTCTCTTCATCACTGAGAATCAGATGTTGGAGGCGACTGATAGCAAACTCTACTCTGTATCCCCCTACTTTCTGATTGTTTACCCCAAAGACAATGATGGTTGTTGTGTGTTTGTGCAGACCAGCATCTCCTGTTGCTGTGTTCTTGAACATGAATCATATGAATTGTCTACACTCTGGCTTCAGCTAGCCTCTCATTCTCTGACAAATTACATCTGTGCTGTGCATTTATTCCCTAATTCAACCGACTATGAAATCTTCTTTGATTATTTTTCTCCTACGATGGAACACATTGTATCAATTTCCTCCTTTCTCAATATTGTCCATTAAAGGTGGTTTCAATGTTCACCATTACGCTTCGCTCTTCTCTTCATTCATTCATTCATGGCATGATCAAGATTACAACTTTTCGATCATTTTAATAACTAAGCTCAGCTTGTACTGCACCTCACCCGTATCCCTGACCACCTTCGCGAGGGTCCCAACTTCCTTGATCTTTTCTTTACAACTACCATGGCACTTCAGAGTTCCTGTTTGGGAGACCCTGAGGCAGTAGTTCTTCTTTTGACTTTCACCGAAAATATTGCTTCCATGGCTGAGAGCATCAGAGTATGCTTCCCACATGGCTTAGGTCATTCTTTTGGGCATGGAAGCATATACTCCTCATTTATCGTAGAACTAATACAAAACATCCTTGGTTTAATCAGGCTTGTTTTAATGCTATCCACAGTATGGAGAAGGCCTACGAAAAATAAGGACACCAACCCAATCTTGAATCTCATCTCTTTTCTATTTCTGCTCAGAATTATGTGCAAATCTCTTCCACTCTACTGAGAATAAATTCATTTGTACAAAATACTCTGAACTCTGTTTCAAACTCTCCTCATTCCTTCCGGCACCTTGCCAAAACTCTTTCTAAGAACTTTCCATCTTTTTCCTTCCCTCTTCTTTTCCATTCTGATGGCTGTGTATCTATTTCATCTGCTTAAAAGGCAAATCCCTTTTCTCAGACTTTCTCCTCCTCCATCCCTACCCTCCCTCTGACTTCCTCATGACTAGATTTATTATTTCTTCAGTTGATGTGTTTTATGTCCTCATTGACCGGAATACTAACAAAGTCTACAGACCTGATGGGGACTCCCATTTTGTTCTCAAGAACTGTGCTTCTGTCCTTACACCCAACCTATGTAAACTAAGTTGCCATTGTCTGTCGACTTGTACCTTTCCTTCATGCAAGAAGTTTCGTCTTGTTCAGCGTCTCCCAAAGCAGGGTAACCGTTCCCGCACTTTAAACTATCGCCCAGTTGCTTTAACATCCTGTGTTTCTAAAGTTTTGAATCTAAATTATAGCACTTTTCCTATCATAATCTTCTTTCCCATTACCAGGATGGGCTCACTTAGGGACGTTTCACTGGCGATCTTATTACCTTGCTATCAGATTCCAGGTCATCCTCCTTTTAGGACTTTTCCAAAACCTTTGCAATTGCACTTGACATCACAGAGATTTTCGACTGAGTCTAGCATAAGATTTTTAATACACAAAACTCTTCTCTTTCGGTTTCTGTCCTTCTGTCTGTGGCTTCATCCGTAGCTTCCTTTCTGGTAGTTTTGTACATGTTCCTGTAGACGATCATCACTCTTCTAAAATTATCAATAGTGGTGTTCCTCAAGGTTCTGACCTGTCACCACCTCCCTTCCTTTTATGCTTCAGTAACCTTCTAAGCTCTGCATCTAACTCTATCCGCTATACACAGATGACCCCACCCTTTACCTTTCCATTCACTTCTCACAGCATGCACCACAGCATTTACATCAACAAACATGGATTGAGACTATAGTACACCTAATTTCTGACTTGACTTACAGTAGGGCGGAAGTTGTGGAAGCAATGAAGAAAGTTTATATGGGGAAAGCCCCAGGAATTGATGGAGTGTGTGGTGAAATGCTGAAGCACTGGGGAGTGATAGTAGTAGAATGGATGTGGAAGATGCGCAGATTGGCCTGGGAGGAAGGCAGAGTCCTGGAGGATTGGAAGTCAGGTATAAAAATTCCTCTGTACAAGAGGAAAGGGGAAAAAGAAGTGTTTGGTAATCATAGGGGTATTTGTCTTCTTAGTGTAATAGGAAAAGTATATGGTAGGACACTTATTGACAGAGTTAGAGAAATAACAGAGGAAATAATTGAAGAAGAACTGGGAGGTTTTAGGAAGGGAAGAGGTTGTGTAGATCAGGTCTTCATTCTTAGATCTATAATGGAAAAGTTTCTAGAGAAGGAAAAAAAGTTGTATGCAGCCTTCATGGATTTGGAGAAAGCATATGACAGGGTGTTTAGACAAGGCTTGTGGAAAGTATTAAGAACTTCTGGAGTAGATGGGAAGTTGCTGAAGGCCGTGAAGAGTATATATGAGGGTGCTAAGGCTGCAGAGCGTGTGGAAGGTGAACTGTGATTTTTTCTATTTGAAGGTTGCACTGAAACAAGGATGTGTCATGTCTCCATGGTTCTTCAATCTGTATATAGATGGAGTTATAATAGAGATACAAGCAGTGGATGTTGGAGCATCCCTAGTGAGAGAGAGCAGTGTTTGGAAGCTCCCTGTACTGTTGTTTCCAGATGATACTGTGTTAAGTGAAGACAAAGGGGAGCTGCGAAGCTTGGTGGATGAGCTTGGGAGAGTGTGTAAGATAAGGAATCTAAAGGTGAATGTAGGGAATAGTAAAGAGAAGTGAAGTCAATGTACTGTGGGTTTGGATGAAGATGAAATGGAAAATGTGAGTGCATTCAAGTACTTACATAGTGTGATGAGTTAGGATGGAAGTTTAGAGGGTGAAGTGCTTGAAAGGGTACAACAGGGAAAGAAAGCTTGCTGGTTCCTTGAAGGCAGTGATACGAAACTGGGAAGTGAGCATGGAAGTGAAAAAGCTACTACATGACAGTATTGTGATACTAACCCTAACGTACTAACGTATGGAAGTTAAGCTTAGACTTTGTTGGAGGGACACAAGTCAAGAGTGAGAGCAGTGAAAATGAGTTATCTGAGAGGACCATGCGCAGTCACATGGAGAGACAACTAACAAATGAGGAAATGAAGGAGAGTTGTGGTGTGGATGTGGATGTGATGGAAAGCATTAGGAGAAACACGCTGAGGTGGTTTGGCCATGTGAAGAGTATGGAGAGTGATAGTCCGACGAGGAGAGTGTATGTGAGTGAGGTGGAGTGGGGAAGAAGGAGGGGGAGGCCAAGAATGAGATGAAGGGATGGAACTGTGCTTCTATGCTTACACCCTGCCGAGGTAAACTCTGTCGCCTTTGTCTGTCAACTTGTACCTTTCTCATTCAGCCAGTCCCAAAGAAGGGTGACCATTCCCAACCGTCTAACTATCTTCCAATTTCCTTAACATCCTGTATTTCAAAAGTTATCGAGTTAATTCTTAATAGAAAAATTTTAAACCATCTTTCCTATCACAACCTTCTTTCTGATTGTCAGTATGGGTTCTGTCAGGGACGCTCCACTGGCGATCTTCTCACCTACCTTTCAGACTCCTGGTCATCCTCCTTTCGGGTCTTTGGCGAAAGCTTTGCCATTGCACTTGACATCTCAAAGGCTTTCGATCGAGTCTGGCATAAATGTTTAATTTCCAAACTGCCCCTTATGGTTTCTATCCTTCTATCTGTGCCTTCATCGCTAGCTTCCTTTCAGGTCGTTCTATAGCCGCTGTTGTAGACGGCCATCGTTCTTCTCCTAGATCTATGAATAGTGGTGTTCCTCAGGGCTCTGGCCTATCACCAACTCTCTTCCTTTTATTCAACAATGACCTTCTAAGCTGTACATCTAACCCTATCCACTCATATGCTGATGACTCCACCCTTCACCTTTCCATTCGGTTCCCGCAACGCCCATCTCAGCAGTTACTTCAGCAAACAAGGGATGAGGCTATGGCACACTTAATGTCTGATTTGGCTCGTATCTCTGACTGGGGTAGAAATAATTTGTTGTTTTTAATGCATTTAAGACTCAGTTTTTACTCATATCAACCCGACAAAATCTTCCACAGGTATACCCACTAATCTTGGAAAGATCATATTACATCTCTTGTAAAATCTGTAACCAAGATATTAGGTGTGCTAAGCCGACTCTGTTCCTTCTTTACCCCTGCACAATTGTTGACTATACACTGGTTTCATCCTTCCCCTGTGTGGAGTACAACTCTCATGTGTGGGGAGGTTCCCCTGATACAGCTCTTCTCAATAGGGTGGAGTCAAAGGCTTTTCATCTCATTAACTCTCCACCTCTTACTGACTCCCTTCAACCTCTGTCTCTTCACCGCACTGTTTCATCTTTATCTCTTTTCCATTGCTACTTCAATGGTCACTGCTCCTCTGAACTGTCAGTATTCATTCCTCCAGCTCCACGAGGGGCGCGTAGCACCCGTCTGGCAGCAAACTCTCATCCCTTTTCTGTCCAACTCTCTAACGCAAGAGTTAACCGTTATTCCCAGTCCTTCATTTATGCAACAGGTCAGCTCTGGAACTGTCTTCCTCTGTCTGTATTTCCTGCTTCCTATGATCTCCAGTCTTTCAAACGCAGTGTGTCCAGGCATCTCATAATGATCGGATCTTGAATTTGGCTCTCTCTTGTATTTTGTTTTTTCTTGGAAGGAACTGTTATTGCGGGCTCGTGGCCTTTGGTTCCTTCTTCCTCGCATTAAAAAAAAAAATGAGAGAGGGGTTTGTGAGCTGGGAGCAGGCAATGAAACGGCTAAGGACAGGGCGACATGGAGGCGATTTGTTTGTGGCCTCCCCTTACGGGATTAAGGCGTCTGGCAATAAATAGATAGAGTTACATCTCTGATTGTGGTAAAACTTGCCCTGTTGTTTTTTATGCATCAAAAACTCAGTTCGTACATCTTTTTACCCACCAAAATCTTCTGCAGGTGTATTCTTAATTGTTTCACTATAAACACCTCATTCCTTCATCATCTCTAAACATACATGAGGTTTCATTCTCTCTGGATTTATCTTTGAAAGATCATATTACCTCTCTTGCAAAATCTTCATTCAAGAGATTAGGTATCTCATGCCGTCTCTGCGCCTTTTTTTTACCTCCACACAGCTCTTGATTTTAAATGTGTTTTATTCGCACCTGTGTAGAGTACAACCCTTAGGTATGTGGGGCTTCCCATATGCAAGTCTTCTTAATAGGATGGAGTTAAACGCTTTTCGCCACAATAAGTTAGCCCTCCTCTTCTTTCAGACTCCCTTCAGCATCTATCTCCTCGCCACACTGCTGCATCCTTATCTCCTTTCCTTCGCTACTTCAGTGGTCACGGGATTTCTGAAATGATTACTTGCATCCATGCTATAACAAGGTGGATCCATAGCACCGTTTAGCCCCAGACTATCAACCTTTCTCTGTCCAACTCTCAGTGCAAGAGTTAACTGAAACTCCCACTCCTTCATGTATACTGTACAACAGGTCAGCTCTGGGACAGTCTTCCTCTCTCTGTATTTCCTTCTGTCTCTAACCTTCATTCTTTTAAATGCAATTTGTGCAGGCATGTCTATCTATCTATCTATAGCCCGACGCCCTAATCCCGCAAAGGGTGGCCGCAGACAAAACTTCTCCAAGTCGCTCTGTCATCCACCATTTGGCCACCCTCCCCCCAACTCACCCCCCCTCCCTCATATACCTCTCAACTCCATCCCTCCACCTCATCCTCGGTCTATCCCTCCCTCTCCCTCCCTCCACCTCACCTACATACACCCTCTTAGTCAGTCTTTCATTCTCCATTCTCTCCACATGTCCAAACCACTTCAGTGTATTTCTCCTAATCTTCTCAACCACATCCACATCCACCCCACAACGTTCCTTCACTTCTTCATTCGTCAACCTGTCCCTCTATGACACTCCACATGTTCCTCTCAAGTAACAAAATTCCACTGCTCTCATTTTTTACTTGTTCCCCTCTTGCAAGTTACACGCCTTGCTTCCATACATCAGGGTAGGGATCACAATACTATCATGCAGTGACTTCTTATCTTCCATACTCACCTCCCTATTTTTCACCACTGCTTTCAGTGAACCAACAACCTTCCTTCCCTGCTGTACCCTTTCAAGCAGTTCATCCCCCAAAGTTCCATCCTTACTCATCACACTACCCAAGTACTTGAATGCACTCACATTCTCCATAACCTCACCATCCAACTTCACTGTACATTCTGTGACTTCATTCCTCTCAAACACCAAAACTTTACTTTTGTTTTAAGTAGCTTTCAGCTTCCTTCTCCTACACACTGTCCCAAATTCATTCACCAAACCTTGCAACTCCCATTCATCTTCACTCAACAATACTGTATGTCGAAAATAGAAATTAACCGACTTTGAGTTTGGCTCTTTTTTCTCTCTCTCTCTGTCTCATGGAAGGAACAGTCTCGCAGAGGGGGAGAGAGAGAGAGAGAGAGAGAGACAGAGAGAGACAGACAGACAGACAGAGACAGAGACAGACAGACAGACAGAGACAGAGACAGACAGACAGACAGACAGACAGACAGAGACAGAGACAGACAGACAGACAGACAGACAGACAGAGACAGAGACAGACAGACAGACAGACAGACAGACAGAGACAGCATTATTAACAAGCACCCAGCAAACAACCAGCCTGCTACAAACGAGTGTCATTTTATAAATCCAGGTTTTCTTTTTAGTTTTAGGCACGAACGGAGTGGGATAAATTGCTCTCACGGTCAGCCTGGAAATCGAACTCGAGACTTCATGGTTGCGGGGAGAGTGTTTCCAGTTACCTCCGGACTAATTTTAAATTGGAGGTAAAGCAGTTTCAGCCCAACCTGGACTCAAAACACCTCATACAAAGTTGGACATTAGCAGGACCAGGGAAAGTCTTTTGCCCAAGGAATTCTCTTAAGGTAAACTATTGGCAGATAGAGGACGTCGTATTCCTGAATATATTGTTCAGATGGGGAAAGACTTTTTGAAATCGAGGAGTCTGATGCTACCTTCATTAAGGCCTTCAGTACAATGTGGCTCATCCAATCTCAGTAGTCGTGTAGTACTAGTAGTATTAGAAAATTTAAAATAAGTATTGATGTAATTCACCTACTGAATACGGTGGCTTCCTTAGTTTATCAGTCATCAGTAAAATTTATTGATATTAACAAAGAACTCAAAAAGTGAATGGATCCCTGAAGCCTATATAAAAAAAAAATCATCATTGAACAACGAAAATTCATGCAGTCGTCGTTACGGGTAGGGATTTGCTTCAAAGAAACCTAACACTTTTTCTGCAATTGATACTGGAAACTAGGTGAAAATGGAATGAAAATGGCAGATAGGAATGAAAACTAGAGGGACAGTCAGTGGAACGCTTCTCTCCGACAAGGGCAACGTAATTTCCAAACCACTCTTCAAAATCAGTGATGTTTTCTTATCATTCATTAGGGTTTCGCAAAAATTGTTTTCTGTATCCAGAATCTTTAATACGATCCGGATCCGTCCCAAAAGTTAATCGATTTTTCCCTGTTACATGGGCTGTCTACCCACCGAATTTTGTCCAAATCTCACTTTTAGTTTTTGAGTAGTCCTGCTAACAAACAAACGAGGGTGAAAACGTACTCTTTTTTTTGTCGGAGAGAATTACTCTTTCACAGCCGCATCAACATTAGTATTTGGTGTAGGCTAACACATATCAATTATTTTCACTTAAGAATAATAATGGCCTGATAGTGTTCATACTCGTACAGTCACCATTTACCCACTCCTTGCCGCAAGAACCATAGTATATTATCTGGACAGCTCTAGCCCAGGCTCAATACTGAAAGCGGTAATATAACATTCCTCAACTGCCGTTAGAAACAAGGAGAGTCTGGCAAATCAAGTTTAAAAGCAGCAACGAAACATAGACATAAAGTTTTCTTTTACTTGATATGAAACGTATGGAATGAACCCACAAGAAACAAAATTTACAGTGCTATAAGTGTGATCTTAACCAGGGAACTATTGTAATCTTACACACGCTTTGTTCTTGCCGTCTTCAGGCCTGGAGAGGCATTAGGGCTGGAGAAATTACCCTTCCCCCCCCCCCGAGGGGCTCAGGGACAGGTATTGTTTTGAGTCGGTTTGTCTGTTTGTTTGTTTGTCTGTCAGTATATTTGTCTGCCTGTTAACAACTTTACACGAGAACTACCAGGGCGATTTTGACTAAAATTACACGGATGAAGGGCTATGACTTTCTCATCATCTGATTAAATTTTAGGCCAAATTGGGCCAAGTCCTAGGCTGTAGGGCCAAAAAATGAAAAAAAAAAATCACCATAACTCCTTTCAGATTAGTCATATCGACATGAAACCAAGATCTAAGCATGTATCTTTCAAATCTGCATCCTATAACATGCCTCATTACATCACGGGGATCACTCCCCAGTTAGCGGTAGGGGGGTCAGTGTCTGGTGGGTCTGGCCTAATGGGCATAAAATCGTCAATATTACCTGATTTACTCCAAATTTGATATGTGAAATCTTTGACTAAATATCCTGTTGTGTTTATATGTCAGCACCAAAATGATTGCCAGGGACAGGTTTGCTGTGCCTTGACACCGCATTTTGTTAGGTATAGCATTCATGAAGCCGTTCACTGCAAAGGTTCTCTCCGAAGTTAAATAGCATCACATTGTAATGCCAAGAAAGAAATTGAAAACAAAGGCGTCCTCATGCTAGATAATCTTAAGCTCTCATGATTCCCATAAATAAGTAGAAGACAGGAGTAAACTAACAGGAGTAGAATTGCTCTGGAATTTGCTGCGAGACTCTTGTTTCAAACAGTTTGCTGTAAAAAGTATCTAGCTATGCCAAATACCCTTAAATGGGACCACTTTTGACTCAACGAGCTTAAATGAAGAACTTTTACTAAATTTTCTGGTAGATTGCGTCACCACAGGTGTCAGCCGACAACAAATTTGGGTTCTCCAAGTCACATTACCTCATATGGAGGCGGTGGCAGAGTCGGTAGAGAGGCGGCCTGCAGTCCTAATGTACCCAGGTTCGAATCGCGACTCAGTCAAGGAACAGTTTAAGGATTTGAATTTCTTAATAAGCAGACTTTTCTGATCTACCAGATGACCCGCTGACATGTCATAAAAGCACCCCCGCTAATACCAGTACACCAGTCCTGTATGAGACAGCCCTAGCATGTATTCAATATGGATGATGGGTGTTAGCGACGAAGTGGTGACATGTGGAGATGTAGGACTGAAGCCTTTGGCCAGAGTCGGACACGTAAAAAAAAAAAAAAAAAACTCATCTCAATAGGCTTAAATAAAGCACTTTTATCAAAGTTTTCGCTAGATGGCGCCACTTCAGTTGTCAGCTTATGGTAGATTCGGATTTTCCATGTCAAATTACCTCAAATGGTGCCACATCTATGTCTCCATAGGCCTCCTTTTAACAAATCAGCCAGAAGCAGAAGGAGAAACAGAGGAAGAAGAAGAAGAAGAAGAAAAAGAAGAACGCTGGCCACTCACTGACCCTTTGGCTATTGCCGCAGGTAAAAATACGTGTTACGCTAATGAAGGAATTAAACCGATAACCCCAGTGATGATCTTTTTATTTTATATAATCGGTGTTACGTACAAATAGCATTTGGAGGGGAAAAGGGTGAGATTTTTGGCACTGAGAGACATAATGAGTTCCACGTCTATTTGCTCTAGTTCGCAAAGCCTGTCAGGTAACTGAAACATCCTTACTAATCGTAATGAAAGATTAATACCGACATCTTAGTTATAGGCTGTTACAGGCTGTCCTATAAAAAAATGGCCTGTAAAACATTAACAGACCGCTAGCTTTTAGCTTTCTTTTGTTCCTTTGCTTCCTTCTGTACCATTAGGATTTTCATATTCAGGGTGACTATCGTATTTCATTGCATCCTTCCCAAGATAATATTATGCTTCTAAGAGTGAGCATAGGAACGTGGCAGTGTTAGAACTGTCCCCTTAACCCACTCCGTCCCGTTGACGTATGGGTACGTTGCAACGATTTGCACTTGCCAGTCCCGGCGACGTACCAGTACGTCGTGCAATTGCAAGGTCCCTAATTTGCACAATTTTCAATTTTCGCGCATGATTTTTCGTATGTATACACGGGACACCTTCCTCTATTCCTCTACAAGATGCCAAGCAGGGACAATGCCTTACACCGCATAACCTCCCCCTTCCCCCCCCCACACCATTGTCTCGGAAATTCACCAGTTACCAGTGACCTGGCTAGTAAAGATATTCAGGGCCAGAGTGATTCCCCAATCGATGACAATGTGGAGGACAATGTTTACATAGCATTAGAAGAAGAAACAGCCAGAAATAATGATCAGGTAATGTGGCAAAAAAAGGTCAGGTATGGTGATTAGTTAGTGAGTGAAACAATGCTTATAATGCCTTTATTACTGCTTGAAAACCAATATACTCTCATACTACATATACATTCGTACCAAGTAAATAAATAAATACCGTTTATGAGTGGATAAAATAGTTACCCTTCCATAGAACTCGTTTTCTTTGGTGCCAGCATGTTAGAAAACCCAGTCAGGTAAGGAGGAACTCCTACCTGGATTGGGTATTTTAAACCTCAGGTGAGCGATTTCTCTATGAATTTTCTATGTTTCTCACCAAAAGCGAAGGTTTTAGCCAAAAAAAATTTTTTCGAAAATACCTCGGGACTGGGGGATGTCGGAGGTGCGAAAACCTCGGGACGTGACGGGTTAACCCTCACATGTTCATGACAACTACCTTATTCTATTCTCGCTAATGCCAGATGCTGTTATTCAGCTGAGGGTGAGTCACTTGCAACAAAAATATTTATGTAAATGGTTCATACCTGTAATCAGAGAGACGGCGGTAGCGATGACCATAGTGAGGAGCACTGCCATGATTCCCACATAGCAGTAGGAGATATCATACAAAGAGGGGACTGTCTCCTCTCTGAGGAAAAAGTTACAGTCGTCTTACTGTTACACTCCATCTACTTTTACTTGATTTAAAATAGGCATCTCTCAGTGTTGAATGCTGAGCTGCAACAATATATTAACATTAGAGTGTGGATGGAACTAGCCGGGATAAAGTGTAAGAAAAGGATATAGAGCCATAGCCTGTCACTAGGCTGTAAGAGGACATTAACCGCAGAATATGAGGCTAGACAGTAAAAGGTGCTATGGAAATAACGCTGAACCTTGATACTGTAGTATTCAGCCATCTACCTATGACAAGGTATTACCATTAAAACACGATGCTAATTAGGAAAAGTGCTACTCAGTGATGTAAAGACAGAGATTTGCCTTATTTGGCCAGTGAACTGCGGGGACTAAGCTGCTTAAAGAAAATCTCTACCAAGTTATGATGGACGAAGTATGCTTGTTGTTATCATCGTCCTTGTCGTCGTCATTATTATAACCACCATCCTTACCATCGTCATTGTCACTGTAATTGTCAAAAATAGCACCATGGTCTTCGTTGTCATGGTCATTGTCACCGTATCAGATTATCATCATAACATCATCATCAACAATGTCACTGTGAAGTTCAATATCATCGTTGTCGTCATCGATCTCGTTTTAATCGTCAGTACCATCATCTTAACAATCGTCATCATCCAACTGTGTTTATTTGTAGTAACAAGTATTCGCTGCTTTTACTGAGACAAAAACATTAACTCCAACAACTACAAGGCATCATTATTATTTTTTCCCTACTGTTACTTGACGATTACACTCTGGTTAAGAAAAAAAACTTAATAGTGAACTGATTGTAACTCACTGTAGTCCGTTCCATATGGCCCAGCCGTCCACATATGCTGTACAGATGTCGTCATACATATCTCACCACATGGACACTGAACCTACCGTCCATAGTCAATACATGATAGGACTTTCACATTCAAAACCTGTGTGGTGATATTATTTAGCATAGGTAATTTTCCAAGACATCTGTTGGTCTTTCGTAATCTTATCTAGATTTTCAAAGTCTCTCTGTCTGTGTCTGTTGACTTTGTGGTCCAGTAGATGAAACTGGACCCCAGGACTCGTCTCCCTCACGGGCATGGACTCTCAGGGTCTCAGGCAATGGTAGTATGCACGGTAAGTTTTTTCTTACCCAGACAACACTGGGTTCCATGCAAGTCTTACCTATATTTTGAACTGCGTGTCTGTCTGTGAATTTGTCCACAACGGAAATGAAGGGAGAAAAATCTAGAGCGTTTAAAAGGATTCTAAAAGGGGTAAACATTAACCAGAAATTCATTTGTGTGGTTTACAGCTGTTAAAGTGGTGCCCTTGATGAGCAGAAGTACAGCAAAGTAAGTCACTCATTCAAAACAACATGGTGGAGCATAGGAGACAATGATCGTGCAGTTTAAACTGTCTCCTATAACCATATTAATATTACAACAGGTCACTTGGGTGGGTGGATTGGTGGGATTGGCAGGTCAACGAGCTGGGTGGGAAGGGTGTGTAGAGTGTGTGAGGAGGGTGGATGTGTTGGTTGAGCAGAGGGGATGGGTTGGGAAGGTGGGTGTGATGGGGTAGCATGGAACAGCGTGGATGAGTGTGATGGTGTAGCATGGGGCAGCGTGGGTAAGTGTGGTAGCACAGAGCAGCGCGGGTGGGCATGATGGGGTAAGGTGGAGAAGTGTGGGTGGGTGAGTGTGTGTGTGCAAGACAGGTGAATGAGTGGGGTGAATGAGTGGGCAGGTGGTACTGGGAAGGTGGACAGGGTGGGTGGGTGGGTGGGACGGGGAAGTGAGAGGGAAGGGGTAGGTGAGTGGGAAGGTTGGGTGAGTTGGTGGACACTGGGAAATAGGTCGATGGGGAATATGTGGATGGTTGGTAAGCATGGGAAGGGTGGAGGGTTGAGTGGACAGGGTGGGTGGATGGGTTGTGGCAAAATAGATCCATCAGGAAAAGGTAACTGGGTGCTTGGACTGGGTGGGAAGGGTGTGTGAGAAGGTCAATAGTGTGAAAATAGATCCATGGGGATTAGATTGTGGGTGGGTGGGTTAGTACATGCTTTGGGTGGGTGGGTGGATAGGTAGTCGGAATATAGGTCCATGGAGTGAATAGGTAAATGGTAGGAATCAGCCCAGAGGAAATATATCCCAGGGGAAAAGGGCCAAGGGAGGAACACAGGTCCACTGGGTTTAACAGGATACTGGGGTTGTTTCTCACTGGCATGCAAGACCCAGGCTCTCAGACAATGCTGGTATGTATGGCCAGATATATTTCCCATGCAACATCGACTACCTGTTAGCCTTATCTATATATTTTTTTTTTATGAAAATGTGTCTGTCTGTGTATTTGTCTGCTATGAAAGTTGAGGGAAAAAAGATATAAAGGGTTTAGCAGGGGTCACGATTAACTGAGAATTGATTTGCAATGTTTGAAGTTGCTTAACTGTTGCCTCTGATGGCCATAATTGGACCTAATCAAGCCACTGATCTGGTCAGCATGTTGGAGATCAGGGTCCAATTACAAAAAATAAATAAATAAATAAATAAAACGCATTTATATCAAATTCAGAATGGGTCCCTTGGATACGTGAATGGGTGAGTTTGGCAGATGAACGAGGTGATTGGGCAGGATGGGTGGGATCGGTGGGCAAGGTTGGGAGGGTGGGTGGATGTCCTGGGGCAGCTTGGTTGGATGAGTGTGTAGGCAGAATGGGTGGGTAAGTGTGGGTGACTGGGTGGGCAGGCAGTAGGGTTGTGTTAGAATTTGATGTAGTAATAATATGTTTCCGCGTGTGAAAATTGTTACACTGTAAAAGAAAATTCGACTCTACGACCTTCATTGGAATTAAAGTATATTTATGGGTTGCACACTACCCCTTGAGAGTTACTGTAGGTGGCTATAAGGAGTTATGAATGACATTTAGGGAGATTGCTGGGGATTGGCTGGGAGAGGAGGGAGATGAGAAGGGAGGAAGAGATCATTAGGATGGAAGTTGTGCAGGCAATGAAGAAAGTCAAAATGGGGAAAGCACCAGGAATTGATGGATTGTTTGGTGAAATGCTGAAGCATGGGGGAGATATAGGAGAATGGATGTGGAAGTTGTGCAGACTGACATGGGAGAAAGGTAGAGTCCCAGAGGATTGGAAGGCAGGTATAATTACTCCCGTGTACAAAGGAGTAAGGGAAAAAGGAGTGTGTGGTAATCATTTGGGCATCCGTCTTCTTAGAGTAACAGGAAAAGTTTATGGTAGGATACTTATTGACAGAGTTAAGGAAGTAAAAGAGAAATAAGTTCGAGAAGAACAGGGAGGTTTTAGGAAGGGAAGACGTTGTGTAGATCAGATAATCATCCCGAGGTGTTTAGTGGAAAAGTTTCTAAAGTTGGGAAACAAGTTGTATGCGGCCTTCATGGATTTACAGAAAGTATATGACAGGGCAGATAGACAAGGAATGTGGAAAGTATTTAGAATTATGGAGTACATGGGAAGCTGTTGAAAGCCCTGAAGAGTATAGAATGGCAGTCAAGATTTTAGGGGGTACCTTCAAAAACTGTCTATAGTTTTGTTCTTGGCGTCATTTCAAAGCTAAGGATGTATGAATTAAGAACTTGCTGGGTGCCCCACTGTCACCCTTGAGCATTTTGAGTAAATTAAGATGACGTCCAAGATGGCCACCAATTACGAAATATGCTGAAATGAAGCTTGAAAAACCAAACGAAATGTACACAATGGTACCGTTTCCATTATTTCCATGAATGACTTGACATGGAAAATATTCTGTGTAGAAATGCTTTTCTGATCAGTCGTATAAATAGAGTTAGTAAATTAAATGGCGAAATGATGGTTTCCCTACACCTCTTCATTGTATTTTTGCATTCTTGCCTCTGTTGTACTCATTTTTCCTGTATATGTATCTTACTTTTGTGTTGCTAACACATTTTTTTTTTTTTCAGGCATCTTGTATATTGACTGGTGTGGTCTCCTGGTCTTCATAATTGCAGCTTAGTAGAAGCTAGCCATTCTGACATGACTGAAGGGAAAAGCCAAATATTACAAATCACTCACAAAGAAAAAGGCAGTGCACGCATAAAAGTGATGCCCATGACAGAGATGTAATAAGAATGAAACTCCAGATGGTCATTGATCCCACTGATCCAAAGCAGCACCCTGGGAACATTGTGATTATAGTCACAGGAAGAATAGGTCCGTCGTCCTTGACTGTACACAGTTCACTGGCAAATGGTACACAGCAAATGTGGAGTTTGAAAGTGGGTGGCCTAATGGGTTCTATAACACTATCCAGAAGAGAATCACAACCATGGCTATCACAAAGAAGCATGTGAAAACTGGTGTAGTAAGAGTATTTGACACTTCATTCATTTACTCACGTCCAATAGGACTACAGGCAATTTCTCGTGACACACACATTTGCAATGTTCTAACACATGAATTGGCACCTGTGCCAACATCTGTGTTCACAGACACAGGGGAAATGTGCATCATCAAGGCGAAAGCTACTCCGAAGAAGTAGCTGAAAGTGAAAGTATCTGCTGCATTGTAGTCGTTGCCGACCAAATATAATATCATAGTCATCACCAAGCTTTTCCAAAAGTGTGTTAGATTCTAGGGATTTTATGAAGGAGAGAATGTTCGTTGTACTTGTTGTGAATGACAGGAAAAAGATAAAGACGAGTCTGATGTTTGATTGCAGTTTATTTCTTCAGAGGGAGTATCTCACAAGAGCAATGCTAAGGCTAGAGCGGTTTTATGCTTGCTAACTCCGCGCGCTCTGTTCCTGCCTCTCCTCACCGTCCCTCTCCCTCTATCTCCTATCCCCTTCTGCCCTGTCTCTCCCATTTCCCCTGTATATGACTGGTTGTGTCACGCATAAGGGCACGGGTCTGTGGAACTTTCCAAGCCTGTGCAAGTTTCTCGTCAGGCGTCATTGTGGTGTGTGTGAAATTCCTAACTAAGAATGTGCAACGTTATTTCCTCTAACCCTCTCGCTTAAGCACAACTTTCTTCAAACCTCTATATTACATATATACATTACTATCTATTATGTAGTGTGTTATGATATTTTAGTGTCCTGACATCTGCTGCAATTGATGGCTCTGCTTTACTCTAGGTGGTCAACTGGCCAGCCGGTGGAATGGTTGGAAACTACATTCAGAACTTCAAGTGTCTATTACAGAAGCGTTTCTCATCACAAGATGTGTACCTGGTATTTGATCGATATTACAACTACAGCATCATAGCCACAGCCAGGTCATCTAGGACAAGGGATGCAAGTAGAATTCATAAACTCTCTGGATACAGCATTACCACCACAGAAGGTGGTTCTGGGTGTTGCAGAGCACAAGGCCCAACTCATAGATTTCATATGCTTGGAACTGAGCAATGATTCTGAATTCAATCAGAAGGGCCTTCAAGACCACAGATTAATAACAACAGGTAAAAAGACAACTCCCACTGAGATCAGTAATGGTGATGTGATGGTACTTAGGCATGACATGGATACTATTTATGAAGAGGCTGCTTTTATCATCATACAACAATTTCTCTTTCTTCAAGACTGTCCATAAGGCATTGCTGTAATCTCGGAAGACACAGATGTTTTTCTCCCACTGTTGAATTACTACTTGACAGAAAATATCACTGCAACGATAATTATGGAATCACCGATCAAGACTGAGCTGTCATCGACATAAAGATGACAGTTGATAAGCATGAAACAATAATAGAGAATTTACTTGTGGCTCAAGTGTTGTCTGGATGTGACATTGTGGCTTCTACAGTAGTTATAGTACTGAGATAGGTGCTGTGCTAAAGGCACTGCATTCTGGGTTGTCGTTGTCACTTTCTTCGGGGCACTCATGCATCAATGTCAGAAGTGGTGAAACAAGCTACGAAATTCATGGTTGCATGTTATGGAGTTCCACACTGTGACAGCATGTCAGAGGCTTGTGTGACTCTTTGGTCATTAAAGCTTGGCAAGGGAAGTACAACGACACCAAATCTCAACTCTCTCCCACCGACGAATGAATCCTCTGCAGAGAATGTCAAGCATACCCACGACCAAGCATGCATTTGGAAATAAGTGAATGACCCTCATCCCCCAAGCATGGACGCTGAAAATATTGGACGGATCAAAGATAATGCGAACAAGTCCTTAGGTCCTGTAACAGTGCCTCCAAATGTCCCTCTGGCATCAGACAGTATATTAAAGTTAATACAGTGCAGCTGCAAAATTAAAAATGCATTATGCCGGCCACTCTGCATATCATTTCACAAGAGAACTTTTTTCAGTATCTAGGCCTGATAAGACATGTGGTTTAGGTTTGGCAGTTTTATGGGTGTACAGTTTAGCAATATATAGGTAGAACTTCACTGCTGTGTTGGTCGTACGTTTGGTATTTCCATGGTGATTCAGTATTTGTAAAGTGTCAATTAATGTTCATTTAGGCTACATAGAAGCTTTACATGCAATTTGTGGTGCATAACAATACATTTTTTCCTGTTCTGAAATGTTAAACATAATATGGTTTAATACTTCATCAGAAATTAGATTTGATATGATCAAATACTTTTTTTTATCTGAAATAGTCATTTCTTGCATCATTTACGGCCCCATCTCAATTATCTACATTATCATGCAACATTTGGTTGCAAATGCTTCTCACAAGGTTCTGGTATACAATTACCACAAAAATATGCAAACTTATACAATTCAAATGTTAACTGCTTTGTGAAAGCAACTTACTTTTAATGCAAGTGCCATCTTGGACGTCATCTTGAATTATACAAAATGCTCAAGGGTGCCAAGAGGACACCCGACACATTCTTAATCTACACATTCTTAGCTTTCAAATGACACCAAGATCAAGACTATAGAAACATTTGAAAGTTCATCCCTGTATCTACTGGACTAGAAGGCTATGAATGAGGGCGCTAAGGCTGCGCTGTGTGTGGATGGAGAACTGAGTGAATCTTTTTGTCTGAATGTTGGACTGAAACAGGGGTGTGTCATATCTCCATGGTTCTCCAATCTGTATGTAGGTGGAGTTCTAAAAGACATCCAAGGTAGGTCAGTGGATGTTGGAGTGGCCCTAATGAGAAAGAGCAGTGTTTGGAAACTCCCTGTACTGTTGTTTGCAGATGATCCTGTGTTAAGTGAAGACGAGGGGAAACTGCAAGGCTTGGTGAATGAGTTTGGGAGAGTGTGTAAAAAACGGAATCTAAAGGTGAATGTAGAGAAAAGTTGTGGTCCTCGAGAAAAATGAAGTCACAGAGTGCACAGTGAGGCTGGATGGTAAGGAAATGGAAAATCTGAATGCATTCAAGTACTTGGATAATGTGATGAGTAAGTATGGAAGTTTTCAGGATGAAATGCTTGATAGGGTACAACAAAGAAGAAAGTTTGCTGGTTCTTCGACAGTATTGAAAAGAAATAGGGAAGTGAGCATGGATATAAAAACGTCACTGCAGGACAGTATTGTGTTGCCAACTCTAATGTATGGAAGCGAACCTTAGACCTTGTTGGAAGGACAGTCAAGAGCAAGAGCAGTTGAACTGAGTTATTTGAAAGGAGCATGTGAAGTTACATGGGGAGACAGACTGACAAATGAGGAAGTGTAAAAGCATTGTAGTGTGGATGTAGATGGAAAAGAGGGCATTAGGAAAAATACACTGAGGTGTTTCGGCCATGTAGAATGGACTGATTTTAACACAGTAACGAGGAAAGTGTATGTGAGTGAGGTGGAGCGAGGGAGAGGAAGGGGGGGGGGCCGAGGATGAGATGGAGGGATGGAGTGGAGAGGTATAAGAGAGAGAGGAGGGGAGGGCTGAGTTGGGAAGAGGGCAGCGTAATGGCAGTGGACAGGGCGACACGGAGGCTATTTGTCCGTGGTCACCCTTTACAGGATTAAGGCGTCTGACTATAGATAGACAGATAGACATTTAGGGCGTCTGTATAAGAAAGCACCACCCCAGTGTCTTATCAAACCTAGCTTTAAGTTCTCCTCATTACTAACTGCTAGATACTACTGTTAGAAAAGCTGTATTAGGTAAGTAAAAGTGCTATTTAAGATGCTTTCACCTTGGGTGTAATGTTATATCTGATTTGTATTTCCCATATATATAACCACTGATTTTTTTATGGAATGTCATTTGCCATTTAGCTGAATTAGAAACCATATTAATATCTCACTGCATGCCCTAGTTTGACTGCCAACATTTCATCATCTGTAACTCTGACTTTACAATAACATTACAGTGTAACTTTGGCTGACTTCCAATCTACAGGTACATCCCCACTACTCAATAAGTTATTGAATACCATAGCTCTTGGTTATACAGTTTCTAGCGCAATTTTTTTTTTTTTCATTATTCCACAGTTAGTGATTGAAAATAGCAAGCTCAATTAGAAAACAATATATCATCACTCCCTAAGAAGACATAAAAGGAATGAAACTCCTATAAAATGGGGATGTGTTGGGAGCTTTTCTGCATTTCCACATTGAGAAGATGGAAGGCGTTCGTGAAGCAGTAGGCAAAATATGTAATATGACTTCAGAAATCTGGACAGATGCTAGGATCACCATAACGAGGGGAGATCACATGATACAGGGGGCTGAGAAGCTTTATAGAGAACTAGCAAGGGTTCCCAGCGTTGCCGGGCCAAAAAGACGAACACTCTAATTATAAATATTCTAGTTCAATCTTTCTTTCTTCTCCAGAAAGACCATGTACCTCCAGTGCTTTTGAAGAGGGATTATAAGAAGTCCAGGAACTTTCTATTTCAGGTTTCACAGACTGACGCACAGTATTTGTACACCCTTGTTTACTATTACAAGTGACATCAAATGACATCCGACCAGTGACCTCAAATGTTGCCGGAGATCAACCTCACATAGCCTTTGTCCAAACTAGAGGTCATGTGAGTCTCCATGCCAACAATTGGGCTGCTGGGTCCAGTCGTTCAAGCGTGTATTACCAATGACCTCAAATGACCTCGGAAGTCAACCTCATATAGCCCATGTCCAAACTGTAGGTCATGTGAGTCTCCATGCCAAAAATTGGTCTGCAGAAGTACCTGGCGTTGACTGGGCCAAAAAGGCGAACATTCAACCGGTGACCTCATATGACCCAGATCTGAATTTTGACCCCCCTAAAACCATCCCTGGGTCACCCTAATTCAAAATATATAGGGTCAGGGGGTCTCTGGCTCTTGGTTTCGGCGTGACTGAAGGACAAACAAAAACAAACAAACAATGCAGCTCCCTTATATATATATATAGATAGATAGATAGATAGATAGATAGATAGACAGATAGATACCAGCCCCTGAAGAAAGGAAAAAATCTACGTTCTACTCCTCAAGGAAAAAAAGAAGAAACCTTCTAGCTGAAAATGAAGACTGTCTTCGATGTGGCCCATTAAGATGTCTTAAAGCAGGTCAAGATGCCCGAAGACCGGGTGTTTCTGTGCAGTTTTCATTGTTGCATGTAATAGGGTTAAGAAGGAAAGGGAGGAAGCATCCATTCCAAAGGCCCATCTCGAACTGTCGACTGGCAGTGCAAGTTCTGAGCCGGAATCTGCTAATGAAGCCCAAGCCTTGGATGGTGCCCTTCCTCTAAATTGGCCTTGTTGGAGAGATGCGCTTCACTGAGTGCCCCTCTAGTTTCAGATTATAACCTTACTTTTAATACTGTACTTTAATTCCATTGTTCAACTTATGCTTCTTTAAAAGATGTTCCTCAGCATACCGTATTAATTTAAGAATGACTAGAAGAATGTTTGGAGTTAAAAGTGAGAGCTCACACATCCCCGTGCATTATGGTAGGCACACTGGCGGTATGCCAAATTGAACTGTTCAACTAAATAATTTTGTAAGGAAAACAAATTAATCGGTCTAGAAAAATAATAAGGTACCTACGGCATAAGGTTACACTTTTATCAAGCGGAGCAAGTTAGAACACTCATACATACAGTTCGGTGGTGGAACACATCAAAACCTGATGATCTCGAAAACCATAGAATTGACTTCGGACCTATGCACATCGATGGGAAGTTTGTAGAAAAGCAGTTGGTGTTACTTAAAAGATTCATATATATATATATATATATATATATATATATATATATATATATATATATATATATATATATATATATTAATACAAGGAAGAAGGAACCAAAGGCTAGAATCCCGCAAAAGTCGTTCCCTCTAAGTCAGAGGAGCCAATTAAAAATCAATTCATTTTGAGATATCTAGGCACATTGTGCTTAAAATTTGCAATTCACAGGACGAGTGGTATATAGGCAAAAGAAGACAGTTCTAGAGTTGTCCTGTTGCATCTGTGAAGGGCTGGAAGTACTTAGTAACTCTTGCTAAAGAACTGGACAGCGAAGAGTTGAGAGCAGTGTTGCCAACCGTAGGGTAATTACCCGACGTGTAGGGTAATTCAGCATCATTTCCTGGTCTGTAGGGCAGTAGGGTAATTTTACAAAATCTGAGCAAAACGCGGGGTATATACGAATTTTTGGTATGAGTTATACTTACTTTGCAGCAAAATATAAATGATATAGCATAAGGAAAGGGAATATGCTCCGATATGTTACTCATTTAAAAAAATTTCTATTACCCTCTAGAGTCTACTATGTCAAAAGAAAAACTGCGTCAACGAAAAGTAATAAGCCACCCATCATTACAGATAATGCTTCTCGTGTATCTATAGGACTACATAATAGATAGATAAATAAATAGATAGATAGAGAAACAGATAGAAGCAGGAAGTCAAATGATGAGAAGGTGTTGTGTTTGCGAGAAGCGAGCAGCGCTAAACGCTTACACGGAGGAAAGCTGACGACAGCGGCCAGTAAGGAGATGATGCAGTTAGCTGTCAGCAGTCCTCTCGTGAGAAAGTTCTGTTGCCATGAGGAACATACGTGACACACACACCCTACTACACCAGATTTTAGGAAAGAGAGTTTAGAAGGAGACAAGCGACCCTAGAGAGAGGTCGAGACGGAGATTAGCCTTAGAACAGAGAGAGAGAGAGATAGCGAGACAGGGAGGTAGCTACCCAGGACTTATACTATTATACCTGTTTAATATTTCCAAGACAAATAAAAATAGTCCCATACTATTCTTTACCTCTCCCGTCACTACATGACATCTGGTGGGGAAACTACTACAAGATATAAAAGCCGCTCGACCACAAGTCTAAAATATACTTCTCTACAAGTAACTACAAAGTCTTTATGACATTTGGTAGCAGCGAACGTATACGAACCTCGTCTACGAATCAACATTAAATTCCTACAAAATATCAAGATTGACAACAACCAACAATATCAGCTCCTGCCCCCTCCGTCTCCCAGATCATTACGCTGATGCAGAGGTCAAGAGATCACTCGACGCCTTGCAAGTAGCTTAACGACAAACCAGCGAATCTGCGGACATCGTCTCCGAATTAAATGCAAATTTCTACAAAAGCAACCGAGACTACAAGGTTAGCTTCAGTTCTACAAAGTCTACAGCCATCTACAATCAACTACAGCCATCTACAATCAACTACAATTAACAACTCTACGTCGTCTGTATAATCTTCTACACGCACCTACAAGAAGCGGCAGTCTTCATCCCACAACGAGTAAATCACAAGAAAAAAGGACCAAGAATACATCAAGAAAGAAAGAAAACAAACAAACAAACGAAGAGTGAGAGACGACTCACAACTCATAACCACCAGACCTCACCCTCCTCTCTCTGCTACATCCACCAAACCCCCAACGCTTACGCAGGTGTGAAGAGGTCAATGCACGCAGCAAAACACCAAGTCCATATTTACAACTCATCTTACTCACTCGTCTTCACTCAAGTTACTCATCGCTACTCATTCACTCACCACAGCTACCAGTGTGGGAAGCCGACGTCACCATGTGCTGAGATGACATCACAACGCGAGTCTGCCATGCCAAGCAACGTGTGACTGACACCAGGCACTTCTCACCCACTACTCATTACTCATTATTCACATAGCTCCTACTCATATTCACTTATTTTCACAGTTAAGTTGGAAATTCGACGTTCTATGTTGAGGTTTGCCTGGGACAGCCGTTAACCACTACAAATACCAGGCCATGGAGTTTCCTGAGTAATATCGTCCATCAACACACCACTAGAATTATCAAGAGATCTTCAATCAAACCTGTATTTTCTTCCGAGATCGACTTTTGTATCGACACACCTCTACGATCTGTATCAAGTAGGTAAAATTATACTTGCTCATTTCTTCTCAGTGCTAAAATTAGCTATATTCAACTTATTTAATCATCTAGTTTGCTAGGACATAAATAAACAAGAGGCGTATTTCATAACATCATATCTTAATGACAGGAATATTTTCGCAACCACCCACGTTAATACCAGATGACACACAAATTGCCACAACATCAGACTCACAATTAAGAGACAGCCCACCCATTGTACAACCCACACCACACGTTATAGATAAGGAAACAAATACGGGAGTTTCGGATGATGAGTGGGAAACCCTTCAGACGTTGAGAGTATCGACTTCGCAGCTGCCTTAAATACGTATGCCAATATACTTAACAGGGGTTCACCGGTCCGGTCATACATATTCTACCATTCCCTCACATAACGATAAACTCGTACAAGTTGAATTAACAGGGCAATCATTAAATATGAATCAAGAAACAAATACTGCTGATCTAAAAACCACACCTCACGTTTTTGTGTATCACGAGGATAAGACTGCCCCAAAATTCTCTGGCACAGACAAGGATCGCATTGATGTCATTTCATTAATCAGTCAGTGCGAACAAATGTTCATCAAGCGCCACATACTAGATGAACAAGAGAAAATTGCTATTTTTTCATCTTGCATAAGCCAGGAAAGATGTCCAGCAAGCAATTTATTGCGTCCGATAAGCTACATCGTGCTAGGACATATGATGAATTTAAAACTGAATTTCTGAAGAAATTTTCTGGAGGTATGAACTTCTTGCCAGGTATAATTCCAGAATTACATAAAATTGTAGATCTTGTAAGGAGCACACTACAAACCATGTGCTCAGTGAAATAACTGCTGATGTCTCCACAATCAAGAGAACCCTATTAGCTACTCTGGAGAATTCTAAGTGGATAACAGATGATGGAAAGATGTCCCCAGACCTCGTCGTGGACATCATTGGTTATGTAGCTGCCTTGTGTAAATTACCTGATAGAACCCTTAAGATCGCCAAAACAATCGCGTACATCCCTGGAATGTGCTTACTAGACTTAATGAACGAGGTAGAGATGCAGTGCAGTAAAGCAGGTGTGGTCGACACACATGCACATTCTGGTAGAATCAGGGTACCTGAGACAGTATCAGCTGTGAAAACATCAACACCGACCCCAAACAGAGAACAAAATCGATCGCGACCTGAAATGAGGCAGCCCAAACAAACAAAGACGCCTAGACCTCGTTCCCACACGCCTTCCTACAGGCAGTTTCATAAGGTTTTCGCGCAGCCCGAGCAGGTCTCGCGCTATAAACAACACTTTTTATGGGAAATCACCTCGTAGGTCACAGTCAAGGGATAGGTCCATTCTGTGTCATTACTGTGCAAAACCAGGACACACAAGGTATGAATGCTTTATCAAGGCAAAAGAGGATAATCAAAAGACACAAGGGTTTAGTCCTTACTGTAGGCATCATAGATACCAAGGGCACTGGACTAGTGATTGCAAAACAGTAGAAAAAATTGTGTCTATGTTCAAATCGGGGGGAAGACCAAGTCATGACAAAAAACGAACAAACGTAAAGAAGAACAAGGTTAAACTTCACATAGGAGGCATGTTGGGAAATGAGTGTATCTTGATACCAGCTGTATGTGAGGATCAAAACGTTTCCTTATTTTTAGATACAGGCTCTCCAGTGAACTTAATAACACATGAAGAACTAAATAGAATTCTTAAAAATAAAAGAAAGTAACTTTTCTGGATGAAGCTGATTTAGAATTAAACACAGTAGATGGTCAAGAGATTACAGTAAAAGGTATGATAAGATTAAATCTCAGTTTCACAGAAACTACAAGACCATTCTCTGCATTGTTCTATATCGTTGAAAACTTAGCAATTAAAGCTCATATGTTACTGGGCTTAAGATCCATGAGAACTGAGAACATAACTATACTCCCACAAATGAATGGAATAGACTTTGATAATGAATTTATAGAGGAAATACTTTCAGAGCCCTCACCGATTGGTAGAAGAGAGCCAAAAAGAATTGGTAATATTAAAGGCTTTAACAAACATACACAAACAGATGAGTGTATAGATCCACTTACACCAGCAACCCCATCCTCCAGAATTAGTGACCCAGCTAACAGTACTGATTTATCAATTTTTCCAGCCCATCTCACTAATGATTTGGTTATACCACCTAATTCATACATGAAGGTTACCATAAAGAGCAAATTACGGAATAGTACTGTTCTTGTCTTAGAAGAATTATGTAAAGTAAAGGGATTGTCAGTAGAAAACGCATTATGTCATACGAACGACGAAGGGCTAACTCAGATATTCATTATTAATCACATGAATGGGGAAGTTCAGTTGAAGAAGGAACTTGCATAGTTAATATTGAAAAATGTTTCGCCCCTGTGAAGGAACTAAATATTGGTGGAGTAACAAGTGAGATCAAATCTACGGATAGAGAACGAATAACAGAGATTTTAATTCACTCAGGTGAATTTGACGAAGAAAATGATTTGTTAACCCTGCTGGAAACACACAGGGACACCGTAGCCTTGCCCGGAGAACAATTAGGGTGTACTAACTTGATTAATCACATGATTAATGTGCACCCAGAAACACCACCAATTTTCGTACCAGCTTATCGCATACCACACTCCCAACGTACACTTGCAAATCAGTATGTCGATGAAATGTTAAAGCTTGGAATTATTGAGCCTTCAGTTTCTCCGTGGAACGCTCCCCTTTTCTTTGTGCCCAAGAGAAATGGAGAAATGCGTGCGGTAGTAGATTACCGTAAACTATATAATCACACAATCCCTGACAGATTTCCCATGCCATTGCTAAGTGATGTTCTACAGAATATTGGTCCTGAGAATAATATATTCTCGACCATCGATCTCCTAAACGGATACTATCAGATTCCGGTATCTCAGGAGTCACGTAAATACACTGCCTTTTCAACAAACAGAGGCCATTATCAATATACAAGAATGCCAATGGGACTGAGGACAGCCCCGGTACGTTCCAGCGTCTTATGAATTACGTATTGTCCGGAATTTTAGGACAAGGAATATTTGTTTATCTTGACGATATTATTATCGCAACGAAGAATATTAAGGATCATCTCAGGAAATTAGACTTACTCTTACAAAAGCTTAGTGATGCTGGATTAAAAATTAAACTTTCTAAATGCAAATTTTGCTTTAAGGAAATAAATTTCTTAGGCCACAAATTAAGCTCTGATGGTATTCACACCACTGATGACAAAATACAGGCAGTGAGAGATTTTCCTGAACCCACTACGACTGACGAAGTTAGACAATTTTTAGGTCTGGCTGGGTACTATAGGTCCTTCGTACCACAGTTCTCTCATATAGCCTTCCCTCTATTCCAACTACTCAAAAAAGATGCTGTATTCCAATGGGAAGAAGAACAAAAAAGGGCATTTAACAATCTAAAAATTAAACTAACAAATGCACCTTGTTTAGCATATCCGAATTACACGAAATCATTTCTTATTTGTACAGACGCATCAGTTAAAGGATTAGGGGCTGTACTGATGCAGGAAGATAAAAGAGGAAAGAATCAACCAATTGCATTTGCCAGCAGACAGACAAGAGGTGCAGAGAAAAATTATAGCACTACAGACTTAGAGGCACTTGCAGTGATTTTTGCATTACAAAAGTTTCGAGATTTGGTATATGGTTACGAAATCCACTTATTCACCGACCATAAACCACTGGTGGGTATGTTTAAAGAAAAACTCCTTTCTGGGAGGAGAGCAAGATGGAAATGTACAGTTAAATACTACAATGTACAAATACATTATATACAAGGTAAAATGAATATAGTAGCTGACGCATTATCTAGGAACCCGAACACAATTCAGGTCGCGGCGTTAGATCTCAAAGGAAATATCCCAAACCACGAAGATATCGCAAAGGCACAAAGACTTGACCCAGTATGGTCAAAAGTAATATACAAGTTAGAAAGTGGAGATGACATACAATTACCCAAACTGCATGTCCCACTTGAACAATTCACAATGGTCAATAATACATTATACAAAATTAACTCTAAACAACCAAAACGCCAAAGAAATACTAACCAGTTGGTAGTACCTAATGACATGATACCCCAAGTATTACGAATGATACACGACAGCCCACATGCAGGACACCCTGGAAAGGATAAGACATTCAACCAAGCCCAGCTATTATATTACTGGCCTTCATTACGAAGAGATATACACAATCATATAGACAGATGCGAATCATGTGCGAAACACAAAGGATACCCAATCACACCTGCACCGATGGGTAATTACCCAGTACCACATCAACCATGGGACGTTGTCGCTGTTGATTTACTCAAGATGCCATTATCATACAATAATAACCTATACTTATTCGTAGCAACGGATCATTTTTCCCGTTATGTCATTTTAGCTCCAATTAAAGATAAGACAGCAGAGACAGTAGCAAAGGCACTAACAGATAATGTAATATGTCGCTTTACTACCCCTAAGGTACTAATAAGTGATAATGGAGGAGAATTTAATTCTGAGATCTTACAAGAAATATGTAAACAATACAACATCAAAAAGGTTAACGTTTTGGCCTATCACCCAGCATCGAATGGGTTGGTAGAGAGACAAAATAAAAAGGTATTAGATGTGCTACGACACATTCTCAGTGAAAATTATGCAAGCTGGGATGATTGGATTCCCAGAGTAGAGGCCTCCATTAATGGGTCTATAAATAAATCCATTGGTGACACACCACATTTCATTATATATGGCACAGATAAAAAATTACCATATGAGCTCCTAGAAGGTGACAGCATGCCTATATACAATTACGATGATTACTCTAAACTCCGTTTACGTGAATTTCAGGACATTCACAAAAGAGTGCAAAAACAATTAACGATGTCCAAGGAAGAAATGACGGAGGCATTTAACAAAAAGGCAAAAGATTCACCTATCAGCTTAGGAGACATTGTTTACGAGTCATTCATACGAGAGACAATAAATTATCCCCTAAATTTGAGGGCCCATACAGAGTAATTAACATAAAGGCAAACAAAGTTTTAATTAAGTCACTTTCAAGTGGCGAGGAAAAACAAGTTCATATTGACCATTTAAAACGAGTTTCAAGGGAATTATCACATAATTATTCAGCCTCGGATACAACCGAACAGGCGAACGTACCTCAAGAAACCAAGCAAGAACACAACAATGATTACAAAAAGAAATTAAGGTCATATACCAAACAATCGAACATAGGTGCAACTATTCCAATGAAATCTACAGTACATCATTTACGAGAATTAAATATCGATTTAAACTCCTTCTATAAATGAAATAACAGCCAACCGTAACGCACATCATCACTATCATCAACCACAGCTTTATAGGAAATTAATAGATTTTTTTTTTTTTCGGTAGGTTACGATGAAGGGACTTATGCTATGGATTCTCCTATACATAGTAAGGGTATATGCGCACCTAGACCCCAAGCATATAGTACGACAAGGATGCCTCATAGCTCCAACGGCCACGACTACAATCGTCAAGGACGTCATGAGTACTGAAATAAGTCTAGATTACTTGTATGACTTACCTACTTATATAGAAAGACTTGCGACGCCGATGCGAACTCTGGACTTCAAGATAGGGAATTATGTTTCACAATCACATATCACCAAGGAAGTGGATGAAATGGTGAAGTTAGCGAAATGGAAACTAGAACAGGCGAAGTCAACTATGCTCGTCATGATCCAAGATCTCCCATCTTATGGAACAGAGGTGCTGAGCGACAGGAACAACATCACACGTACTCGCCAAAAGCGCGGTTTGTTGATCTGGGCGGCGCAATTCTTGGGAACATCTTTGGATTGGCTACAGAGGATGACCTTAAAGAAATAAACAAAAATTTAATAAGATAGCTCAGGTACTAACATACCAAGATAAATTCATCACAGGACAGAACTCGGCAATGAAAACAATTGTGAAAAATCTGAAACAAGCAGAAAACGTAGCTCTCGAGAGTATAGATAAAATAAATGACTTGGAGGGTAACGTTACCCTTTTCCAGCACTTCTCCATCATCACAGAACATATTGACACGATTCTACTACAATTAGAGAACACTAGAGATCATTTCCGGGCACTTATGCAAGGAATTTCGAATGCTGGTGATGGCAAGATCACAAATGACTTACTCCCAGTTCATGAGCTACGTCAGATAGTTAGTCAAGGCATACATAAACATAAATTGAAGCCATTGTTCCGCAGTAGGGAATTTATGCAATATTACCCGTACTTGGAAGCAACACTAACACCAACATCAGTGATAGTTCATGTACCATTCATCACGGAAGACCTGTTCACAGTATACCAAATACACCCTTCCCCTATAGAAACAACAACACTTTAGTCATCATCAACATCAACATAGACACCGAACTCATCATGGTCTCCAAGAGGGACGAGACACTGTCACTTTTAGCAAGTGAGTCAACGATTGAGCGAAAGTGCCTTCTATATCCTTACATGCTGTTCATCTTTGTCCTGCGTACATTTTCACGTTTCAGCCTACTGATACGGTCCCTTGTGAAATGGCTATCATCAGCAATAACAATATTCATCATCATTGCAACTTCACTTTTGCTCCAGATAAACTTGTACACCATCAACGCATTGGACACTCGCAGTTTTTTTATTTCCCTCATAACACATCAGTTTACATAGTCTGTCCAGATATACCACCATCTCATACATCAGCCTCAGGATTATACATAGCACCAGACTACTGTGCGGTATTTACACCATCCATGTCTACTTTTTCCACCATCAATCACTACGCCATTATCAACCATACACACAAACATTTCCACCCACTGCCTGATATGGACTTAAACATGAGCACAAGTATTAAGCTGACTTCACCTAAGTTTGAAACTATGCAGCTGATCAATGAAACAATGAAGCCCTGGGAAGATTTGAGTTTGAGTATGTTCAACCCATATTATGTGTATAGCCAAGCACCTTCTGTCTTTATAATTATCTGCATTGTGGTTGCAGTATTGCTGTTGGCCATGCACAGAATGCATGCAAGAATTGCTAATTTGGAGTCATTGTTTAGTGGGGGGAGAGTTAACATCACAGTTAACCACCCTGAATGAAGTGTATATATTTTGTATATAGTATTAATTATATATAAAAAAATAAAAAATAAAAAATAATAATAATAATAATAATAATAATAACACAAAGAAGAATGACCCATATATGACAAACCAGTACCATTATCTTTGAATGAAATATTAATAACTCTTACAATAATCTTAATTTTAAACTATTTTTATTCTTGCATGTATGCAATTCACTATAATAACCCAAGTACATACTGTATTACAGTTAAATAATTTACTTTAATGCATTTATTCCAATATGTATTCAACTTATTTAAAATGTAATATTACTGAATAATCACTATTTACTATGAATAATATATGTATACAATATTCATACAATTATGTTACTTTACAATATTATGTATTTCACTTAATTAGCTTATAAGTTCATTATAATGTGTATGTAGTATGTATTAATATATTATAACTATTAAATGTCGATGGTACGCCATTTTCGCTCGGCCGATCAAATATAGGACTACATAATAGATAGATAAATAAATAGATAGATAGAGAGACAGATAGAAGCAGGAAGTCAAATGATGAGAAGGTGTTGTGTTTGCGAGAAGCGAGCAGCGCTAAACGCTTACACGGAGGAAAGCTGACGACAGCGGCCAGTAAGGAGATGATGCAGTTAGCTGTCAGCAGTCCTCTCGTGAGAAAGTTCTGTTGCCATGAGGAACATACGTGACACACACACCCTACTACACCAGATTTTAGGAAAGAGAGTTTAGAAGGAGACAAGCGACCCTAGAGAGAGGTCGAGACGGAGATTAGCCTTAGAACAGAGAGAGAGAGATAGCGAGACAGGGAGGTAGCTACCCAGGACTTATACTATTATACCTGTTTAATATTTCCAAGACAAATAAAAATAGTCCCATACTATTCTTTACCTCTCCCGTCACTACATGACATCTGGTGGGGAAACTACTACAAGATATAAAAGCCGCTCGACCACAAGTCTAAAATATACTTCTCTACAAGTAACTACAAAGTCTTTATGACATATCTGGCAGCAGACAGCACATGAGCTGCTGGGCCGCTGGCGCAGCCTGTGTACTGTGTCACAGTCTACAGTCTACATAATGTATCTATGTGTACATTCAAAAATGTATTTTTAAAAGATACAAAGCTTTGTAAATTAAGATTAGGTGGCTCCAATATTTCTGTGTGGGTCTGAAAAAAATATATAAAATTACTTCTAATAAAACTTTACGAATGCTTATTTCTTTTTCAAAAGAAGCTTGATTTTGACTTAGATAGGTCCAATATCTACCTTACATATTCAAGTAATTATTTTTGCAGGAAGATATTATAATCTACAATTATATTCGAATTATTGATTTTACAGGAAGATGAGGTTGAGGCCTAGTCTTGCACTAAACAAGAGAAACCAAATTTTTTGTTGTTGCTATATACTGACATATAAATAAAAACAGTACTAACTAGCACAGTAATATTTTCATCCTGAGCCATAGGGTAATGAAGGGAAAAGTAAGGTAATTTCAGTGTCTGTGTAGGACGGAGAGGTCTTTCGGGGTTGGCAACACTGGCCGAGATTTGCTGCCAGACGCATCCACTGTAATGGGAGAGAGATGCAATAAGATAGTTCAGAAAAGTGGTAACCATTGACGCAGTGATAGAAAAGAGATAAAGATGCATCAATGCACCTAAGAATGAGGATGAAGAGAGTAAGAGGTGGGAAGTTAATGAAAAGAAAAGCCTGTGATTCCACGCCTTTGATTCTACCCCGCTGAGAAGAGGTGCACAGAGGGAAACCTCCTCCAACAGAAGAGACTTGCGCTCCACACAACAGTTAATAAAACCCCCGTATAAATTCAAAAGCTGTGCAGGGGTGATGAAGGCATAAAGTTGCTTAACACCTGATATCTTGCAAGCAGATTTTGCAAGAGGTAATATGAAGTTACTATGATAACTACCGGGAGATTGAAACCCCAAGATTATTGAGTGACGATACAAGATAGTTGAATATTAAAGTACACTCCTGAGGAAGGTTTTGGCATGTTGAAAGATGTATGAGCTGAGTTTTTGATGCACTGAGCACAATAAGGTTACTTTTATCTCAAGCAAAGATATGTGTCAAGTCAGAAATTGGGTGTAGCATGGCCTAATTCGATGTTTATTGAATTAACTGATATGATGGATGCTGTGAGAAGCGGATTGAAAAGATGAAGGATGGAGTAATCAGCGTACAAGTGGACAGTGTTAGATTTACAGCTTAGAAGGTAACCTATAAAGCTAGAGAGTAGTGACAGGACACAACCCTGAAGATCCCACTATTGTCAGCACTAAGAAAGATCGGTGGCCGTCTACAACAGAAACTACAAAACGAATAGAAATAAAGCTAGAGATGATGGCATAGACAGAAGAGTAGGAACAGTAAAAGGGCAGATATTGTAGATTTATACTAAACTCGGTCAAATGCCTTTGAGATGTCAAGTGCAACAGCCAAGCTTTCGCCAAAGTACCCCCAAAAGGATAACAAGGATTCTGGAAAGAAAGTGAGAATATCGCATATGGGGCGTCCCTGGAGGAACCCACACTGGCAATCAGAATGAAGGCTCGATATTGCTATAAGGTGCCTTTGTTAAGAACGTATATGAAAACGATAGAAACAAAGTATGTTACAGCAATAAGGCAACAGTCAGATGCTTGGGAACGACAGCCATTTTTCGGGACAGGCTGAATGACAGAGAACTTCCACTTACAAGGAAGGGTGCAGTTCGACAGACAAGGGTTAAAAAAAAAAAAAAGAAAAAAAAAAAAGAGACGCATTATCTATCTACCTATTTATAACCTGACGCCCTAATCCGGCAAGGGGTGGCCGCAGACAAAACGCCTTCAAGTCGCTCTGTCACCCACCATTTGACTACCCTCCCCCCATCTCACTCCCCTATCCCTCATATACCTCTCAATTCCATCCCTCCACCTCATCCTCGGCCTACCCCTCCCTATCCCTCCCTTCACCTCACCTACATACACTCTCTTAGTCAGTCTTTCATTCTCCATTCTCTCCACATGTCCAAACCACCTCAGTGTATTTCTCCTAATCTTCTCAACCACATCCACATCCACCCAACAACGTTCCTTCACTTCTTCATTCGTCAACCTGTCCCTCCATGTCACTCCACGTGCTCCTCTCAAGTAACTCATTTCCACTGCTCTCACTCTTGACTTGTTCCCCTCTAGCAAGGTCCATGCCTCGCTTCCATACGTCAGGGTAGGGATCACAATACTATCATGCAGTGACTTCTTAATTACCATACTCACCTCCCTGTTTCTCATCACTGCTTTCAGTGAACCAACAACCTTCCTTCCCTGCTGTACCCTTTCAAGCAGTTCATCCCCCAAAGTTCCATCCTTACTCATCACACTACCCAAGTATTTGAATGCACTCACATTCTTCATATCCTCACCAACCAACCTCACTGTACATTCTGTGACTTCATACCTCTCAAACACCAAAACTTTACTCTTATTTTCATTAATTTTCAGATTCCTTTTCCTACACACTGTCCCAAACTCATTCACTAAACCTTGCAACTCCCATTCATGTTCACTCAACAATACTGTATCATCAGCAAACAGCAACACCAGAAACTTCCAAATCTCACCCTCATTCATTAGAGCCACCCCCACATCCACTGCCCTACCTTGCACCTTTACAACCCCATCCATATATATATTAAACAGCCATGGAGACATCACACAACCCTGTTTCAGTCCCACACTGAGATCAAAGAACTCACTCAGCTCACCATCCACTCGCACCGTAGCCCTAGCTCCTTCGTACATACTCTTCACAGCACTCAACAATTTCCCCTCCACTCCATATATTTTTAATACCTTCCACATACCTTGCCTATCTATTCTGTCATAAGCTTTCTCCAAGTCCATGAAGGCAGCATACACTTTCTTTCCCTTCTCTAGATACTTCTCCACTAAACATATTAGAACAATTATCTGATCTACACACCCTTTTCTCTTCCTAAATCCCCCTTGTTCTTCTCCAACTAGCTCCTCTGTCACATGCCTAACCCTATCAATGAGTATTCTACCATATATTTTTCCAGTCACACTAAGAAGGCAAATACCCCTGTGGTTACCACATACTTCTCTCTCCCCTTTTCCTTTGTATAAAGGATCAATTATACCTGATTTCCAGTCCTCTGGAACCCTTCCCTCTTCCCAAGCCAATCTACACAACTTCCATATCCACTCCACAACAATCTCACCCCCAGGCCTCAGCATTTCACTACACACTCCATCAATTCCTGGGGTCTCTCCCATCTTGATCATCTTCATTGCTTCCACTACTTCCGCCCTACTGATCTCTTCCTCCCTCTTCTCATCTATTCTTCTTCCGCCATTCCCCAACCACTTACACTCGCAGTGCTGTCACTCTCTACTGTACATTCAACAAATCCTCATAGTGCCACTTCCATCTCCTCAATTTCTCTCTCTTCTCCACCAACAATCTATTATTCCTATCTTTCACTCCCCTACTATTGCCCTTTTAACACTGCCTTACTTTCTTTACCTCCTTCCAAAACATTTTCTTACTCTCCCTCCATTTCACACTCAGATTCCTCCCAAACTCTTCATTCACTTTCTTCTTACTCTCCTTCACCAGTCTCTTCCCCTCCCTTCTCCTGCTCACATATACCTCTCTCTTCTCTCTTTCATCTTCTCCCCTACCTCTACTCGCTAACCATTCACTATATGCCTTCATCTTTTGTTCCACAGCTCGTTTTACCTCATCATCCCACCATGCTGTCCCTTGCACACCCCTGCATCTCCTCCTCACTCCACGAACCACCTCACAAGCTGCGCCTATCTCTTCCGTGAATATCTTACATACGTCTTCCACCCCTTCCATCTGCTCTAACTCATACCTTCCCAATCTTTCTTCGACTATGCTCTTATACACTGCCATTTTCTCACTATTTTGCAAGTTCTCCACCCTTCCCACAGGAGCTGTTTCCTCCTGTCTTCCCCTTCGTCTCTTCAGCCGTTTTTTTTGCAGCTTTACCTTGGCCATCACTAAGTGATGGTCTGAGACTCCATTCCCCCACCCTCTCCACACTCTTGCATCCAACCTTTGTCTTCTCATTCGCTCATCCACACACACGTAGTCTATCATTGTCTTTCGTTCAGCAAGTTCACCATCCATCCTCCTCATTACTCTCCATGTATACCTGTGGATCATCTTATGCCTAAAGTAGGTGTTGGCTATTGCCAACCCTTTACCAGCACAGATGTCCACCAAAGCACTACCATTCCCATCTACTTCACCTGGCACACCCCACTGACCAACCACTCCATCCACTCGTACATTCCCAACTTTGCCATTCATGTCTCCAATCAAAAGCACTCTCTCGCTCCTCTCAAATTTGTCCATACATGCTTCTACTCTAGCCCAAAATTCATCTTTCACTCTTGTCACTTGGTCCTCTGTCGGCGCATACGCACATACAATCGCCCACGCTTGTACAGTATACCTACTTTCATCCTCACCCATACAATCCTTGCACTCACTGTTCCATACTCTCTTATATTCTCCTTCCACTTCTTGCTTATCATCAGACATACTCCCTCTCTTGCCCTCTCATTTTCATTAACTCCCGCACATATACCTAAACCATAGCCTATTCCCATTCTCTCACCCTTTCACCTTATCATTTAGTTTCAATCAATCCACGTATATCCACTCTTGCATCCTCAAGCACCTGGACAATCTCTCTCTCTCTTTCACTTCATCATTCATTCCTCTCACATTCCTTGTCCCCATCCTCAGAATGTCCTTTGTCCGTTCCTTAGTTGTCAACTTATGGTCTGTCCTGGTCCGAGGTGCTTTATTCGCTTGTTTAGTTAGTTCTTTTTATGGGGTGGGGCACTAACCCACCACCAACCCTTTTAGTCGCCTCGTACGACAAGCAGGAATAGTAGGGGAGTATTCGTGTAATCCCCCTACCCCCAGGAGGGGCCCATTTGTTCGTGCGTCATGACAGTAATGAGGACAGTATGGGCAGAAAATACATCAAATGAAGAAATTGTATTTTCAGTCATAACAAAGTCGTACGGCGTAAGAGTTGGAGGAACAGCACCGAAATCGACCAAGTTGGAACTGGAGGAGAAAGTCTGGGCACAGAGGTTTGCCTTTCCACAAAAGTTACAGCTACAGAGCGATCAAAGCAGAATCAACGAGAGAAGGAGAATGAAATAATGTTGTTGAAAACGTTCTGACAATGTGCAAGAAGGGGCGGGGAATTTCTGAATAAAAAAAAAAAAGTTGAGAGCATTTAGTACGAATGAAATTATTATTAGTGCAGAAGAGACCAGATTTAGCATTATGGTGGGCAAAAAAAAGAAGAGAGACGAAATTCAGGGGTGGGCTGCCGACAGTACCGTTTTTAGACCTCCTCTTTGTTGTGGACCGCGTTAGAATGAGCATGTTTAAACTTTTTTTTTTTTTTTTTTCATTAGCCAGAGGATGAGAAGGAATGTATGCTTCCATGGTTTAAAGAATATCTTCTGTAATGCACGAGAGACACTCAGATGTCTCTCGGCCATGGAATCAATCTTCATTCAAGGAGTGGGGAGGAAAGACCTGGATGGCCGTGAGAAAACCTTGGTTAAGTTAATGCTGTAAAGATGAGTGTTGCAGGTAGCAACCTAAGATGCAAAGAAAAGGTGGGGCAGCAGAAGGGAGTGGGTGATGTTGATGAGCGGGGACGGTTCTGGGTGGTGGGGTAGTATGGGAAGAACACATCTTGTCAAGATGGACGATGTATGAGGATTGGCAGTGGTGGTGCGAAGACAACTGTTTTGATCATTCAGGTGAGAAAGTAGTTCTTTTTTAATTCTGGCTAACGCCCTACGATTTTATTCAGCTGAGAAGAGAATGCTGAGGGAATCAAGATTAAGCCCTCAATGTGGGGGCTGGAAAAAGAATAGAGTGGGTGGAGAGGAATGAGTGGGATCGACATGGATGGTTCTGAGTGGTGAGCTAGGGAGGGAGGGGGGAGTGGGCGTTGTAGGTTGGCCTAATTGGGTGTTACTGTGTTTCAATTCACAAACTTCTAAACCAGAAAAACGACAAGCAGAGGAAGGTAATTGGGTGTCCAACCTGTGTACTGATATCTGACAATGCAAGTAAAATATTATAAATGCTGTGAGGGAATAAAAAATGACGACTTCACACATAACAACAGCTGGGAGATCGGGGAGTCAGACCTAGATTCCAGTGTTTTTAACCTTTTGCCTGCAAGGAGTTCTCTCGTCTGCTTATAAATGTCTGATAATCTAGACAAGGTAATATCTTCTGTTCTGAAGGTCAGGAAATAGGATTTGGCCCTACTCGCAAAGAATTAAGTTATGAATGTCTTAGAAAATATAATGCCAAGTTTTACCTAACAGATGTAGACAAAACAAATGTTTGATATGGACTGACTTGCTCAAAATGACTAGAATCGGCTCGAGTTGTCTTGCCCTCCACTATCTGAATATAAAATTTCAGAGTAAATTGCTAGCTCAAAGTATGTATTGAATTAAACTGGCGCATAATTTTAACCTTCCCTTTTCCTGTCTTTGACCAGATTATTGTGGGATTCAGCACTTTTGATAGATGAACCAGTACCAGGGATTAGTTTACTCGAATTGTTGAAGGCTTTCACTGCTAGGTAGAATTGGAATTTCATTTTTTTGCTTGCTCTAGGATTATTTTCAATTCGCGGAGTTTTTTTTTACATTTTTATCACTTTTACCAACTTTAAAACAGTATGATCTAGATGTTTTTGTGTTTAAGAAATTTCAGTGCTTTTCAGGAGAACCCTATTATTAGAGTGGGGTCGATATTATGTTGACACAATACAACTTAATACCCTGATGTTAGCCTCATTTGAATAATGGAAGTGCACCAACCGCAGCAAAAGGATGTCTTCTGCAAGAGTAGAGGTCGCTGTAGGACTGAGAGCCGTAGAGTTGGAAGTGGCGAGTGTAGAATGGAGTGCAGTTGAGTTCAGGGTGGAGTTAAAGCAGCCGACTGTAGACAGAGGCAGTGGAGGTGATATACTGCCCTTCAGGAACTTGGTGACAGACAGCCATACAGAAAAGACGAAAGATCCAAGCAGCCCCAGTGTCGCACCCTAACAGACCCACGAAAAAATACTAAATAAATAAATGAATAAAAATAAACCACAACATTAACAAAACAAGAACAACAGTAACTATGCTGCTGCTGCTGCTGCTGCTACTGCTACTACTACTACTACTACTACTACTAATGATAACAATTATAATAATAATAATAATAATAATAATAATAATCTATGTATCTATATACATAGAGTGCTTCCCCCAAAGGAAAGGGAGATGTCTGAGACAGGACGACACACTCCTAGTTTACACATCCACTCAGACACATTCATTCGCATATTAGCCTCAAAGGGGAGATGGGACAGATCCTCACCGCACCATACCGCACGAGCGTCAACTGTGCAGTGCAGTCAATGATATCCACAGCAGAGCCAGACAGCAGGGCTGGTTTACCTCTGCCACATCATCCTCTTAGCCACACCTGACCTGCTCTGTTGATCAGATATTACGAGGGAGAATATCCCCTCAGGACTGAATCATCATTTATTCATTCACAGTTTCTCTCCATTCATTTATATCACACAGAGCCACTCTTCCTTGCTCAACAGACATCCCTCTCACATCCAGTGCTCTCTGCACACTGTCCATCCATCCAGTTCATGGTCTTCCTCTCAGCCTTACACCTCTCACATCAGATCTAGTTAGTAATAATAATAATAATAATAATAATAACTGTGTGAGGACAGGAGTGAGACAGAGAATGACAGGTTTTGGGATGAGCTGGATGAACCAGTGTGAGAAATGCCCAGGAGCTATAAAGTGATCGTAATGGGGGATATGAATGGAAGAGTAGGCACTGGTCTGGAGGATAACATATGGGTTGTAATGGAGTACTAGGAGAAAATGATAATGAGAAGTGACTGAAGCATATGTATCAGGAAAGGAGGTTGTGGATTTGTAACTCGGATTTCAAACACAAAGGTGCACATAAATATACATGGTATAGAGGGAATGGGGATGGTGTTGAAAGGAGCCTGATTGATGATGTGCTCGTAGAGAGGTCGATGCTGGGAATGGTTGCTGATACGAGGGCTGTGAGAGGACGATGTGGAGGTCTGCCAGATCATATGATTGTGGTATGCAAGATCAAGGTGAGAGGAGTGAGGTGGACCAGGAGAGAGAGGAGCAGTCAGGGAGAGACTGAAAGTCAAGCTGAGGATTTAAGAAATGGCAGGTGAATACAGGACCAAAGTAGGGAATGGGTTAGAATCAATGCATTAGAATGGAATGGATCGGGACAGCCTGTGGAATGCATAAAGGGACTGCTTAGTTAGAAATGCTAAAGTGACGTGTGATGTGGCAAGAGTAACAACAAAGAAGAAAAGTACGGCATGGTGGGATGATGAGGTTAAGAAAGCAGTGGAGGAAAGAGGAAGAAGTGGTTAGAGTGGTTACAGGACAGGGGTTCAACTGAAATGAGAACTGAATATATTGAGAGCAAGAAGCACATTAAGAGACTAGTCAAAAGGAAAAAGAAAGAGGTAAATGATAACCTAGAAAGAAAACTGAATGCAAACTCCTCTGAAAATAGGAAGTTATTCTGGAAAGAGGTCCACAAACGTATAAGTGAAAGTGGAGAGAAATGTGATGGTGTGAAGGATGTAGGTGCTAGATTATTAACCTATGGGGATAAAATATGGACCAGATGGAAAGAATACTTTGAAAGCTTGTTGAATGGGAAGAGAGAGAGCAAGGCGGCTGTAAACATGATCGGTTTTGGGGGTGTGCAGAGAAGGAATGCAGTACCAGGAGACATGACACTCGCACTGGTGAAGAGCGTTGTTAAGCGGCTGAAAAATGGGAAAGCAGCTTGGACTGATAAGGTGTATGCAGAGATTATTAAATCTAGTGGAGACAGCGGAATGAAGTGCTTGTTGCAGATTATGTAAGAACTGTGCCAGCAGAGTGCAAAAGGCTATGATTGTACCCCTGTACAAAAATAGAGGTCACCAAAGAGAGCGCAAGAATTATCGTGGAATAAGTTTATTAAGTGTGGTACAGAAGGTACGAGTATATGGGAGAATTATTATAGAGAAAGAGAGATATCAGAAGTCCTAGTGAGTGATGACCAGGGTGGATTTAGGAGTGGCAGAGGTTGTGTGAATCAAATATTTGCAGTGAGACAGATAGCAGAGGAGGCTTGTGAGATGGACCATAAGGTGTTTATGGCATTCGTGGATCTGGAAAAAACATACGGCAAAGTGGACAGAGAAGGGTTGTGGAAAGTTCTGCACATGTATGGTGTAGATGGAAAGCTGCTAGGTGCCGTCAAAAGTTTTTATGATGGTAGTGAAGCATGTGTAAGGGTTAATGGGCATGGGCATATAAGTGAATGGTTCATGATCGGTGTGGGTATGCGACAAGGTTGTGTGATGTCACCATGGTTGTCCAATAAATAAATAATATATATATATATATATATATATATATATATATATATATATATATATATATATATATATATATATATATATATATATATATATATATATATTGACTCTATCGGAGTTGGGAATGTACGAGTGGACGGAGTGGTTGGTCAGTGGGGTGTGCCAGCTGAAGTAGATGGGAATGGTAGTGCTTTGGTGGACATCTGTGCTGGTAAGGAGTTGGCAATAGCCAACACCTACTTTCGTCATAAGATGATCCACCGGTATACATGGAGAGTAATGAGGAGGATGGATGGTGAACTTGTTGAAAGAAAGGCAATGATAGACTACGTGTGTGTGGATGAGCGAATGAGAAGACAAGTGTTGGATGCAAGAGTGTGGAGAGGGTGGGGGAATGGAGTCTCGGACCATCACTTAGTGATGGCCAAGGTAGAGCTGCAAAGAAAGTGATTGAGGAGACGAAGGGGAAGACAGGAGGAAGCAGCTCCTGTGAGAAGAGTGGAGAAACTGCAAGATAGTGAGAAAATGACAGAGTATAAGAGCATAGTGGAAGAAAGATTGGGAAGGTATGAGCTAGAGCAGATGGAAGGGGTGGAAGACGTATGTAAGATATTCACGGAAGAGATAGGCGCAGCGTGTGAGGCGGTTTGTGGAGTGAGGAGGAGATGCAAGGGTGGGCAAGGGACAGCATGGTGGAATGATGAGGCGAAACGAGCTGTGGAACAAAAGAAGAAGGCATATTGTGAATGGTTGGCGAGTAGAGGTAGGGGAGAAGATGAGAGAGAGAAGAGAGAGGTATATGTGAGCAGGAGAAGGGAGGTTAAGAGACTGGTGAAGGAGAGTAAGAAGAAAGTGGATGAAGAGTTTGGGAGGAATCTGAGTGTGAAATGGAGGGAGAGTAAGAAATTGTTTTGGAAGGAGGTAAAGAAAGTAAGGCAGTGTGAAAGGGGAAATAGTAGGGGAGTGAAAGATAGGAATAATAGATTGTTGGTGGAGAAGAGAGAGAAATTGAGGAGATGGAAGGAGCACTTTGAGGATTTGTTGAATGTAGAGAGTGAGAGCAGTGTGAGTATAAGTGGATGGGGAATGGCTGGGAGAAGAAGAAATGAGAGGAGGGAGGAAGAGATCAGTAGGTCGGAAGTAGAGGAAGCGATGAAGAAGATTAAGCTGGGAAAGGCCCCAGGAATTGATGGAGTGTGTGGTGAAATGCTTAGGTATGAGGGTGAGATTGTTGTGGAGTGGATATGGAAGTTGTGTAGATTGGCTTGGGAAGAGGGAAGGGTTCCAGAGGACTGGAAATCAGGTATAATTGTTCCTTTATACAAAGGAAAAGGGGAGAGAGAAGTATGTGGTAACCATAGGGGTATTTGCCTTCTTAGTGTGACTGGTAAAATATATGGTAGAATAGTCATTGATAGGGTTAGGCATATGACAGAGGAGCTAGTTGGAGAAGAACAAGGGGGATTTAGGAAGGGAAAAGGGTGTGTAGATCAGATATTTGTTCTAAGATGTTTAGTGGAGAAGTATCTAGAGAAGGGAAGGAAAGTGTATGCTGCCTTCATGGACTTGGAGAAAGCTTATGACAGAATAGATAGGCAAGGTATGTGGAAGGTATTAAGAATATATGGAGTGGAGGGGAAATTGTTGAGTGCTGTGAAGAGTATGTACGAAGGAGCTAGGGCTACGGTGCGAGTGGATGGTGAGCTGAATGAGTTCTTTGATCTCAATGTGGGACTGAAACAGGGGTGTGTGATGTCTCCATGGCTGTTTAATATATATATGGATGGGGTTGTAAAGGAGATGCAAGGTAGGGCAGTGGATGTGGGGGTGGCCCTAATGAATGAGGGTGAGATTTGGAAGCTTCCGGTGTTGCTGTTTGCTGATGATACAGTATTGTTGAGTGAAGATGAATGGGAGTTGCAAGGTTTGGTGAATGAATTTGGGACAGTGTGTACTGTAGGAGGAGGAAGCTGAAAGTTAATGTAAACAAAAGTAAAGTTATGGTGTTTGAGAGGAATGAAGTCACAGAGTGTGCAGTGAGGTTGGATGGTGAGGATATGGAGAATGTGAGTGCATTCAAGTACTTGGGTAGTGTGATGAGTAAGGATGGAACTTTGGGGGATGAAGTACGTGAAAGGGTACAGCAGGGAAGAAAGGTTGTTGGTACACTGAAAGCCGTGATGAGAAATAGGGAGGTGAGTATGGAAGTTAAAAAGTCACTGTATGATGTTATTGTGATCCCTACCCTGACGTATGGAAGCGAGGCGTGGACCTTGCAAGAGGGGAACAAGTCAAGAGTGAGAGCAGTGGAAATGAGTTACTTGAGAGGAGCATGTGGAGTGACGTGGAGGGACAGGTTGACGAATGAAGAAGTGAAGGAACGTTGTGGGGTAGATGTGGATGTGGTTGAAAAGATTAGGAGAAATACACTGAGGTGGTTTGGACATGTGGAGAGAATGGAGAAAGAAAGACTGACTAAGAGGGTGTATGTAGGTGAGGTGGAGGGAGGGAGAGGGAGGGGTAGACCGAGGATGAGGTGGAGGGATGGAGTTGAGAGGTATATGAGGGATAGCGGAGTGAGCTGGGGGGAGGGTAGTCAATTGGTGGGTGACAGAGTGACTTGGAGGCGTTTTGTCTGCGGCCACCCTTTGCGGGATTAGGGCGTCGGGCTATAGATAGATAGATAGATAGACTCTATCGGATACGTTTATGTGAAGCTACAGTATGTGGTGAATGTTTTAGGCGTATCCGATAGACCCTGGATTCCGGGGGCTTGAATAATGAGTGAATGTAAGCATGCCCCATTGGACTGGGCAAATCTGGGCTGTCTGGACATTGCTACTCCTCACCCTGCCCTACGGTGGGAAAGGAGTTCTGGATGATGATGATGATGATGATGATGAGGATGAGGATGAGGAGGAGAAGGAGAAGGAAGATGATGAGGATGAGGATGAGGATGATGAGGATGAGGATGAGGAGTATGAGGATGAGGATGAGAAGGATGAGGATGATGAGGATGAGGATGAGGAGGATGATGAGGATGAGGATGATGAGGATGAGGATGATGAGGATGATGAGGATGAGGATGATGAGGATGAGAATGAGGATGATGAGGATGAGGATGATGATGATGATGAGGATGAGGATGATGAGGATGATGAGAATGAGGATGATGAGGATGAGGATGAGGATGATGAGGATTAGGATGATGAGGATGAGGATGATGAGGATGAGGATGATGAGGATGAGGATGATGAGGATGAGGATGATGAGGATGAGGATGAGGATGATGAGGATGAGGATGAGGATGAGGATGATGAGGATGAGGATGAGGATGAGGATGAGGATGATGAGGATGATAATAATAATAATAATAATATTAATAATATTAATAATAATATTAATAATATTAATAATAATATTAATAATATTAATAATAATATTAATAATATTAATAATAATAATAATATTAGTAATAATAATATTAATAATATCAATAATATTAGTAATAATAATATTAATAATATTAATAATAATAATAATAATAATAATAATAATAATAATATTAATATTAATTATATTAATAATAATATTAATAATAATAATATTAATAATATTAATATTAATAATAATATTAATAATATTAATAATAATACCGATAATAATATTCATAATAATACCGATAATAATATTAATAATAATACCGATAATAATATTAATAATAATACCGATAATAATTATAACATCAGCATATTTGACTGTCGCCTCGAATCCATTGGTGTATTTTAACTTCCTTCTTGCAAATATCACACTGTTATATTTACTTCAGGAGTGATTTTTGCTTTTATTTGCACTTTAACCATACGGCGTTGTCACTAAAATGATTACATTCTTTAAGAGTTTAGTAGTTTGAGATAATGGACAATGAGAGACTGACTAAAAGTGTTTTGTGAGTGAGGTGGGGAGAGGAGATGGAGGAAGAGGAGCCAAGAAAGAGAAGGAGAACTGGTGTCGGGAAGTTAAGAATTGGGGTGTGAGTTAGAGGGAGGGCAGCCAAATGACAGGACAGATAGACAGATAGATAGATAGACAGATAAAGAAAGAAGGAAATATAAAATCCATCACTGAATTCATGCAGTTACTAAATGTACTGATATTAATTAAGCGGGATCATTCTTAAATTACTTAATATCCTTGAGAGAATATCATAACTTTTATGTGATAAAGCAGTAAGTGTTAAACGTTCCATAGCGGCCGAATAACTGTTAAGTACACAATATGTGGTACTTTGACAATCTCAAGATATAACGAGGAGTCGAGTGCTTGATTGAGGTTATTTCCGAAGCTATGTATACTGCATATTACACGTCGCCATTATCTTATGTTATTTATATCGTATTATTACTAGCTTAGTTTGTATCGATAGCATCCTTTAGTACTGTGAGGTAAAATTTCAAAATAAATCTTGACGTGAAAGATCGCGAAGTGACTTAGACATTGGGTCGAATTCTAAGAGGCGTATCAGGCTTCATAGCAGCAGTTCCTTAGAAAAATACATACTAGGCTTCTCTTATACCCCATTCCTCTATTTCTTATTATGGGCGAGCCAGCAAAGAGAGAGAGCGATATTTACCCTCCTATGTTTGGTAATGAGCGGCCCGGCCCAGCCCGACCCAACCATCAGGCCGAGCAGAAGCTAATAAAGTTACTCCTATGTGAAGCAGAGTTAAAATTCTTTCTGCATTTGATACATTCATCCAGTAAATTTTATCAACTAAACACTCACCCATAGACGGGTTGGAACTCCGTGGAATCTCGAGTTTTCCAAGAGAGTGTCTGGCTCTAATCAGTGAACGCCTCAGTTACCGAATCAAATTTTAAAGGTTTTTCCTTCGTAATACTGTTTTTTGGCATCAACTCTGGCAATTAAATATCGGGAATTCCGCCTGTAATTTTATATCAGAGGGAAACTGTGATAATACGATGTTCGTTCAATCGTCACACGCTCACAAGGCGCACTTTACTGGTACATATACAGTAAATTGCATCAATATCATTTACGATATTTATACGTAATATGCAGGATAAACTAATAACCAAGAGGCACTCGAAAAACACTCCAATGCCACATACAGATTCCATGGGTTGAATTCTAAGTAGCACAGGATACGAAATAATTCTTCCTATGTGATTTCTTTTGCGTATTACACTTCAGCATTTTCTTTTAGCTTACATTTTTTTTTAATCGACAGTTTCCATCAGTAACATAAAGGAGAATACTGTGAGGTAAAGAGCAGAGCAAATCACTTAAGAAAGGGGCTACGATATCACCGAAGTCAACCGAAACTGAGTTCGTGTTGCCGGACAGTGACTAGAACGCACAGACGATCTCCAGAGAGAGAGAGAGAGAGAGAGAGAGAGAGAGAGAGAGAATTCTGTTTCCTGACAGTACTATGCATGTATCTGATTTTCTGTACGTGATTCTCTGGATGTGTAGATACTTTTTTTTTTTTTTTTGTAATTCTCATCTCAAGGAAGGGGCCGTCCATACCGCATCAAACCCAGAAATGGACAGTGCCAGAAATTCTCTTTCTCTCTCTCTCTCTCTCTCTCTCTCTCTCTCTCACACCGTCCATACTGAATCATACCACTACCTTTCCATTGACCCACGGCAGGAAGATGCCAGCCATAAAGACGCCCGCCAGGGGTCCGCCCAGAGCACCAGCGAGAAAGTGAAGTAAGGGGAAGATGTTGCCCAGGCTGCTCATTAAGAGACCCGCGCCCACCGATATCACCCCGACCAAGGCAGCTGTGCAAGAACAACTGTAATGAGTAAGGACTGAGCTGTGAAAATAGCTATCGGTCCTTTTATCTATCGATCTATCTGTTTGTGTGTCTCTTTGTTTATCTATCTGTCCATCCATCCATCTATCTGTTTTCTATTTGTATATCTGTCTATCTGTCTGTCTGTCTATATGCCTGTCTGTCTCTCTGAGTAGCTGTCTATCTGACTGTCTGTCTGTCTCTGTCTGTCTATCCATCTGCTAATCTATATGTTTGTCTAGCTAAACACACACACACACACACACACACACACACACACACACACACACACACACACACACACACACACACTCACTTGTATATGTTTCTAAATGGCGGAGAGAGAACCGATACTAACGTTAATACATTACAACTGTTGAATAGTTACAATTATTCTGTAGACCCACAAGTAACATACTGTAGATATAAATGTCATCTAATAAGGCAAAGAAAAATCAAAGTGTAAGTTTGAGCAAATACCAAGTTCTAACGGTACGATATCTGACTCATGATATAAAGATCAGGACTGCAAAGCATGAAGGCTCCTCCAGGTAGGAAAAACCTAAAGAATTAGGAATAATTTTCGTCCGCCTTTACAAGGCGGAGCTGTAATATTTTGTCCGCCTCTGTGTGTGTGTGTGTGTGTGTGTGTGTGTGTGTGTGTGTGTGTGTGTGTGTGTGTGTGTTCCCATTATACCTCATGAACGGCTTGAGCTATCAACATGAAACTTTCAAGGTAACAAGATACGGCCAAACTTTTGGCGAAATCGAAAATGGGCACACGGGGTCAAAGTCATGTCACCAAAATGACCGTTAAAGGTCAACAAGTTTTTATCGCCCGCCCTTACCACCATTATATCTCATGAACGGGTAAAGCTATCAACATGAAACCTTCAGGGTATCAAGATATGGCCAAAATCATGGACTTGATCAACAGCATATTCTGGCAGGCGACTAGCATTCGGCTCCCGAATGCTTTTCTTTCATTAGGTAATAATTAGTGCAGTTCATGTCAGTGTCAACTTCTTCTTCTTCTTCTTCTTTTCCTTGTTTTTCTTCTCCTTCTTCCTATTACTCTTCCCCTTCTTCCTCTTTCCCATCTTCCTCTTTGTCTTCTTCCACTTTTGTCTTCTTCTTCTTCCTCTTCCTCTTCTTCGTCTTCTTCCTGGTAGTTATTGCCAGGCTTCTCCAGCTTTGTGATATTCTCTCAGTAAGTAAAAAAAAAAGGCAACGCTACACTGTTCCAACCTAACACCTGATCAGGCACATACCCCCCACCTTCCTGCATACCTAACCGAGAGCATAACGGCCCTCACCTCCCCTTCTTTTGTTTTAAAGGTGAGCTTAAGGAGAACGCCGTGAGGACACATAACCTGGGCCCTTCAGATTCCTTGCACAGGTCCCATTAAAATCTCTGGAAAAATTACTTTTCTAAAAATTTTCCATTAATAAAAAAAAAAAAAAAACTACTTCAGACACCTATCAAAAGGCACCAGTTCGCTATAAGACATATCAATATGAAATTTCATGACTCTATTGTGAATTATTTCTCAGTTCTGGTCCGAAAACGAAAGCTCTATGCCTGGCCAGCCACCCTGCCACCCAACTCTTTGGACGGACACCTATTGATCACAATGATAACAACACCCTCCTCTGACTTTGTCAGGTGGAGGGTAAAAAAAAAAAAAAAAAAACTGGCACAGGAACCTCTAGACTGCAGTTGTTGACAACCCCCCAAAAGACGGTAGAAAGAATAAATTGTCTTGGAAAATTTTCCAGAAAAAATATAATGATCTACAGCCATTCAGTCCGACGATGTCTTCGTATTGTTCTTGCTATGTCTGGATATTTTCATTTAATATGTGAAATATCTCTCTTACTGAATGGCATAAATAAGGCTATGTCTAACCCCTTTTGATTTAAGATAGTAAGTCTAGAGATGAATAAGATCATCCTGAAGTGGCATAATAAAATAACAATTATTCGACTACCACCATTCTCGAGGGAATGGAAGATCGTCTTCACACATCCACTGACATGCTTCTCTCCAAACTGCCATGATGATTAATGAACATAGAAAAACATAGGATCTTAAAATATATGCGTTCGTAAGATTTGATGTTTGATCTCAAAAATTCCTTTAAAATATCTGAATAAAAACAAACATGTTTGGGGCTACTGGACCAAGGAACAAATGTGTCAAGCTTGAAGTGAACTGATGAAATAATACGGGAATGGCGCCAAGATGAAAAGAAATATCTCGCAGAAAGATGAAAACAACAGAGGAAATACAGCAGCTCTTGACACTTTGGTTTAGAGACCTGAAAAGTTACCACAATGATGGATTAAGAGAACACAGTAAACAGATCCAAAAATAACTTACTACTTACACAAAAATCTGACAACTTTGGTGGCAGCTGTGTCACTGAGTTGACTGAAGTAATGTCTGTGTTTGACCACATCCTCCCACACTGTGCACGCAACTGAGTTGAAAGAGGAGGACAGGGTGCTGCGGAAGGCATGAACTTGTATGAGGATGTACAAAAACAAAAGTTCGCTTAATGTATCACCTCCTTTGCTACTCACTTTGCTAGCTAATATTCTTAAGTTGAGATGGGCTTATTTTTGTTTTCCATTGACAATTTTCTTTGGCATGGTTCATCATGGAGAAAAATGGCTTACATATGCGATGAAAATGCAGTGGAACAGAAGAGAAAATTCTGTCACTAACTGTACACTCGTGATCCATTGTTTCTAATCATCCTCATATCCTGATTGTCAGATAAAAAGAAGTTGCAGCGAGGGGTTCTGATGGAATGAAGGTTTCTTATCGGCAGTTACAATATTTTCTGGACTGCACATTGCGAATGGTTCATCATGTACTCTAGTCAAGCTTTGACCTACCATGTAACTTCTGTATAACGAATATGTATTTTATATTCAGTTACCACAATGACCGGATAATTTTATTAACTTTGAAGTATCATTTGCATTAACCCCTTCTGTATAAAAGTCCTTTCCAAGGTTAATTGAAGAGGACACAAGCGTTGTCTGAAGCTTACATTATCGCATTCAAGGGACTGACATTGCATAACAGGGCTTTGTTCGGTGGGAAAATATGGCTACGATTTTCCATCACCGAAGAATAGGATTGAAGAGCATTTAGAAACAATAGTTCACTTGTACACAGTCAGCCTAAAAATAGTCAAGATGTTCAGTGCCATTTTACATCTTAAATCAAAAGGACAGAAGGTTTTGAACCATTATACTGTATGTTCCACTTCACTCTCCGTATACTAATATTCATCAAGGCAATTGCTAGATAGTTTTAACATAAACTCGAGGTTTCGGTCACTTGAGTTTGTTCAGAATTTGCTCTGCATGCCTTCAGAAAGCATTTAAGTCCATTTGAAAATGGCATCTTAAACTGAATGGCTCCAAAAACACTAGGAAAAAACAAGATTTCTAAGTGAAGTGCTTAACCGCTTGTATCAGATACATATTTTTTAATGTATTTTAGTATCCTTTTGGTATTATTATCCTTTCATACTGCACGGGTTTAATATAAATTTCATTTATTTTCTAATCAGTAGCAGACTATAAAGTTAAGAGTAAATTTAATCGCCTGAAAATAGAAAAGCAATATTTTTATAATGTTAGAAACTCCACGAGATAGATTTTACACTTATCTGGGGACAACACTAAGGATAACAAACACAAAGGAGCCATGCGTAAGACCATAATGTTAAAATGCATCATCATCTGAAATGCCTAATTCCATCACTCCATTTTTTTAAAAGTAGTTTATCTTCCTTCCACTTATAAATGTATTCACTGCAGGAGTGACTATTCAAGTTGAATGAGTTAGATGTTGATTAAATGACCTCTCTCACTGCTAACCTTTCGTTCCAAGCTAGATACACAGGTGTAGTTACAGCGAAAACTGGTTATGCATTGTGCCCTTAGGATGAAAATTTTATGGAAGATGATGGAATGACAATCTTGAGCACATAATCGCACCTCACACCAAGGGCTACGTTGGTCATGCCGCGTAGTTATGCGTACAATGTATCAGATGAAGCTCAGTTTATTCTGTGGAGTAAATTACACCAGAACCTGTGCTGTGGGACATTGAGTGTAGCTGTTGGTATGATTTACATCCCTGAGTATGGGTCGTACTCTAAGTGGCGTTTGATATATTGAAACTTCTCTTCCATAGCTATTTATTTTGCACTTTACACCTTAATATCCTCTTGTATGTTGCTGATGTAAGCGATTTAAATATCACAGTTATATAAATAGTATACTAGAGAATGTTTACGTGCAATTTGCGAATCACATAAAAGATGAAGACATGCTACGATCCCACCTAGATGGAATAAGGTAAGTATCTGCAGGGGCTAGTTTAGACACCCACCTGAGGACAGCACCGGTGACAGCAGCCACAAACACACCAGGGACGCCAGGCACCTGACCCAGCTTGTCTATCACCAGGTAAGGCAGGATCTGGCCCAATATTTGGGAAGGGTTTTATTGTATACTACTCTAGGTGACCTGTTACACCTTTCTCTCCTCCTGTGCGCTTTATCTTCTATTGATGTTATATATAAAAGATCAGAGTCAGGTGTAATAACAGTAATAAACCCGTAAGATAAGAATGTTAAGAAAACATACGATGCTGCCTAGAATACGGACCCCAGAAGAACAGACTCGCAGATTTAACGAATCAGCTGAGCAGACATACATAAATTTTAAACACATCCTCAAGTACCATTCTTTATTCATCACTAAAACTGGAAAAACATCAAAAAATTCTACGACTTACTTTGGATACACACAAGGCTTGTTTTCTTACAAAAAAAGGAACATCTTTGCCGAGGCACCTTGTGAACTCAGTGCGCTAAAAAACACTCACACACAGGCAATACCTGCGAACAGCAGAGTCTCTGAATGCAGTTTAAAATTAGCTCATTTAAACAACAGTAACATTCGCTAACCCAAGGTGAGACACAACATTATCCAACACAGTATTTTTTTTTTATGCGAGAAAGAAGGAACCAAAGGTCGCGAGCCCGCAATTATTGTTCCTTCCAAGAGAAAAACAAAATACAAGAGAGAGCCATATTCAAGATCCGATCATTTCGAGATGCCTGGACACACTGCACTTGAAAGACTGGAGATCATAGGAAGAAGGAAATACAGACAGAGGGAGACAGTTCCAGAGCTGACCTGTTCCATAAATGAAGAACTGGGAGTAACGGTTAACTCTTGCATTAGAGAGTTGGACAGAAAACGGATGAGAGTTTGCTGATAGACGGGTGCTACGCGCCTGTCGTAGAGGTGGAGGTATGCATACAAACAGTTCAGAGGAACAGTGACCGTTGAAGTAGCGATAGAAAAGAGATAAAGATGCAACAGTGCGATGAAGAAACAGAGGTTGAAGAGAGTAAGTAAGAGGAGGAGAGTTAATTAGACGAAAAGCCTTTGACTCCACCCTATTGAGAAGAGCTGTATGTAGGGAGCCTCCCCACACATGAGAGTTGCACCCTAAACAGAGGCGGATAAAACCCCTGTATAGAGTGAACAATTGTGCAGGGGTAAAGAAGGAATGGAGTCGGCTTAGCACACCTAATCTCTTGGAAGCAGATTTTACAAGAGATATAATATGATTTTTCCAAGATAAGTCCCGAGTAAATGAAACCCCAAGCATGTTCAAGGATGATGCAGGATTAAGCTGAATATTATTAACCATTAGTGAGTATACCTGTGGAAGGTTCTGTCGGGTTGTTATGTGTATAAACTGAGTCTATGATGCATTAAAAACAGCCAGATTATTTTTTACCCCAGTCAGAGATACGAGCCAAGTCAGACATTAGGTGTGCCATAGCCTCATCCCTTGTTTGTTGACGTAACTACTGAGGTGGACGTTGCAGGAACCGAATGGAAAGGTGAAGGGTGGAGTCATCAGCATATGAGTGGATAGGGTTAGATGAACAGCTTAGAAGGTTATTGATGAATAAAAGGAAGAGAGTTGGTGATAGGACAGAACCTTGAGGAACATCACTGTTGATAGATCTAGAAGAACGATGGCCGTCTACACCAGCGGCTATAGAACGACCAGAAAGGAAGCTAGAGATGAAGGCACAGATAGAAGGATAGAAACCGCAAGAGGGCAGTTTGGAAATTAAAGATTTATGCCAGACTCGATCAAAAGCCTTTGAGATGTCAAGTGCAATGGCAAAGCTTTCACCAAAGTCCCGAAAGGAGGATGACCAGGGGTCTGAAAGGTAGGTAAGAAGATCGCCAGTGAAGTGTCCCTGATGGAACCCATACTGACGATCAGAAAGAAGGCTGTGATAGGAAAGATGCTTTAAAATTTTTCTATTAAGAAATGACTCGAAAACTTTTTAGATACAGGATGTTAAAGCAATTGGACGATAGTTAGAGGGCTGGGAATGGTCACCCTTCTTTGGGACTGGCTGAATGAGCACAAACTTCTAGGAAGAAGGAAAGGTACGAGTTGATAGACTAAGGCGAAAGAGTTTGCCTAAGCAGGGTGTAAGCACAGAAGTACAGTTCCTGAGAACAACAGGGCTCCATCAGGCCCATATGCCTTATTAGTATTGAGGCTTGTGATGGCAGAAAATACATCAGCTGAAGAAATTTTGATGTCAGCCATGAGGAAGTCAGAGGGGGGAAAGTGATGGAGGAACAGCACCGGAATCATCTAAGGTAGAATTGGAGGAGAAAGTCTGAGCGAAGAGATCTGCTTTATCAGTAGAAGAAATAGCTACAGAGCCATCAGAGTAGAAAAGAGGAGGGAAGGATGATGAGGTAAAGTTGTTAGAAAGGTTTTTGGCAAGGTGCCAGAAGGAGTGGGAAGAATTGGATTTGGAGAGTTGAGAGCATTTAGTACGGATGAAATTATTTTTAGAGGAGAGAAAAAGAGACTTTGCACGATTCCAGGCAGAAATGTATGAAAGATGTGATTCAGGGGTGGGTTGGCTCCGGTACCTTTTATAGGCCGTTTCCTTGTTGCAGACAGCATTAGAACAAGCATGATTAAACCAAGGCTTTCTTGCATTAGTCAGAGGATATGAGAAAGGAATGTATCCTTCCATGCCCAAGAGAATAACCACCGTAATGCGCAAGGCACACCCAGATGGCTCCCGGCCATGGAGGTAATGATCATTCCAAGGAAAATCAAAGAAGTACTGCCTGAGGGCCTCCCAATCAGCAGCTCCAAAGTGCCACAGGCAACGTTTCTTTGGAGGGTCCACAGGCCGTACCGGAGCAATACGACAGGGTAAGATAATAAGCTTGTGATCGGAGGAGCCCAATGGAGAGAAAAGATTAACAGTTTAAGCAGAAGGATTAGTTGTAAGGAAAAGGTCAAGTATGTTGGATCTCTCTCCAAGGCGGTCAGGGATACGGGTAGGGTGCTGTACAAGCTGCTCTAGGTCATAAAGGATAGAAAAGGTGTAGGCTTGTTCACCAGGTGGATCAGTGAAAGAAGAGGAGAGCCAAATGTGGTGGTGAACATTGAAATCTCCTAGAATGGAGATTTCAGAAAAAGGAGAAATGGATAGAATGTGTTCCATTGTAGAAGTTAGATAGTCAAAGAATTTCAGATAGTCTGTAGAATTAGGAGACAAGTAAACAGCACAGATATGTTTAGTCAGAGAATGACAGGGAAGCCGAAGCCAGAGTGTAGAGGATTCAGAAGAATCGAGTTCAGGAACACAAGAGCAAGATAAGTCGTTTTGTATATATTCACAACAGCCACATTTGGCTTTGAAAAGAGTATAGAGAAAGTAGGAGGATACAGAAAAGTGTCTGTTGTCAGTTACCTCAGACAGCTGAGTCTCAGTCACAAAAAGAAGGTGAGGTTTAGAGAAGGAGAGGTGGTGCTCAACAGAGTGAAAGTTAGAGGAAAGGCCTCGAATGTTGCAGAAATGAAGACGAAGAGAGTCAGACAGTGGTTCAAGGCAGCTCGAGTCGTCACCGGGAGAGGGGCAGAAGGTGTGGGCATTTATGATCCCCTCCCCTTGGGTACTCCGAGGCCACGTGTTGCACTGCCATGATTTCTTTAAATTTTGGAAAAGGAAGTGTAGTGAGTACTGTGCATGTAGTTTGGTGTTGATAGAGAAACTTGTATTGGAGAGCACGCTGGCCTACTCTCTGTGTTACTGAGACACTGAAAAAGATCAGCAAAGGGGGATGGTCGTGACCTATTCCCGAGGGCTGATGAAACAGGAGCTCCAGCTCTTCCTGTCATCAGCTTTCCATCCACCTTGGGAGTACTGCCCTGCTCGACTGGTGCTACGGTCTACACCTGTTATGTTTCATAAAACACAAAAAATGCCTGATGGATGTCAAGAAGATACACTAACACCAAGAAAATATCACTTACATTCAGAAACAGAAATATTGCCAACACAGGATTATTCAGATACAAGAGGCACAAAGTGCTTTGTTTTCAGTTGCCATTTAGCTGCTCTACTTCCAGTTCACACCCCTCTCTCTCATGTACCACAAAACTGCATGCCTCAGTCTCATCCATGGTCTTTCCCACCTCTTATCCCCTTCCCCCTTACTCGTATGCATTCTTCTAGATACACATAATGAATAAATAAATAACTAAATAAAAATCGACGAGCTAGTACGGTGAACCTCTTCGGCCCCTTGACTGCTTCAAGCAATACACGTAATATTTATAATACATGACAGAGAAACAAAAACATTGCAACTTGACTCATTACATTTGTCCGCTACTTGGTAATTTTCCATGCCTTTCAGCGTTATTATTATATTGTTATGATGGGTGGATTTGCCAGTTAGGAAGTCTCGTACCTTCGAGACGTTTCTGGTACAGTAAGTTCCTGTACGAGTCAGAGTTGCCAGTTAGCCTGCTGTTTGTGAGCTTAGTAATTTCGTAAGTTATGCATCATTGTTTGTACTCTTTTTCTTTATAATGTTTTATTTAAGTGATTCCTTGTTAAATTATGTAATTCAAGTTCGTATGGTAAATGATTTGGAGTGTTATGTAATGTAGGAAAACTCTAGCATGTTTTGATTTCTCGTAGTTGGTAATTGTTGTTGCTAGGGGCTGATGCAAGACAGTATGTCCTAGAATGTTGGAGAAGTAGAAGTTTCGAGAGTAATGCAAGCTTATATAAGGATAGGGTACAGACTATTTTGAGTTTTTTTTAGTTGGGTTTCAGTTCAGTGTGAGTGAAGTGCAGACGATTTTGGTGCAGTTTGTGGAGAGTTGCTTTGCAAGCATTAAGTGTAATTACTGTCTGTGAAGATTGTATATTTTTGGTACTTGTAAAAACAGTGGGAAACAGTGATGCGTTATTGAAGTTTGTATATCATTGGAAGTTGAGAAAACAGTGAAGTGTTGAGCATTAACTGAAATAACAGTTAGTAAAGTGTGTATAGCTCCAGTGCTTGTGAGAACAGTGAAGTTGGAAAGAAATAAGTGGAATTACTTGGAAAATAAAGACAGTGAACTCTAAGGAGCCAGTGTTTATTTTCGCCTCAGCTGATCTTGTGTACTGCACACCTAAAGGCTGACCATAAGAAGAACAACTCACTGGGCAACGTCCTTCCTGTACTGTACTACTGCTGTTGGAGCTTGTGGCAGTTGGGACTGGGACATAACAATATGAGTTAGCTTTGACAACTTTTCAAAATACGAGACATGTGCAGTTTCGGTTTTCTATACTCGTCTGAAAGCCATGTCTGATCATATTTTCTTACAGTTTCACAACTGTTCCGTCCCCATGAATGAAGTCCATCGCATCATTTTCCTCCATAGAGAATTCAGTTCTCAATATGAAAATAGTGAATAAAATGAATGATTAAAAAAAAAAAAAAGAAAGAAAGAAGGACTTGGAACTACTTTGCAAGAATATTAAGCTTCCATTCTAACTCTCCGGCAGTTATTAATCTGCCATTAAAAAATAAATAAAAAAAAGCTTTGTCTCATGGATGAAGTGCGCTGCAAGCTGTATGGTGATCCACATGCCCATGGTTACTAGTGGTGTGAAAGGAAAAATAACCAGAGGATCCCTGGTTTTCGAATAATTTTATTGTGTGCTCAGGTCGATGACTGATTTTTGCAAGCTCTATTCTGACCCCTGCAGGTATAATGGGACCCACTAGGCTCTATGGAGAAAAGAGTGTTGCGATGGTTTTTGTTCATGGAAAGCTCAATATATGGAAAATCGCAAGAAAACAGTGATCACAAACAGCAGTTAGATGAATAATGGCAACCAACTCTGCACTTTTCCCATATTTTGAAAAACTGCCTGGAAGCACGCGCGACCATAAAGCAGCAATGTTGAAAGACATAAGCCAAAAGACCAAGTACTCTACAATATACTAAATCAAACTGTAATATTTTGTTTCATATTCTCTCGATTAACAATATCTGCATGGTTTACCCGTGAACAGGATGTTATTGTTTATCATACTGATCACATTTATAAAATTTACTTTCTTTCTTTGCTGTAGGCGTGGAATATCAAACTTATAGAAAATGGATATGGCATAGATAAACCCGTTCAGTACGAGAGGAGTTTGCTAGGTTAATTTTACAAAGTGATAATTGCCTTCGTATCGGGTGTATCTCGTGAGGTGAATGAAATTAACAGTAACAAGAGTACCTAACAAAAATGGTCCCCTGGTTGAAGGAATTAAAAGAAGAAAATTCTGCTGGCTCTATGAGTGAAGATAAAAATATGGATCTGCAACCTCAGACATAACTTCGTTTTGTATTCTATCAGACTAAAGTGATTTTAACACCTCTTCTTCACACAATTATTTAGCAAATTAAACATCGCTATCATTCTCTACATTATTAATGAGGGTTGTAGAGTATCTACATTTGAGTGAGGCGAACAGAGCACAAGTGGATATTAAGATCTACTAAGCAAAAGTGGTTGCTAAGCTGATCTTTGTTGGAATTGTCATTCTTTTTCCCTTCTAGTATTAATAGTAGGAGTAGTAATAATAAGGGTAGTAGTAGTAGCAGCAGCAGCAGCAGCAGCAGCAGCAGTAGTAGTAGTAGTAGTAGTTGTAGTAGTAGTCGTAGTAGTAGTAGTAGCAGCCAGATTTAACACGTTTAATCCAGTGGTTTCCAGGCTTGGGGCCATGGTCTCCTGGAGCACCAAAGCGCATTTTCAAGGGGCATGGGGGCAATTTTAAGTAGCTGAAGCCACTGGTGATAGAACTTTATAGTCAATTTCCAGAGCCGTTATTTGTAAGGAATTTTTTTTTTCTACTAACCCATCTTTTGTAGTGTGTACCTTGAGGTAATGCAAGATGAAGAGGTCAGACGAAAGTGATTACCATACATTGCATTGTAATGGACAGATTGACAGTTAGTATGAGCAAATTGTCCCAGAGAGGGTTACTTTCAGTCATCTTTACCTTTCTATTTTTTTTTTTTTCATTTCAGATTGGTTAAGCAACAGCCATAACAAGCATAACGCATGAAGTGGATATTTATAAAATTTCTGTCTCAACCACTGATTCCTCACTTTCTAGCATCAATGCAATTTCAACCATGCCAGTAAGTTTCAACCGTGCCACAAATTTCTACCATGCCACTAAGTTTCAAGGGGGCCACTAAGTCTTTGTTAGGACTCCATATTATAAATACAATTAATTATAGAAAACATGATAGATAGATAGATAGAGAGACAGATAGAAGCAGCAAGTCAGAGGTATTGTGTCTGCGAGAATCGAGCAATGCTAAACATGTTTACGCACTCTAACTCAAGGAATGCTTTATAGGCACACGACAGTGCCTAGTGATCATACACACTTATACACACATACTCACACACAGGTTTCTAGAAAATTCCAACCACAGTGTAACACACGTGACACGACCCCTGCTACACCAAAATTTAGGAAGCAGAGCTCAGAAGGAGGCTAGATATAGAACCGACAGGGAGTAGGGAGAAGGAGCCTAGCAACATGGGCGAGAGAGTGGAAGAGAGAGAGCGAGCGAGACAGGGAGGTTAGCTCGCGGGACTCTATACTTCACTCGTGAGTGAGAGTGTTAATATTTCCAAGACAAATAAAAATAGTCTCATACTCATCTTTACCTCTCCTGTCATTGCATGACAAATGGGAACGAAGATTATCTACTTACAAAACTACTCAAGTATAACAACCGCTCGTCCATGAGTCTAATATATGTATAACTGATTTACAAACTATCACTACAACAAACTACAAAGTTATTGTAAGATATAGCGGCAGCGAACGTACGAACCTCGTCTACGAATCTACAGTGAATTCCTACAAAATACAAGCCTACAAGCCTACAAGCCTACAAGTCTACAAGCCTACAAGTCTACAAGCCTACAAGTCTACAAACCTATGAGTCTACAAGCCTACGAGTCAACGAGTGTACAGTTGATTCTGCATTATCAAGATTGAAAACAGCAAATACCTCTCACAACCAACAACTCACAACCAGCTCCTGACAGTATTCTCTTCAACCAGCCCCCTCCGTCTCCTCGATCATCACGCTGATTTAGAGGTGAAGAGGTCACAGGACGCCTTGCCAGTAGTTTAACAAAATATTGATACAAACACTCTTCCAATTTCTACGACGAACCAACGAACTACAACCAGCTACAATCAACTACAAGTAACAACTCTACGAGTCGTCTGTATAATCTTCTACACGCACCTACAAGTAGCAGCAGTCTTCATCCCACAACGAGTATATCACAAGAGAAAAAGAACGAGAATACATCGAGAAAGAAGAACAAAACAAACAAACGAAGAGTGTGACACGACTTACAACTCACAACCATCAGATCTCACCCTCCTTTCTCTCCTACCGCCCCCCAACCTCCACCGCTGACGCAGGAGTGAAGAGGTTAAGACGATGAAGCAAATACCAAGCCCATATTCACAACCCATCTTACTTACTTATCTTCACTGAAGTTTCTCATCGCTACTCATTTACTTACCACAGATACCAGTGTGGGAAGTCGACGTCACCATACAGTACGTGTCTGCTGAGACGACAACACGTCAATCAAATCGTGTGTGACACAACCACTGACCACCACTCACACCACGGTAAAAACTAATGAGTTACATAGTTACTTCAGTTATGCAATACACAGTGATAGACAAAATACTTCTGCACAAACATATAACACGTGCTATATAGTTACAACTTAAATACATATACCTACTTCAGTTATCTTCATAATTCAATCATTAAATACTTGCACGAACAATAAACATTCTACAGTGTATATATTCATTCATTTATTATAGCATTTATTTACTACCAACGAGTGTTACCGTTTATACCTACATAAAATACGTGTTTCATAACATACAGCTATACATTATTACATCTACAAAGTAATAAAGAAAATATACCATCACAGTTACTGAGTGAGCGATTAATTGAACTGTATTAAACATTTATGAATTAAGGTACTTAGTGGAAACAGACAAATTAAGTTACAAGGAAGACCGGGAAAAGAAAAAAAAATGGCCAACACAAATGACGTTAGCAAGAATGAACAACATCTTCCACACAATCGTGAAGACAAAGATTTCCACACAGTGCTGACACATATATTGCCCACGATAGGTACAAGTGAACAAAAAATCAATGTATATAGTTAATACTGTATATAGTGTATATATATTTTTTATATAAAATAACAAAATATTGGGCTATATAATATCATTTTCAGTAATATCTGTGCAATATAAACTAAACCTTAAAAAGGGGTCCCAGGGAAATTAGTCAGCAATTATGCAACCTCAAACAACACCGAGAAAGCGTAGACAAACGAAGAAAAAACTATAGAAAATCAATACCTACAAAAATAAAATACAGTACGATCACATAACAAACAAATGAAAATAAGTGTAAGTGTTACTACAAATGCCAAAATACCAAAAACAAAAAAGCAAATTGTTGTCTCCACAAGCTAGTGGCATGGCACATCATATCATCGACCGCAGCATGACCGGATTCAGTGTCAGGACTGCAATTATTACAAATATGTAACTACAAACGATATGTAGCAATTATAAAACGACAAACGATTGCATTATATTACACTTGCTACAATTATGTAACGACAAACGATATGTAACAGTTATGTAACGACAAACGATTGCATTATGTTACACTTGCTACAAATATGTAACTACAAACAATATGTAACAATTATTTAAAGACAAACGATTGCATTATGTTACACTTGCTACAATTATGTAACTACAAACAATATGTAACAATTATGTAACAGTTGCATTAACAAGATATAACTTTTATGTAACTTTAACTACAATTATAAGACCAACATAATTATGTAACAGTTGCATTAACAAAATGTAAATACAATTATAAGGCTAACACAATTATGCATTACCACAATATTATGTAATAATTCATAAAATGTTACAATTATGTATTACTACAATGTTACTACAATGTAACAATTACAATACAATTACGTAACAATTCACAATGTTACAATTATGTATTACCACAATGTTACTACAATATTATGTAAAATCATACAATTTTACCACAATTCTGTATTACCAGAATCATCATACGAATTAGGTGAAATATTAGACATTGTTCTGGTGTCAACATCTTTTTCCCTATGAAGTTGTAGTATCACACATTGTACATAATAATTTTTAAAGCTGTTTAGTCATAATTAACAGTGTGTAATGAAGTGTGAATGATGAACAACCAAATATCATTTCGCTGTTAGCTGCGGTATAGGAAGAAGGTGGATGGCAGACCACAAGTGCCACCCTGTTTCAATTATAAAATGAAGGTTAGGAGAAGTGAAAAGATATCTGAATAGTGCGTAAGTGTAAAGTCCTGGGGAACCATTTATTATCTTGGCATATGTGAATGTACTTAATGCCATTTTATAGAGGTGTATAATGTGCTAGTAGAGTTGTCATTTATCTCTACTTTTTGCATAAGCCCAGAGTATATGTAAATGCTCGGCACCTCACTTTTTAGCTGACGTCAGCACCGCGCCCTAGTCGGCTCGGTGAGTGTACGGCGTCAGAAGCCGTTTTATAGTTACAAAGGGAGGTGGTATCGCTCTTACATATCTCTCGGGTCGCAGTTATATTATTCTGTACCCAATAAAGAGAGATTTAATCTGCTCATTTCTGTCACCTTACGCTACCACTTGATAACAGACCAGCTTCCACCTTCTCGTGGCAGAGGACCTTTGGTGAGAAGTGTCGGGCAGTGACGGCGAGTAGCTAACGTGTACTACAGACAGTGTCGTCAATCTCCAATACGGTGGTCTAGTTATACTATAACAGCAGAACACATAATTTTATTGGTGCTAGCTGTGACACGATATTTAGTGCTAGCCGTGTACCGATACAACATTACTAAAGGGATAACTCAATATGTAATGTAATAACCTAGCAGTATTACCATTGCACAATTATATGCGTATGTCTGTTATACATACACATCTTACAAAATGTCATACAACAACCATTGCATTTATTCAAATATGTACGCAACTTGTTTAAAATGTAATATTACTAGATCATTGCAATTTACTATGAATATTATATGTATACAATATTATAATCAATATTATGTACTAATAGATTAGCATATGTCCATGATGATTGCTGTCAGAGGACCTTCAGCGGCGTGACCGAGCAATGTTAGGACTCCATATTATAAATAGAATTAATTATATAAAACATGATAGATAGATAGATGATAGATAGATAGACAGACAGATAGAAGCAGCAAGTCAGAGGTATTGTGTCTGCGAGAATCGAGCAATGCTATACATGCTTACACACTCTAACTCAAGGAATCCTTTATAGGCACACGACAGTGCCTAGTGACCATACACACACATACTCACACACAGGTTTCTAGAACATTCCAACCACAGCGTAACACACGTGACACGACCCCTGCTACACCAAAATTTAGGAAGCAGAGCTCAGAAGGAGGCTAGATATAGAACCGACAGGGAGTAGGGAGAAGGAGCCTAGCAACATGGGCGAGAGAGTGGAAGAGAGAGAGCGAGCGAGACAGGGAGGTTAGCTCGCGGAACTCTATACTTCACTCGTGAGTGAGAGACTTTGTTAATATTTCCAAGACAATTAAAAATGGTCCTATACTCATCTTTACCTCTCCTGTCATTGCATGACAAATGGGAACGAAGATTATCTACTTACAAAACTACTCAAGTATAACAACCGCTCGTCCACTGATCTACAAAACATCACTACAAGAACTTAGAGTTTCAACTGTGCCACTAAGTTTCTACCGTGCCACCAAGTTTCAACCGTGCCACTAAGTTTCAACCTGGCCACTAAGTTTCAACCGTGCCACCAAGTTTCAACTGTACCACTAAGTTTCAACCTGGCCACAAAGTTTCAACCATGCCACCAAGTTTCAACTGTGCCACTAAGTTTCAACCGTGCCACTAAGTTTCAACTTGGCCACAAAATTCTACCATGCCACCAAGTTTCAACAGGGCCACTCAGTTTCAATGGGGCCACTAAGTTTCCAATTCACTTTCAAGGTGTTCATTTCGGTACATCTTTATTTTTTCATCATTCTGACCGTAATAATCTCGACCCCAGTTTGCTCATTAGAGTTCTGCTGCTTTGTTTCCCCTTTTAATTAATTATATAGGCTGGAGCCACAGAAATATTCTATTATGCCCAGGGTGGCCAACAGATGTTGTACAGTATTTATTCGGTGAGAGTGGGACCCACAAAAAAAAAGTTTGGGAACCATTGATTCATCAGATACCTTTTATTGAAATACATACAGTATAATATGCATTAGTATTTGTTGCAGCAATAAAATGTTATAATAATAATAATAATAATAATAATAATAATAATAATGATAATAAATAAATAAAATAATAATTTGGTTTTACGCCAGGTATCCCCAAAGGGCTAAGACGTTGCCCATGGGTAGAGGAATTTTGGATTGGAGCGTGTAGCATTTTATGACAGGATGCCCTTCCTGATATTATTATTATTATTATTATTATTATTATTATTATTATTATTTTATTATTATTATTTTATTATTATTACCACTACTACTGCTACTACTACTACTACTAGTATTATTATTATTATTATTATTATTATTATTATTTATTATTATTATTATTATTATTATTGTTATTATGGAAAAAAGGCAGAATAGAAGAAAGAAGTGAAGAAGCGATTTGGTAAATATGATTTGGAGTAGATGGGGGAGGTGAGAGGTGTGTGCAAGATATTCACAAAAGAAATTTGTGCAGCATGTGAGGTGGCAAATGGAGTGAAAACAGACGAAAGGAGGTGCAAGGGACAGCATGGTGGAATGAAGAGGTGAGACAGGCTGTGGCACAAAAGAAGAAAGCATAATTTACTGCGTGAATGGGAAGCAGGGGCGTGGAGGAAGTTGAAGATGGAAGACTTATAGTAAGAGAAAGTAAGAAGAGAGTGGATGAGGAATTTGGAAGGAATTTGAGTGTAGAGCAGAGGAAATGTAAGAAAATGTTCTGGAAAGAGGCAAAGAGAGTTAGACAGGGTGATAAAGAAGTTAATCGGAGAGTGAAAGATAAAAATGGAGGATTGCCAGTGGAGAAGTGAGAAAAAGTAAGCAGATGGAGAGAACACTTTAGGGAACTGTTAAACTTAGAGAATCTATGCTTAACACGACTGGGAGAAGGAGGGAGAGGAGAAAAACAAATCAGCAGAATGGAAGTAGTGGAAGCACTGAAGAATATCAAAATGGGGAAACCCCAGGGACCTGATGAAGTGTTTAGTGAAATGATGAAGCATGGGGGAGAGATAGGAATAGAATGAATGTGGAAGATGTGTAGATTGGCCTGGGAGGAAGGTAAAGCCCCGGAGGATTGGAAGCCAGGTATAATTATTCCCTTGTACAAAGGAAAAGGGGAAAAAGAAGTGTGTGGTAATCATAGGGGCATTTGTTTTTTTTTAGTGGAGGAGGAAAGTATATGGTAGGATACATATTAACAGAGTTAGAGAAATAACAGACGAATAGAGCGGGAGCCCAGGGGGGTCAGGGTAGTTGGAACGTAAATCAATTTTCCTGTGTATAACAATGTTCTACATACTTCATTATACAAAGAAATGGATTTCTGCCGGTCACACACTGGTGGGCGTGGTCTGCAGGGTCAAAAACAAGGTATTAAAAAATTGAGCTAGGTCAGCTCATGAGCTAACCAACTGAAACCACTCTCATATTGTTCAGCATTGTCCATTGTATAAAAAATCACCACTGCCAAAAATTTTCAGTGGTGGGGTACCTGCGACAGAAACCTCAAAATGGCCACGTCCCTTAGCTGACCTAGATCAGCTCATGAGCTAACCAAGTGAAACCACCTACAGAATATTCAGCATAATGTTGTGCATATAAAATGACTACTGCCAGACATTTTCAGTGTGGGATATCCCTGCCAGATGCCTCAAAATCCCCGCCCCCTAAACATACCCAAATCACCTTATAACCTATCCCCCTGGGGGGGGGGGATAAGTGCTGGGTTTTCACTGACTGCTGCATAAGAGCGATTTGCAGCCTCATGGCATTCGACAAAGTCATAATTACTGCACTTATCCTTATCTGAGGGAAATGAAACAATACTGATTTGTCTGTTTTTACATGTGATCCATCACAGTGAGCAAGTGACAAGAGGTGTGACTTTAATTGCCTCTCAGGAGAATCCCCTCGCGAAATTAATATCAAACTGGTTGACTGTGCAATGTTGTTGCCTACTCGCACACACCACAAAGCCGGTCAGGAGACAGGACGTGTGTGCTGGGCAATCCCCAGGTCCTGTCCTCCCCCCTTACTGGTTTTTAATCAGCCCATACCCCAGCGACCGGGCTAATGTATGGCCCGGTCTGCACTACAGGTGCAGGGAATCTTTAAACGAACGAACAATGCCTACTTGCCGAACCCTCGAAATGAAGTTTCGCCGAAATCAGTCTGTTGCGGTGATATGGACCCGAGCCACAGCAGCATCTCCTGGTGATGGTTTGTCGCCACTTGATAATGGATGGTCCGCAAATGAGAACAACAGACTGTAACCTATCTGGTTTGAGGGCTCTGCAACTCCGGATAGTCTGTTTAGAACTACTGACAACATAGAGGCAGCAATGAAGGTCGACTGAGACAATGATGAGCTGGTTATTACTAAGAGTGATTGCGAGGCTGGCCTTGAACAAGAACATATTGATGAACTGAGCGAATCAGATGATCCATGGAGTGAGGATTCTGATTCGAGCAAGAGGAGGATGAGACTGACTAATCATTAACATGTATGCTGTAACAAAATTAACAATCAATAATTGATATGACAGGGAGTAAAGTTATCTCTTCTAATATTGTCTCATATACGAGTACAGTATTGTTTCATTCCTCTCACATAAGTATAAGTGCAGTAATTTTGACTTTGTCGAATGCCATGAGGCTGCAAATCGCTCTTATGCAGCAGTCAGTGAAAACCAAGCACTCCCCCCCCCCCAGGGGGATAGGTTATAAGGTGATTTGGGTATGTTTAGGGGGCGGGGTTTTTGAGGCATCTGGCAGGGATATCCCACACTGAAAATGTCTGGCAGTAGTCATTTTATATACACAACATTATGCTGAATATTTTGTAGGTGGTTTCACTTGGTTAGCTCATGAGCTGATCTAGGTCAGCTAAGGGACGTGGCCATTTTGAGGTTTGTGGCGCAGGTATCCCACCACTGAAAATTTTTGGCAGTGGTGATTTTTTATACAGTGGACAATGCTGAACAATATGAGAGTGGTTTCAGTTGGTTAGCTCATGAGCTGATCTAGCTCAATTTTTTAATACCTTGTTTTTGACCCTGCAGACCACGCCCACCAGTGTGTGACCTGAAGAAATCCATTTCTTTGTATAGGGAAGTATGTAGAACATTGTTATACACAGGAAAATTGGTTTGCTCTCCAGCTACCCTGACCCCCCTGGGCTCCCGGTCTAGAAGTAGTTGGAGAAGAACTCGGATGTTTTAGGAAGGGAAGAGGTTGTGTCACTCAGACATTAATTCTTAGGTCTTTAATGGAAAAGTTTCTAAAGAAAGGAAACAAGTTGTATGTGGCCTTCATGGATTGGGAGAAAGCATATGACAGGGTGGATGGACAAGGACTGTGGAAAATATTAAGAATATATGGAGTAAATGGGAAGTTGTTGAATGTCGTGAAGAGAATGTACGAGGGTGCTAAGGCTGCAGTGGGTGTGGATGGTGAACTGAGTGAATTTTTCTATCTGAATGTTGGATTGAAACACGGATGTGTCATGTCTCCATGATTGTCCAATCTGTATATGGTTGGGGTTATAAAAGAGATATAAGGTAGGGGAGTTAATGTTGGAGCGGCCCTAGTGAGAGAGGACAGTGTTTGGAAACTCCCTGTACTGTTATCTGCAGATAATACTGTATTGTTATGTGAAAAAGAAGGTGAACTGCAAGGCTTGGTGAATGAGTTGGGGAGAGTGTGTTAGAAAAGGAATCTAAAGGTGACTTTAGGGAACAGCAAATGTATGGTGTTCGAAAGAAATTAAGTCACTGAATGTACAATAAGTTTGGATGATGAGGAAATGGAAAATGTGAGTGCATCTAAGTACCTGGGTAGTGTCTTGAGTAAGGATGGAAGTTTGGGGGGGTGAAGTGCTTGATTTTACCAGGAAGAAAGGTTGCTAGTTCTTTGAAAGCAGTGATAAGAAAAGAAACAGGGAAGTGAGCATTGGAAGTAAAAATGTTGCTGCATGACAGAATTGTGATACCAACTCTAACGTATGGAAGGGAAACTTGGACCATGTTAGAAGGAAACAAGTCAAGAGTGAGAGCAGTGGAAATGAATTATTTGAGAGGATCATGTCGAGTTACATGGAGAAACTGACCTTTGAGGAAGTGAAGGAGTGTTGTGGTGTGCATGTGGATATGATAGAAAGTGTAAGAGAAATACACTGATGTGGTTTGGCCATGTGGAGAGGATGAAGAGCAAGAGACTAACGAGGAGTGTGTAGATGTGTGAGGTGGAGGAGGGGAGAGGGAAGGGGGGGGGCAAGGATGAGATGGAGGAATGGAGTGGAAAATTATATGAGAGGGGGGGTATGAGCTGGGGGGAGGGCAGTGAGATGGCAGGGAAGAGGACGACATGGTGGAGATTTGCTTGTCACCTCTAATGAGATTACGGCGTTTGGCTATAGATAGATTATTATTATTATTATTATTATTATTATTATTATTATTGTTATTATTATTATTATTAATATTATTATTATTATCATCTACACTATCAAAACTCTGTGTGTGTGTGTGTGTGTGTGTGTGTGTGTGTGTGTGTTCAACGAAATAAAGAGCTTTTATCCGATTATAACCAAACTTGGTGGAAGGGTTGGGACTGAGAGTCTGGCAGTGAGTAAACCCATTGTTTTTTTTAGAAACATGGGTCAAAGCCACAGCACTAGGTAAAATCTGACCAATCAAAAGTAAGTTAAATAGTTTTTATCTGACTGAGACCAAACCTGGGAGAAGGACTGAAGATAAAACATGAATTAAGTTATTTACTTTTGAGAACACTCAGTCACAGGTCTACTGTAGATAACAGGATATGGTAAAATTTTGACCTGTGTCTCTATGTGAGAGCAAAATATATAAAATTGTTATGATTCAGTTTGGATCAAACATAGTGGATTTTGAGAATCCCCTAAGAGATTGACGTATTGTTGTTGACAACAACAGATCAAAGATCAAAGACCTATACCAAGTTTAACTTAACAGTTTATGTCTGACATACGAAAAATTTTTCTAGGAGGGTTGGCAGTAAGGCAAAATTATACAAGGTTTCTCTTTTGGCAGTGAATCAAAGGTCAAGGTCAAAGGGAAAGGTCAAAGGACAAAGTTATAGGGCAAGGTCAACTCAAACAGTATTGATCTGATTTGGATATATCCCGGTGGAAACGTTAAGGGTTAGTCGCTAAAAGAGGATTTCAAGTTTGAGGGTAATCAGCAAAAGGTTCAGTTCAGAGGGCAAGGTCATAGTTGGACTCATATGTCTGTGAAAAAACAAAATAACTAAAGTAGCTTTGATCGAAATTTGATACAAACTGAGCCTTGAGTTGAAGATCATCCAGGAGGTTGAGCTATTGCTCTTGAGATAAACAGATCAACATACAACTCGTATGGGAAGATCAATTTTAACAGTCTTTATCCTCTGTAAACTAAACATTGAGTAAGGGTTCACTCTAAAATAACGGTAAATAGATTCGATTTTGAGAATAATTAGTCAATGATCCAAGTCACTTGGAAAAGCCGAAAGTGAGAGTCATTGGGGAATGTTTCCTCAGACAGTTTTGATATGATTTAAGAAAAACTTTGTGGGGTTAAAAGCAGTGGATCTCAGACTATAGGCCGTGACTCAAAGGTAGGCTGCTGGAGGAATTTTGAAGGGTAGAGGAAATACAGACTTTGCCTAATGCTTTCAGTGTATTTTCTTTGCCTCATTCATATTATAATTATCATTTCAGTTCACTCTGTGACCTCCTTGTGACTCCACATGCTTGTGACCTGCTGCTCCACCCAATGCCACTACGAAGGAAACCCACCCAATGCCTTCCTTGCCCCTGCTGCTTGAGGGGGTACATAAGGGATATACTGGTGAAGGAAGAAGGTAAGTTTAAGTGTTGTCCTCTCTGTAATCAAAGACTAAGTACAGTTTAGTGACTAAATGTAACAATGAGGCCATTAGCATGTTTTAACGCTAATAAAACCAAACACATAAATTTACCAATAAATAATATTGCCAGATTCCTGTATTACCTTCAATGCTGCTAATATTCCTATCTCCTAAAGTACTGAAATTCTCGGTATTTCATTTAACAATGCCCTCAGCTGGGCCTCTCTTGTTAGATCACTTGCTAAAACTGCCTCAAAGAAACTTGGATTATTGTCCAGAGTCCGTAACTTCTTCACTGACGAGCAGTTAGCTGAAATTTAAAAGAGTTATGTGCGCTCTAAGCTGGACTATTGCTCACCCTTGTGGAATGGCTGTGGGAAGGTTGCACGAAAACAACTAGACAACATTCAGAACAAAGGAATGTTGCCTCACTTACATTACTTTACAGATACTTTAATGATAAATGCTGAGACGAAGTTGTATCCACTGTGCCACCTCTCCATGCCTTTCCCCGCGCTACACGGGCATCTGGTAGCGCTCATGACCGGACTGTCACACTGCCATATTGCAAAACTTCTGCCTATCAGAATCCTTTTATTCCCCGAACTGCATCTCTTTGAAACTAGCTTCCCCAGAATTGTTTCCCTCTTACTTCAACCTACAGCTGTTCAAGTCCAACTGTTACAGATGATTTATGAATGGAGGACACCAGGAATCTGGTGTATGAATTATTTTTTTTAATTCATTTGTTTTTCCTTCCTCTGTTGATATTTAAAAAAAAAAAAGTGGGAAGATGAGACTGGTTAAGGCAGCACTACGGCAGTTTACGTTGACAAGGTGGGAGCCGAGGTGCCGGGCAAAGCAGGCAACTTAAAGACAAGGATGGTTAAAGTAGACTAATATAGAAAACTATGATGGCTTCCAAGCAGTTAGGCAAGAATGCAAGGTTAAGGTGGGTTACCAACAGTGACAGGGGTGCCAGTGATAGGAATAGGTTCCAGGTTCTGGAAGATTAAGTGCAAGAAGAGCCTAATCTCATACCCAAGGTGATTCACTGATAGACATCACGAGACGAGATTTTGTATAAAACGTTCAGGGAGGAATCATTTTGCCTTCTTGGGTGTTGAATGCAGGATGAGTTCAAGACAGTTGATGACTTAGCAACACGTCAGAGGATTCAGTCCTTGTTACTTTGGGAGGAACTAATAATGTGACTTCAGGCATGTCAGCAGAAATACTTAGAAAGTAAAGGGACCTTATTTAGAAGTTCAAGGAATGCCACTGAAAGTTATCTGTGAGTTACTCCCCAGGTTTGAGGATGAATCTGTTACTCATAGTATCGGACATCAGAGGACATCCACCAGGCCTCATCTACCAAAGATAAGGAAATACGTGCAAGGAAACAACTAAACCGATATAAACCAAAATAGTTCTATACAGCCATGTTAACACTATACTCTTATAACAAGAGAATGGTAGATTCTGTTAATATCTTACCAATTTCAGACTTAGATGATAATGAACTGATAGGACATTTAAAAGAGAATACACAGAACACATCTGATGAAGATATTCCACTTAATGTTCTAAATGGTTTACTGTAGAGTTTAACTCCTCTTAATTACAGTAATGATGAATATAACAGTGATATGGATCCCGATAATTACCTACCAAGCTCTCTTCATTATGGAAATCCATCATGTAACTAGCTTTTTCGAATTTCCAACGGCTCACATTTCGTTGAAGTTCCAGATGAATCATTGTTATTATTTCACAATCTCAACAGTGTACCATTGCACCTCGAAGAGTTATCTGAACTGTATTTGTCACCACTTGTTTATTAAATTTGATGTTATAGGTTTATGCAAAACTAAATTAATTAAGGATACAGAAGATCTGTACAATCTTCCCAATTATACCAAATTCACAAACAACTGAAATCGTCACAGCGGTGGAGTAGCTCTGTACTTGAGAACAGGTTACACATGCCACATAAGAACTGATCTCACTATGCACTATCAGTCTGTTGGAACTATATTTATAGAAATTGGTAACAAAAACCCGAACAATATTAATGTAGGTGTAATCTATCGAAGACCACATACTGATTTTAGACATTTCCTTGCAAAGCTCACCGACCTGATAGCTGTTATCAGTGATGAAAACAAGTTATGTTACCTCATTAGAGACTTTAACCTTGATTAATTCAAGTGCAACAACGATAAGACAGTTACCGATTTTATAAATATTTGCTATTCAAAGCTCCTTTTAAATGTTATCAATAAGCCAACAAGAATAACTTCTACATCGGCAACCATAATAGATCAAATTTGGTCAAATGATTATGCTAGTTATATAATAAATGGTACTATATATAGCAATATTTCTGATCACGTTCGTGTTTTTTCTGTGAATAAATCTGAAGCAGGTCTCTTAAGAAATGAGAATCATAATACTAGTATTATTTCTTACAGAAATTACAGCCAAGATAATATAAAAAAAAATTTAAGCAATCCTTAGTAAACGCATCACGGAATTTAATTTTGGCTTCAAATGACCATTGTTAAATGATGGATACGTTCCAACAAACTTACACTGAATATAGAAAAAACTACATATATAATATTTCACAGAAATAAGAATATTCCTCAGTTTAGACAACCCGTAAAAATTGGAGACACAATACTGAAAGAAGAGGAAAGCATAAAATTTCCTGGTATAAGGAAGAAAGTTATCATGGAATAATCAAAAACAAACTTTATTTAAATAAAAAATTATGGTAGGTGGGGGCGCCCATCATCCACCCACTTAGTGTAGTAGTACTCTGTTTTTAGGGTAGCTCTACATTGAGTGGCAAGCCAAATGATTTCCTGTAAACCAGGAAAGCATTTACAACGCCGGGTGGTAACATTATAGGCAAACAACACGTGTTCCCTGCGGGACAACAAGCTGGTTGGCAGAAGGTTAGTGACCCTCCCTGGAAAACAACTAACTAAAAATACAAACAAGGAACCTCAGACAAGGACTGACCAACAGGTGACGATTAAGGACCGAACAAAGGACATGGTACGGATTGCGACGTGGAATGTAAGGGGTGCAAATGATGAGGTGAATGAGAGAGGGATTATCCAGGAGCTTGAGGGTGCAAAAGTGGATGTATGAACATTAACTGAAGCTAAATGGGGAGGTGAGAGTGTGAGAGAATGGGAGTATGGATGGGGTATATGCGCGGGAGTAGGTAAGAATGAGAGAGCAAAAGAAGGAATGTGTATTGTTGTGAGTAACAGATGGAAGGAGAATATAAGAGAGTATGGATCAGTTGGCTCAAGGATTCTGTGGGTAAGACTGAAAGTTGGACTACACATGTGGGCGACTATGTGCGTGTATGTGCCAACGCAAGATCGTGCAAGCAGAGTGAGAGAAGAGTTCTGGACAAATGTGGAAGTGTGCATGGAAAAGTTTGAAAGGAATGAGAGAGCGTCTTTGCTTGGAGATATGAAAGGAAAAGTAGGGAATATGAAGGTGGATGGAGTAGCTGGCGAGGGGGGTGTGCCTGGTGAGGTGAACAAGAATACAGTGCTTCAGTGGACATTTGTTCCGGGAGGGGGTTGGTAATAGCCAATACCCTCTTCAGGCACAAAATGATCCATAGCTATACATGGCAAGTTATAAGAAGGGTGGGTGGTGAACTGAATGAATGGAAGGCAATGATTATGTGTGTGTGGATGATAGGATGAGAAGGTGTGTAATAGATGCAAGAGCATATTCAGGTTGGAGGAGTAGACTTTCTGATCACCACTTGGTGGTGATGAGAATCAAGGTCCAAATGAAATGGAGAAATAGAAGAAGGAAAGGACAGAGGAAGTAGTTCAAACAAGGAGGATGGAAAGGTTACAAGAGAATGGTAAAAAAAGGCAGAAGATAAGAGAGCGATTGGGTAAATATGGACTGTAGCAGATGGGGGACGTGGAAGGTGTGTGCAAGATATTTACACAAGAAATCTGTGCAGCATATGAGGTGGTGTGTGCGATGAAAACAAGACGAAAGGGGGTGCAGGGAACAGCATGGTGGAATGAAGAGGTGAGACAGGTTGTGACACAAAAGAAGAAAGCATATTGTGAGTGGATGAGAAACGGGAGCGTGGAAGAAGTTGAGAGACGGAAGAAAGAGTTATATGTAGAGAGGAAGAGAGAAGTGAAAAGATTAGTAAGGGAGAGTAAGAAGAGAGTGGATGAGGAATTTGGAAACAATTTGAACGTAAAGCGGAGGGAATGTAAGAAAATGTTCTGAAAAGAGGTAAATAAAATTAGACAGGGTGTCAAAGAAGTTAGTCGGGGAGTGAAAGATAAAAATAGTAGGTTACTGGTGGAGAAGGGAGAAAAAGTGAGCAGATGGAGAGAACACTTTAAGGAATTCTTGAACATAAAGAGTGGAAGTACTGCGAGTATAAGTGGCTGGAGAATGGATGGGAGAAGGAGGGATGTGAGAAGAGAGGAAGAAATCAGTAGGATGGAAGTTGTGGAAGCAATGAATAAAGTCAAAATGAGGAAAGCCCCAGGAACTGATGAAGTGTGTGGTGAAATGATGAAGCGTGTGGGTGAGATAGTAGTAGAATGGATGTGGAAGATGTGCAGATTGGGCAGGGAGGAAGGTAGAGACCTGGAGGATTGGATGTCAAGTATAATTATTCCCCTGTACAAAGGAAAATCGGAAAAAGAAGTGTGGTAATCATCGAGGCATTTGTCTTCTTAGTGTAATAGGAAAACTTTATGGTAGGATACGTGTTGACAAAGTTAGGGAAATAACTGAAGAAGTAATTGGAGAAGAAAAGGGAGGGTTTAGGAAGGGAAGAGGTTGTGTAGATATTATATTCATTTTTATATCTTTAGTGGAAAAGTTTCTAGACAAAGGAAAGAAGTTGTATGCGGCCTTCATGGATTTGGAGAAGGATATGACAGGGTGGATAGACAAGGATTGTGGAAAGTATTAAGAATATGTGGAATAGATGGGAAGTTGTTGAATGCCGTGAAAAGTACTTATGAGGGTACTAAGGCTGCCGTGCATATGGATAATGAAGTAAGTGAATTTTTCTATTTGAAGATTGGATTGAAACAGGGATGTGTCATGTCTCCATGGTTGTTCAGTCTGTATATGGATGGGATTATAAAAAAAAAATGCAATTGTGGTAGGGCAATGGATGTTGGAGCGGCCCTAATGGGAGAGGGCAGTGTTTGGAAACTCTCTGTAGTGTTGTTTCCAGATGATACTGTGCTGTTGAAGATGAAGGGGAGCTGCAAGGCTTCGTGGATGAGTTTGGGAGAGTGTGTAGGAAACGGAATTTAAAGATGAATGTAGGGAAGAGTAAAGTTATGGTCTTCGAGAGAAATGAAGTCAGTGAATGTACAGTGAGGTCGGATGAGGAGGAAATGGAAAATATGAGTGCGTTTAAGTACTTGGGTAGTGTGATGAGTAAAGATGGAGGTTTGGAGGGTGAAGTGTTTGAAAGGGTACAATAAGGAAGAATGGTTGATGGTTCCTTGAAAATAGTGATAAGAAACAGGGAAGTGAGCATGGAAGTGAAAAAGTTACTGCGTGATGGTATTGTGATACATTTCAAACTTATAGAGGTGAAGCTTAGACCTTGTTGGAGCGACAAAAGTGAAGATTGAGAGCAGTGGAAATGAGTCAATTGATAGTCGCATGTGGAGTCACATGGAGAGACAGACTGACAAATGAGGAAGTGAAGGAGCATTGTGGTCTGGATGTGGATGTGATAGGAAGCGTTAGATGAGGATGTGAGCGATAAAACAGGGCCTATTACAGTGTATCTCATTGCACTTCTGGATCTTACCGTACAATGACTATTATGCCTAGGAATGACTATCTTTCTACCTATCTACTACCAGACGCTTTGATCCCATAAGGGGTGGCCACAGACAAATCGCTTCCATGTCGCCCAGTCCCCCACCATTTCACCACTCTCCCCCCAGTTCACACACTCCTATCTCATAAACCTCTCCACTCCATCCCTCCGTCTCATCCACGGCCTCCCCCTCCCTCTCCCCCCTCCACCTCACTCACACACACTCTTTTCGTTGTTCACTCCGTCTCCATCATCTCCAAGTGGCCAAACCATGTCACTGGATTTCTCCTAACGTTTTCTATCACATCCACATCCACACCACAACGCTTCTTCACTTTCTCATTTGTCATTCTGTCTCCCCTTGTAATTCCACATGCTCCTATCAAATGACTCATTTCCACTGCCCTCACTCTTGACTTGTGTCTTTCCAACATGACCCAAGCTTCACTTCCATACGTTAGAGTTGGTATCACAATGCTATCATGCTGCGACTTTTTTATTTCCAAGCTCACTTCCCTATTTCTAATCACTGCTTTCAAAGAACCAGCCATCTTTCTTTCTTGTTGTGCCTTTCAAGCACTTCATCCTCCAAACTTCCATCTTTACTCATCACTCTACCCAAGTACTTAAATGCACTCACATTTTACATTTCCTCATCATCTAACCTCATTTCATTTCTCTTGATGACCATAACTTTACTCTTCCCTACATTCACCTTTAGATTCCGTTTCTTACCCATTCTCCCAAATTCATTCACCTAGCCTTGGAGTTCGCCTTCGTCTTCACTTAACAATACAATATCATCTGTTAACAGGAATACAGGGAGTTTCCTAAAACTGCCTTCTCTCATTAGGGTCGCTTCAACACCCACTGCCCTACCTAGTATCTCTTTTATGACCCAATCCATATAGAGATTGAATAACCATGAACAGATTACGTCTCCGTGTTTCAATCCAACATTCAGATAGAAATGTTAACTCAGTTTGCTATCCCCACGCACTGCAGCCTTAGCACCCTCATGCGTATTCTTCACGGCATTCAACAAATTCCCATTTGCTCCATATACTCGTATTCTTAGAAATTTCACCATTCCTTGTCCATGCACTCTGTACTATGCTTTCTCCAAATCCATGAAGCCCACATGCAACTTCATTCCCTTCTCTATAAACTTTTCCACTAACGACCTAAGGATGAATATCTGATATAACCAACCTCTACCCTCCCTAAAACCTCCCTGTTCTTCTCCAACTACTTCCTATGTTATTTCACTAACTCTGTCAATAAGTATCCTACCGTATACTTTTCCTATTACACTAAGAAGACAAATGCCCCTATGATTACCACAAACTTCTTTTCCCCTTTTTCCTTTGTGAAGGGAAACTTATTACACCTGATTTCCAATCCTCCGGGTCTCTACCTTCCTCCCAGGCCAATCTACATATCTCCCATGTCCATTCTACCACTGTCTGTCATCCACGCTTCATCATTTCATCACACACTCCATCAGTTTCAGGGGCTTTTCCCATTTTGACTTTTTTCATTGCCTCCAATACTTCCACCCTACTGATCTCTTCCTTCCCTCTCACCACCCTCCTTCTCCTAGCCATTCCCCAGCGAATTATACTCATATTACTTTCATTCTCAATATTTAACAGTTCCTTAAAGTGTTCTCTCCATTTGCTCACTTTTTCTGCCTTCACTATCAATCTATTATTTTTATATTTCACTCCCCTAGTAACTTATTTCTCATCCCGTCTAACTCTCTTTACCTTACCTCCTTCCAGAACATTTTCTTACATTCCCACCACCTTTCACTCAAATTCCTTCCAAATTCCTCATCCACTCTTTTCTTGCTCCCTCTTACTAATATCTTCTCCTCTCTCTTCCCCTCTACATATAACTCTTCCTTTTGTCTCTTAACTTCCTCCATGCCTCTATTTCCCATCCACACACTATATGCTTTCTTCTTTTGTCCCACAACTTGTCTTATCTCTACATTCCACCATCCTGTTCCTTGCACCCCCTTCTGTCTTCTCTTCACTCCACACACAACCTCACATGCTGCACAGATTTCTTTTGTGAAAATGCTGCACACACTTTGCACGTCCCCCATCTGCTCTAAATCATATTTACCCAGTCGCTCCTCCACTTTGCTTTTATATTCTGTCTTTTTTTCATCCATTTGCAACTTTTCTGCCCTCCTTGTATGGACTACTTCTTCCTGTCCTTCCCTCCTTCTATTCCTTCATGACACTTGAGCCTTGACTTTTACCATCAACAGTGATGGTCAGAAAGTCCACCTCCCCAACCTCTGTATGCTCTTGCATCCAGTACATACCTTCCCATTCTGTCATCCAAACATGCTTAATCATTTTCATTGCTGATTTTATGTGTACGGCGTGCCGGGGTGAGCAGGTGGAGATCGTCAGACGTGAAAGAATTGAACTTGCTGGTGAATCTCTTGAGTGTGTGGAAGAGTTTTGTTATTTAGGAGACATGTTGTGTGCTGGAGGTGGGGCTGGAGCTAGCTCTGTGGCTAGGGTGAGAAGTGGTTGGAAGAAGTTCAGGGAGCTCTTGCCTCTCCTGACATTGAGGGGGCTCTCCCTACGTGCTAAGGGGTCTTTGTATGCAGCGTGTGTTAGGAGTGTAATGCTGTATGGCAGTGAGACCTGGGCAGTGAAGGAGGAAGACATTCGCCGGCTCAGACGTACAGAAATGACAATGATTAGGTGGATGTGCAGTGCGTCCCTGCGTCCAAGGCCTGGAGGGGCTGGGTTTACAATGGAAGAGTTGAGAGGTAGGATGGGACTGGAGTGTATTGGTGTTGTGATGAGGAGAGGTAGATTGAGGTGGTTTGGACATGTGGAGAGGATGGGGGATGATAGTTGGGTGAGGAAGGTGAGAAGTGTTAATATTGGGGGTGGGGTTATGAGGGGTAGACCGAGAAAGACATGGGACGAGGTCATTAAGTGTGACCTTAGGGTTAAGGGACTGAACAGGGAGGCTGCAATGGATCGTGCAGCATGGAGAGCCGCCATTAGGTGACCAAGGCCGACACATGCAAGCATGTTGGAGCCTTTAAAAACGAAAACGAAAACGATTGCGTTCTGTTTATTCATTTGAATACCCACCCTTCTTATCACTCGCCACATATACCTTTAGATCAGTTTGTGCTTGAGGACGGTATTGGCTATCACCAACCCCCTCCCCACACAAATGTCCACTAGAGCATTGCCATTCTCATCACTTCTCCAGGCACACCCCACTCACCAATTACTCCATCCACCTTCACATTCCCTACATTTCCATTCATATCTCCAATTAAAAACACTCTCTCGTTCCACTTAAACTTTTCCATGCACACTTCCACATTTGCCTAGAACTCTTCTTTCACTTTGCTTGCACGATCTTGTGTTGGCACACACACACACACACACACACACACACACACACACACACACACATTTGTATTCCCACTTTCAATCTTACTCACACAATCCCTGAACAAACTGATCCATGCTCTCTTATATTTTCCTTCCATCTCTTGCAGACAATAATACATTCACCTTCTTTCGCCTTCTCATTCTAACCTATTCCCGCACATAAACCCTATCCATACTCACACTCACTGCCACTCTCACTTCACCATTTAGTCTCAGTTAATCCACATATGTCCACTTTTGCACCCTCGAGCACCTGGACAGTCTCTCTCTCTTTCACCTCATCTTTTGCACCCCTTACATTCCATGCTGCACACCGTACCATGTCGTTTGTCTGGTCCTTGGTCGTCACCTGTCTGTCCGTCCTGATCTGAGGTTTCTATTTTGTAATTTTAGTTAGCTGTTTTCTGGGAAGGGTCACTAACCTTTCGCCAGCCCACTTGTTGACACGTAGGGAACAAGTAAAGAACACGTGTTGGTTGGTTATAAGGTTGTCACCCAGCGTATTAGATGATTTCCTGCTTTCCAGGAAATCATTTGGCTTGTCACTCAGTGCAGAGTTACCCGAGAATACCACTACACGAGTGGATGATAGGCGCCAACACCGAATGTAACAAGTATAATGTCAAAGCAAGATTTATTAATTACTAATGCATCCACCGAAATTCCCGACATAATTATGAATGCAGAATCTCAGATAAACTCTCGTGACAAGACCTCATTGGAGAAGTATCGCTACAAAAATTTGAAAAAAGAATATGCGACTCTATAAAACCGGCAGGGGTTTTACTATATGCGTAAAAATCACATAAAATAGTTCAGTAAACGGGTGTTGAGGCACAGGATTCCTTGCACGTCAAAATTTCAAGCAAGCATTCTTTTTTTGTAATATAGTATAGAGACCAGAAAGAAAGGCGAGAATAACAATAAATTAATGTACGGTGAGAATATATCAGCCATAAATAACATGTACGGCATTATCATAGGAGATTTCAATAATCCAAAGATGGATCTGAATGACTCGTGTACAGTCAAAGAAAGTAACAGGTTGTTAGAACTGGAAGATGATGCATTTTTTACTTAGGTAGTGAATACACCAATCTGTGGTGATAATATATTCGACCTTGCCCTGAAAACATATACTGGTCCGTCAATATGTGCGATGGTGGTGTGATTTTTTGTAGCAACAACAATTATATCATGAGATTTGAAATTAATAATAACTGCAGGACGAGTACAAATATCCTCTTAGTTCCGAAATTTATAAAAATTACCTTCGACAGTATAAGACGCAAAACTAACCAGATTACCTTATTTCAGGCAGATAATACCGCAGATATGTGGAGGATTTGCACTAATAAACTGAAGCTCAATGCATGAAAAATTATACGGATAATAATCAGAAGAAATATTTGCAATGATAAGCAGTCTGGATATCAAAGCATGCTCTTAAAATTGTTGTTCGCAAAAGAAAAGAATATAACAACTAGAATGGTACTCAATAGAGCGCATACCTTCGCCAAGGCCCAACATGCAGCTGGAGAAAGACTACTCCCCTATAAAAGCATATTTAAATCCGCTAGATCCTGATTTTTATATGGATCCGCGTCAAACTGTACATATTCGTAGATACCAACATCCTAAATATCCCTGATTTTATTCATCAAGATACATGCAATATTCACTGAAAAAAATACGAAAATATCGAAAAACGCCCTATCTCGCAATGTTAGTGATAAAAAAAAATAAATAAAATCCTGGATCCGCACCTTTATCCGGATTGACACCAAAATTTAATGGAGTCTACATCATTCTTGGCCAAGGCCCATTCTTTTACCAAGTTTCGTGGAAATCCGTCTAGTTGTTTTTGTGAAATCTTGCTCACAAACCAATCAACCAACAAACAAACGGACAGGGGTGAAAACATAACCTTCTTGGCGAGGGAAATACAGACTGACAGGAAATCATGATGATGTTACCGAATATTTGAAACTACAGTGGCAATGCACGAATATTAAATTATTAGGAAAACTAAACGCGATGATGAGGCAAAAAATCGCCCGAAGCAAAGTCACACCGCATGAGTTATTTCCATTATGCAAGGAGTTAAAAAAAAATGTAAATGATGGCATAGTCCTTCTAATTAAATCAAAATGAAGCCTCGTTTATAATAACTATATACTATATACTGTATACTGTACGACCCATTTAAGTGTTTTCACAAAAGAAACTTACATAAACCTACCAGTCACACAATCGGTTTTTTCAGGCTCAGAAGATGTTGAGCTATAAGTCAACGAAGTGACAGGACGAATAGAATTAAATTATCTTTAGTAAATCAGCCAAAATAAACAAACAGGCCCAAACTGCGTATCTCCTCGAGTGATTCGATAATGCTATGGGCAGTTAGCCTTCCTAGAAATAATATTTTAGTCAATTATTGAGCAAATGAAAAGTACTTACTCAGTGGAAGCTTGCCAATATATCAGCTGTCTTTTGAAAAGGCAAAGAATAGTATAATAATAACAGAATGTACGTGATACGGAACCTGGTCTGGTATGATTATCTTGCCAGCACTGAGAGGGTCGCACTGGCTGTATGTGGCGTAGGCTACCAGGCCCGAGAAGAAGAACAGAGTCCACACACAAATCACCCCACCGAGGAACGACCATCCTACTCTAGAATATGTAGAGAGTTGCCATTAGAATCATAGTGATGCACAATGTCATCACGATCATCATTTACATGAAATTCAGCGTGCATCATCATCATTATCATCATAACAACAATAGCTGAATTATCATAATCATCGTCATCATTGTTATCATCAAGAGAAGCAGTGGCAGCAGCTTCAACAACAATAACAGCAACACCTGAATCATCATCAGTATTATCAACATCCGAATCACGATTATCATAGTCAGCATCATCTTTTTCATATCATGGAAATAATCGTTATCGTAATCCTCATCGGTATAATCATTGTCAGTATCCTGCATCTCCTCCCTCTCCTCCTCCTTATCCTGATCATCCTCATCATCACCACCACCATCATCAATACTGTTACGTCCCAGTCCCACAGTGTCACAGGCTCCAACAGCAGTAGTTCAGTATAGAAAGGACGTTGCCCAGTGAGCTGTTCTTCCTGTGGTCAGCCTTACGGTGTACAGCACATAAGACCAGCTGAGGCGAAAATAAACACTGGCTTTTTAACTTCACTGTCTTTATTTTCCAAATAATTACACTTAATACTTTCCAACTTTACTATTTTTACAAGTACCGAAAGTATACAGTCTGCACTGCACTGACACTGAACTACACTCAAACTGAACTGAAACTGACTTAACTTACACTAGTTTCTTCCTCATCCTTATATAAGCCTCCTATATTCTAGAGTGTTCTATACTTCAAGGTTCTCGTGTATTCCTGAAGAAGGCAACGGTTACAAGAGTTACCAACTTCGAGGCATCCAAAACATGCATAACTCACTAAATTATTTAGATTACAAACTATCTATCTATCTATCTATCTATTGCCAGACGCCTCAATCCCGTTTGGGGTGGCCACAAACAAATCGCCTCCAAGTCGCCCTGTCCCCCGCCATTTCACTGCCCTGCTCCCAACTCACACCCCCCTCTCTCATATACATAATTTAACAATCATAAAAATAAAACGTTATACAAAAAAATGCACAAAAATTAATGTACATCTTCCAAAATAACTCTCACAAACAGCAGGCTAACTGGCAACTATGAGTCGTACTGGAACTACAGCAAACATCAGGAATTCTCCAAAACAATCTAGCTAGCAATCCAGCTTCTCAACACTATCCCTTCCCTAATCCTTTTGTCGTCCCGACAAAACTACACAATGTATACAAACATAGTCCTTAATCCAAACTAAACATTTAATTATACACAAAGTAATCCTTCAGCTTCTCAGGTCTTCTTCTATCCCACTCCCAATGACTTCCCTGCTCTTCCACACAGTCCACTTCTCTTGGAATGTCTTGGTCCTCTTCTTGATGTGCTTCATCTCTTGGGAAAATGTCACCATCCTATTGCACTTCAGCTCCTTGGTCCTCCTCAATATTTTCGGCTGCAGGTGAGCACGATTCCACTGAGACGTCCCAGCTGTACTGTCCTGGCCCATGGTACTGCCATAGATGATTCATGTGTACCACCTTTGGGCAAGACTTCATGCCTCCCCGAATCTGATATGCTATGTCTGACAGGCGGTCCAGCACAGTGTAAGGCCCGTCCCATGAGCTCTACAGCTTCAGCGACTGTCCCTTTTTCCGCTGAGGATTATACAACCAAACTTTGCCACCATCCTTGAAGCCCATTCCACTCACCTTGGTATCATACTTGCACTTCATCACCTCTCCTGAAAACTTAGGGCTCCTCGCACTTGATGATGTACCTCAGCCAGCCATTCTTGAAGATGATTCACATAGCTGGAGATGTCTGTAGGCAGCTCCTAACCAGGTGGTCTTCCCATAACAATTCAACAGGTAAGCGTAACTCATGGCCCAACATTAGGTTTGAAGGGGTGTAGCCCGTAGATTCATGGGATGCAGACCGATATGCCATCAGCAACGCAGGTAATTTCTGGTCCCATTTCCTTTGTCCCTCTACACAGTACTTGGCCAGTTCTTGTCCCAGGGTCCAGTTGAATTTCTCCACCATTCCATCCGACTGTGGCCTGAGTGGGGTTTTCCTGGTCTTCTTGATCCCAAGTAACTTCAGCACTCACGAAACAAAGCAGACACAAAGTTTCTACCCTGGTCTGAATGTGGCTCTTGTGACATCCCAAAACGACAGAAGAACTGGTCAACACCTGAGCAACAGTCACAGCCTCTTGATCTGGGATAGCATAAGCTTCTGGCCACTTTGTGAAGTAGTCCATGGCAACACATATATACCGGTGTCCTCTTTCAGTGAATGGCAAAGGTCCAGCAATGTCCACCGTGACTCTTTCCATCGGTGCACCCACTTGGTACAGCTGAAGAGGGGCGCAAACAAGTTTCTTGGGTCCCTTCTTGGCACAACACACATCACAGGCCTGACACCGCTCTTCAAAATCCTGACCCATACCAATCCAGCAGAACCTCTGTCACAGCCGGCTTAGAGTTTTCTTCACTCCCAGATCCCCACTAGTGATCTGGTTATGAGATTTATCCAAGATCTCGGAATCCATCTTCTTTGGAACAAATAGTTGCCAATACTTGCTGAGGCCATCGGTTGTCTCCCATTGATGCTCCAGTATTCCGTTGTTCAAACAAAGGTGACACTGACTCCAGTAGCTCTTGGTCACAAGGCCTAACCTGGAAACCTCTTCCCATGATGGTTGCACTGTACTCTGCTGCAGCCACTCTAGCACTGGTTGTAAATCTGCATCCTCCATCTGCATCTTCTTCAAGTCTTCATCTGACATTGGCCCTGTCACTGCAGTACGGCTGCATTTCTTTCTATGATCTTTTTTACTATGCTGCCAGCATTCTGGATCACAAGGTCAATGCCTTAGGCTGTCAGCATGATGTACCCACCCAGGACAGTGCTGCACCTCGTTATTATGCTGGTCTAGCTTACCGAGCCAGCGTGCCAGTTGTCCTTCTGGATTAGTTAACGTCTTCAGTCATTTGAGTGCCGCTTGGCCTGTCCTGATGATAAAGTAGGACCCATACAAGTAGGGATGGAAGAAATCGAGGCTCTTCCTCATTGACAAGCGCTCCTTACGGGTCACACAGTAATTCAGCTCTGGTGGGCTGAACTTCTTGCTGTAATACGCCACCACATACCCCTTGTCATCCTTCTTCTGGACTCCACCAATACCATGGTCACTAGCATCACAGTTTAAGATAAATGGCTGACTCTGATCAGGGTACGGAAATATTGGAGAGCTTGCTAACGCATGCTTGAGTTCATCAAAGGCTTTCTGAGTCGGAGCTATCCACACAAAGTTCTGCCTCTTCCCAAGCAGCTTGTGCAGAGGTGCAGCTCTCGATGCAAAGTCCTTGACAAAACGCCGATAGTACGTGCGCAAGCCCAGGAAACTCCTTAGCTCTTTCACACAAGTTGGAACTGGCCAGCTTTCCACAGCTGCCACCTTCTCTGGGTCAGTAGAGACGCCGCTCTTGCCTACAATGTGTCCAAGGTACTTCACTTCCTTCTGGAACAAGTAGCATTTCTTGGGGTTCAGCTTGAGATGCATTGCTCGGATCCTGTTGATCACTTCTGACAGCCTCTCAAGTTCCTGATCAAAAGTCCGTCCAAACACAATTACATCATCCAGATAGATGAGAGCTGTCTGCCAGTGCACACCTTCCAGTGCGTGATCCGTGAAACACACAAAAGTAGCTGAGACATTGCATAGGCCAAATGGCATCACTTTAAACTGCCATAAACCCCACCCGTACAAAAAGGCGGTTTTCCTCTTGTCCTTCTCTGCAACCTTGACTCGGTGGTATTTTGCTTTCATGTCTAGGGTGCAGAACCACTTGGCACCTGACAGAACATCCAGGGTGTCATCAATTCTTGGCAAGGGGTATGCATCCTTCACTGTCACTTCATCCAGGGCTCGATAATTTACACAGCACCTTACTGAGCCATCCTTTTTCCTTACCAGAACCACTGCCGATGCCCAAGGACTACTGGACTTTTCTATCACTCCTTGACTTTGGAGGTTCTCCATCACCATCTCCATTGCTTGCCATTGGGCTGTTTTCCTCTTGTCCTTCTCGGCAACCAGTGCGGAGGATGGCACCAGCCATCCTCCGCACTGGCTGTTTAATTGGGTGGTGATCCCCATTGTCTATACTAAGCTCCACCAGATCAGTCAATACTATGCTCCCCAGGTCTAGGTCTCAAGTGGAAAAGACATAAGCAAACATTGTCAGCAGCTGCCTCAACTTCAGCACTTGTGAGCAATCCAGGATATGGCAACTACTTGAAAATAGGTCTTGTAAGTTGCCTGGCAGGCACCTGTCTTCCTTGACTACGCTCTTATTACAGGCCTTCCTCTGATGCCACTCAAGGTCCACTGCCTGGCACAGTCCTACAATTTCTCCCTCATTGGTCTTCTGTGGCTCATGGAAGAAATTGGCCACCACAACCATCACTTCACCTGCACATCTTTCCACCAAAGTTCTCCCCACCATCACTCCGGCCTTCTCCTTGCACCGTACATCAGGTGCCGCTACCCTTACATGACTGTCAAAAGTGCCACTCACCTTGCACTGGAGCAACAGTTCTGATTTTGGGGCTATAACTGCAGTGTGGAGCATCCTCACCTCACCACCAGAACTGGTATGTCTCTTTGCTGTGGGAGGAACCAACTTTCCTTCGAACCTTCAGCTTCATGGAGCAGAAGTCCAGCTCACATCCCATGGACATCAGATAGTCCAGACCAAGAAGTCAAGGATCCTCCATCTCAGCTACATAGACTGGAAGCGTGGCCTCTTGCCCTGCCACTTCAGTCCAGACATCCAAGGGTCCCCTCAATTCTGCACGGTGCCCAGTTATGCCACACAATTGTTCTGATGGCTCAGGCAGATACCAGTGATGTAACAAACACATCAGATCTCAAAAAAGTCTGCTTTGAGGCCAAATTAGTCACCAGGGAACACTTCTTCCGTCTACAGTATTTGTCCATCTATTCGCACTGTTGATTGCAGTTTTCTTGCATTTTCTCGATGCTGGGGCTACTTAGGAAAAGCCAGCTGGTGGTTGCCCCTTAACACCAGCCTCCACAAGTTTTCTGCTTCTTTCTGGTCTTTGGCAGCCTTCTTGTTATCCTCCTTTTTCTTCTTCGGACACTCAGAATTGAATTGTCCCACCTCACTACATGTCCAACACACTTTTCTTACTACTGAAGATTTCCTTGCGTTGCTCTGTTCTTGCTCCTTCTTCCATTTGTAACAATCCTCCTTCTCGTGTCCCAGCTTCCCGCAGAACCAGCTACCTCCTCCGGTCTTCTCCTGTTCCCTCTTCCACTTGTAGCAGTCCTCTTTGTTGTGCCCTGGCTTTTCACAATACCAGCAACTTCCTTAAAGTTTTTCTGCTTCACAAACCTGCCCCTTTCTTGCCTTAAATCCTGCATTATGACTGGCCTGAAAAGTGGATGTACTGGACCTGATGTAGGACTCAGATTCTAGAGCCCTGGCTATTGCTTCTTGCATGCTTCTTGGTTGTGCCTGCTTCACTTGCACTTTCACCTCTGCACTATCAAGAGCATCAATGAACTGGTCCCTTAGAAGAATAGCCAACAGGTTAGGTGCTGCTCCAGGGTACGCCTTGTATGCCATACTCTCCAGGTCATGAAAAATCTGCTGCACGGATTCTTCTCCAGACCAAACATGGATTCGGAATCTTGCTCTGTAAAGCTCAGTCTAGTACATGGTTCCATACCTGCACTCCAGATTTTCTACTAAGGACTGGTAAGTGTTCATCTCCATCACTGACATCTGGTCCAGAATTTCCATTGAGGCACCCTTAAGGCTAGGAGCATGTTGCACTGCCCTCTGTCTATCATCCCAACCACTCTGATCAGCATGTAACTCAAACTGTGCATGGTAAGCTTCCCAAGATACTTTACATCAGATTCCTGAGGTTTCTTTATAATTGTACCCCCATTATAGCCATGTACTTCATTGGTTTGGGGCTTAAAAATTGGGGCATCATAATTAAGTCCAAGACTTAAATCTCCTACATTCCGATTTTTTAGCTCTGTAATGATACCTTTAGATGCTTGGGATTCATCAAGATCCATCATACACTGTCTATTTTTTTTTTTTTTTTATATATGCTTCGTGTACACTAACCTGAGGCACATCAGTGCACTATTTATCTACAGCCTCAATTCTCTCATTAATTATCTTTACATGGTCGACTACATGGTTCGACTGGTTATCTGTATGCTGTCTGCACTCCATAACTATTCCCTCACTCATCTTCAGCTGGTTGTCCACTATTTCTTCATTAATTGACTTCAAATGGTTGTCTACATGCTGTTTACACTCTGTCATGTTATTGCTTACCTCATACTTCTGCTGCCGTAGCTCAGCATATACTTCTTCCTTCAGTTGTTCACGTTCTTCCTTCATTTCCTCCATGAAAGCATCTAGCTGTCCTTACATCCTCAGTTGTAATTCCTTCTGTTGCTCCTGTAATGCCCATTGGAGCTGTTCATATCATTCTTTCTGTTGTTCACTTTGTGCCTGTAACTGTTCTTTGATTTCTTCATTCTGTGCCTGTACTTGTACACTTTGTGCTTGTAATTGTTCTTTGAGTTCTTTCTGTACTTCGTTCTATGCCTGTAATTGTTATCTGAGTTCTTTCTGTCCTTCATTCTGTACCTGTAATCCTTCATTCAGTGCTTGTAATTGGACACTTTGTGCTTGCAATAGCTTCATGATTGTAACCAATGACACCTCGTCCTCCTGCCCAGCTCGGGATCTTGTTTGCACACCCCCTTGCTCCATGTCAAAGATTAGACTCACTGCAGCACTTTCAAAAAATCCACATTCCTGACACCAGTATTACATCCCAGTCCCACACTGCCACAGGCTCCAGCAGTATTAGTTCAGTATAGGAAGGACATTGCCCAGTGAATTGTTCTTCCTATGGTCAGCCTTACAGTGTATAGCATACAAAACCAGCTGAGGCGAAAATAAGCACTGGCTTCATAACTTCACTGTCTTTATTTTCCAAATAATTACACTTAATGCCTTCCAACTTCACTTCACTATTGTCACAAGTACCGAAAGTACACAAACTGCACTGCACTGACACTGATCTACACTCATATTGAACTGAAACTGACTGATCTTGATCTAGTCTCTTCCCCATCCTTATGTAAGCTTCCTATATTCTAGAGTGTTTTATACTTCTCCACAGTTCTCATGTATTTCCGAAGGGAATACAAGAGTTACCAACTTGGAGACATCCAAAACATGCCAGAGTTTCCTTATACTGCATAACTCTCTAAATTATTTAGCACACAAACATAAATTGTATTACGTAATATAACAAACACAGAAATAAAACATTAAAGACAAAAAAAAATAAAATAAAATAAATGTACGACTTACGAAATAACTATGAATATAAACAACAAGCAAACTGGCAACTCTGACTAGAACGTGTACTATGGTAAACATTGGGAATTCTTCGGAACAATCTAGCTAGCAATCCAGCTTCTCAACAATACCATTATTATCACATGTCATTCTACCGTTTTCCCCAAATGATTATTAATGTTTTTATTATTATTATTATTATTATTATTATTATTTTTATTATCTATCGTCAGACGCCTTAATCCCCTACAAGGTGGCCACAAACAAATCGCCTCCACGTCAACCTGTCCCCCGCCATTTCACTGCCCTGCTCCCAGCTCACACACCCCTCTCTCATATACCTCTCCACTCCATCCCTCCATCTCATCCTTGACCTCCCCCTCCCTCTCTCCCCCTCAACCTCACATACACTCTCCTCGTCAATCTCTCTCTCTCCATCCTCTCCACATGGCCAAACCACCTCAACATGATTCTCCTAACGCTTTCTATCACATCCACATCCACACCACAATGCTCCTTCATATCCTCATTTGTCAGTCTGTCTCTCCATGTGACTCCACATGCTCCTCTCAGATAACTCATTTCCACTGCTCTCACTCTTGACTTCTGTCCCTCCAACAACGTCCAAGCATCACTTCCATACGTTAGAGTTAGTATCACAATACTGTCATGTAACTTTTTCACTTCCATGCTCACTTCTCTCTTTCTTATCACTGCTTTCAAGGAGCCATCAACCTTTTTTCCTTGTTGTACCCTTTCAAGCACTTCACCCTCCAAACTTCCGTCCTTACTCATCACACTACCCAAGTACTTAAACATACTCGCATTTTCCATTTCCTCATCAACCAACCTTACTGTACATTCACTGACTTCACTTCTCTCGAAGACCATAACTTTACTCATCCCTTCATTCACCTTTAGATTCCGTTTCTTACACACTCTCCCAAACTTATCCACCAAGCCTTGCAGCTCCCCTTCACCATCACTTAACAACACAGTATCATCTGCAAACAACAGTACAGGGAGTTTCCAAACACTACCCTCTCTCACTAGTACCACTCCAACATCCACTGCCCTACCTTGTATCTCTTTTATAACCCAATCCATATACGCATTGAACAACCATGGAGACATGACACATCCCTGTTTCAACCCAACCTTTAAATAGAAAAATTCACTCAGTTCACTATCCACACGCATTGCAGCCTTGGCCCCCTCATACATACTCTTCACTGCATTCAACAACTTCCCATCTACTCCATATATTCTTAATATTTTCGACAATCCTTGTCTATCCACCCTGTCATATGCTTTCTCCAAATCCATGAAGGCCGCATGCAAGTTCTTTCCTTTCTCTAGAAATTTTTCCAATAAGGATCTAAGAATGAATATCTGGTCAACACAACCTCTTCCCTTCCAAAACCTCCCTGTTCATCTCGAACGAAATCCTTTGTTATTTTCCTAACTTTGTCAATACATATCCCACCATATAGGCTACATTTCCTATTACACTAAGAAGACAAATGCCCCTATGATAACGTACACTTCTTTTTTTCCATTTTCCTTTGTACCGGGGAATAATTATATCTGACTTCCAATCCTCCAGGACTCTACCTTCCTCCCAGGCCAACCTACACATCTTCCACATTCATTCTACTACTGTCACTCCCCCATGCTTCAGCATTTCACCACAAACTCCATCAATTCCTGGGGCTTTCCCCATTTTGACTTTCTTCATTGCTTCTGCAATTCCATCCTACTGATTTCTTCCACTCTTCTCACATCCCTTCTTCTCCCGGCCATTCCCCAGCCGTTTTTACTCGCATTGCTTTCATTCTCTATGCTCAACAATTCCTTAAAGCGTTCTCTCCATCTTACTTTTTCTCCCTTCTTCACTAAAAATCTACCACTTTTCTCTTTCACTCCCTGATTAACATCACTGACACTCTGTCTAACTCTCTTTACGTCTTTCAAGATCATTTTCTTACAGTCCTTCCACTTTACACTCAAATTCTTTCCAAATTCCTCATCCACCCTCCTCTTTCTCTCATTAATCTTGTCACCTCTCTTCCTCTCTACTTATAAATCTCTCTTCCGTCTCTCAATTTCCACACCCCTATTTCTCATCCACTCACTATATGCTTTCCTCTTTTGTGCCACAGCCTGTCTCACCTCTTCATTCCACCATGCTGTTCCTTGCACCCCCTTTCGTCTTCTCTTCACCCCACACACCATTTCACATGCTGCACAGATTTATTTTGTAAATATCCTGCACACACCTTCCACGTCCTCCATCTGCTCCAATCCATATTTACTCAATCGCTCCTCCATTTCTCTCTTATAATCTGCCTTTTTCTCATCCTCCTGTAACCTTTCCACTCTCCTTGCGCCTACTCTTTCCTCCCGTCCTTCCCTTCTTTTATTTTTCCATTTTACTTGGACCTTAATTTTGACCACCACCAAGTGGTGGTCAGAAAGTCCACTCCCCCAACCTTTATATACTCTTCCATCCACTACACATCTTTGCATCCTTTCATCCACACACACATAATCGATCATTGCCTACCTTTCATTCAGTTCACCACCCACCCTTCTCGTCACTCGCCATGTATACCTGTGGATCATTTTGTGCCTGAAGAGGGTATTGGCTATCACCAACCCCCTCCCGGCAGAAATGTCCACTGAAGCACTGCCATTCTCATCTGTCTCAGCAGGCACATCCCACTCACCAACTACTCCATCCACCTTCACATTGCCTACTTTCCCATTCATATCACCAATCAAAAACACCTCTCATTCCTTTCAAACTTTCCATGCACACTTCCACATTTGTCCAAAACTCTTCTCTCACTTTGCTTGCACGATCTTGTTTTGGAGCATACACACACATAATGCCCATAATTGTATTCCAACTTTCAATCTTACCCAGACAGTCCTTGAGCCAACTGATCCATACTCTCTTATATTCTCCTTCCATCTGTTACTCACAACAATACACACTTATTCTTTGGCTTCTCATTCTCACCTACTCCCTCACATATACCCCATCCATAGTCTCTGTCTATCACACTCTCACCTCACCATTTAGTTTCAGTTAATCCACATGCATCCACTTTCGCACCCTCAAGTCCCTGGACAATCTCTCTCTCTTTCACCGCATCATTTGCCCCCCTTGCATTCCATGTCATCATCCTTATCATGTTCTTTGTCTGGTCCATAGTCGTCATCTTTTGGTCCGTCCTGGTCCGAGGCATGTTTTTCGTATTTTTAGTTAGTTGTTTTCTGGGGAGGTGCACTAACTCTTCGCCAACCCACTTATTATTATTATTAAGCTTCGCAATATAATAGTTAAGTTTATCGTTTTCATATTATTCTTATTATTTTTCTTTGCACTACTTTTTTCCTTAGATCTTGATGATATTTTACATGAAGGTACCCTACGGCAACCCAAGTACTTGTTCGAAATATAAATGACCTTGTCATATTTTTGAAGGTCATATACTCATTTTTGGTGCAAGAGCTGCATATTTCAAATTGAAATATCTCAGAAACTAATTGAAATACTGATAGTTGGTTGAAAATTGTATGATAAAAAAGTTTGCTAAGAATTTTGGCTGAATATTATGCCATTCAGCCTGGTGGAAAGTACTGAATTCAAACCTCCTCTGTGTTTCTTTGTAACACGTTTTAGAGAGAACTGCAAAAGCCATAAAGCTGTAACTTTACAGAAGTATATCTGTGGTCTCTCTTATTATCTTAAAGGAACATGGTTACAGTTAAGCATACAGTTAGCCAGTTACTGAGACAAATGTAAATGTACCCATGCGTTCTTTCAAACCTTTGTCTTCAGATTTACTTGATATTACACAAGAAGCTACCTTAGGCTAATCTAATTATATGTTCCAAACATGAATGACCTTGAACTACTTTTTAAGGTCACAGATTTGTTTATGATGCCAAAATTTCATACATTATATATCATAAATAGTTATGGCGAAGCTTCATTATTGTGGCTACACAATAGTTAAATACTACACATCCACCTAATCATTGTCATTTCTGTACATCTGAGCTGGTGAATATCCTCCTCCTTCACTGCCCAGGTCTCACTACCATACAGCATTACACTCCTAACACATGCTGCATACAAAGACCCCTTAGCAAGTAGGGAGAGTCCTCTCAATGTCAGGAGAGGCAAGAGCTCCCTGAACTTCTTCCAACCACTTCTCACCCTAGCCACAGAGGTAGCTCCAGCCCCACCTCGAGCACACAACATGTCTCCCAAATAACAAAACTCTTCCACACACTCAAGAGATTCACCAGCAAGTTCAATTCTTTCACGTCTGACAATCTCCACCTGCTCTCCCTGACACGCCATACACATAAATTCAGCATTATCTCGCAGTCTACCTCTGATACCACTACATCTCTTATGCACCCATTCATAACAAACACCACACAAGATGGAATTACTTCCCACGCCCTTGTGACAAACTGCACATGGCCACTCTCCCTCATCTTTGACAGTACCGCCACCAATCCTAGATATCATCACTTTTGTTTTATCAGCATTTACCATTAAGCTCATATAGTCCGATCTAAGGGCAAGGCTGTGACCTTCACACTAGCACACACCCGTCCCCTTGCTCAAGGGGGACAGTAACCACCCACTTCGTCAGTGAAACTTTTCGCAACCTGAGCGAGGCGCGAACTCCTGTCCACCAGTTGGCAAGCGGGAATGTTACCACTGCACCAGCGGCCATACCACGTTGAGTACACCGCTTCCCGTTCGATCAGCGAAGTTAAGCAACGTTGGGTCTGGTTAGTACTTGGATGGGTGACCGCCTGGGAACACCAGATGCTGTTGGCATCCCTACGTCAAGTGGGGTTGGTGGAGGATTAGTGCCCCTCCCTGTAAAACAATTAACTCTAGGCCCATGGCCACCCCATTTGGGATACATGGTGTCTGGCAGTGAATGAAAAATGAAATTATTATTATTATTATTATTATTTCTCTCAAACTTACTCATTTGGTTGCCAGTGTACATACAGACGGAAGAGATTAATCATTCTAGCTGGATGACATTTCCTCTATTTCATTCTTGCCATTTCCAGGCGACTTTTTTTATATTCAGTTTAGGAAACACAAATGGAACTAAGAGTTTTAGATATAGCGCTCACTGACCGCTTCCTTACAAAATATCTCTCCTCGATGAACAAAACCGTCTGGAAGCTGCGAGAATATAACAAGAGAACATGTCGTTTGACTAGGGGAGACTATTTTACAAGAGCAGACATGGCTTATTCTTCATTACAAGTGGATAAAATCCGTGTGAGGAAAACGAAAAAATAATAATAGTAAAAACCTCATGAATCTCAATATGTATTTAATTTTACTTTATTATTTCTATCCCTTCTGCTCGTTTCAACTTCAGAGAATCAATTACTGGGGGGGATAGATAGTCTTCACTGACCCAAGCACTGCCCGATTTTGCTCCCTAAGCTAAATAAATCGTTTTAAGGAAACAGGATAGATGCAGAAAAATATAGCCTAGTGTTTGAATTTTTTTTTTTTCTGTTGTATTTACTCTTTCCCATCTTATCTAAATGAATGTACCTCTGTGAGACAGCAAGCGAGTGTACTGAGATGAGACGTTGATGCACGGACTGGAGAAATGCAAATAGGGTGAATGAGTTGGTGAAGCCCATAACCACAGTGGACCAGAAGGTGTGGCGGATGTATGGGCTGGTGTTCATGCTGTACAAGAGAGGGAGGAAGGTTTTCGTAATAACAAAGTTAAGCAGACAATTATGTACCCTTGACCCTAGGAGATAGTGCTACCAGTGTGTTTGAAATGTTGCTACAAGCTTGTTTACCAGCTACACAGGCAGGAATCATTTACCTCCAAGTCCAACAAATGAATCAGACATTGTTAAAATTTTACAAATCTTATTTGACATAAAATTGTTTCCAACACTTTCTTGCAACTCATGGGAAGTTATTTATTTGGCACTTGATTTAGCTTCTAGGACGAAGAAAACCTATACTGCAGGTGCACTGTACCATAGTCATCCTTAATCTGGTATCACTGATTAAGAACGAGAGGTATTGGTGATAAGAAGAGGATGTTAAAGGGGAGATATGATTGTGCCCACATTCACGTACGGATTTGAGATACTGGTAAACTATTGGTAAGAAAAGTCAAGAAAGAGTGAAAGGAGTGTGCATGCGGGTATGTTTGTGCTCATCTTAACGTCAGTAAGAAAGACACTAGTGTATTTTGAACATGAATAAATTGGCGTATGTGAAAAAGGACGGCATGAAGTTACATTGGTTGTGTATGAGCATGAGAATAAACTAGAGTACGATTAAAACTAGCACTCACAACGCTGGTGAAACCTTAGATCTGATGGTGAGGCGAAGGTAAAGGTGGGATTATGGGAGATAAGGAAGTTACACTCAATCAATATTTACATGGCCTAAAACCAACATCTCTTTATTTTGATTAACAAGTTGTTACAAAGGATTACTCTTCGCTAAACCTGCTGTCTTCTCCATCATAATAAGTTAGCTGTAACAAGACTTTCATCTTCGCCAAATACTGCTTTGTCTGTCCAACGTGATTGCTATGATTTGAAATGATTAACGCTAGATGCCAGAGTGATTTGGAAAATTCCTGTCTCTCCATCTTAGGGTTGTTCTATAAAATGACATAAACCTTGGAATGGTGCTTTGTTTTGTTCACACAAACTTGGCCTTCAATTGCCATCTCTCCATCTTGAATGCTTGGGTGTAGCAAGAGGTTAATATATGGTTATGGTCCTGGTCGCGAAAATGAGGATGTAAACCTACAGTGTTATACTATTCGGCCATTGAGTTACGAAATGTAAGCTGCAAAAGAACGAAAATGTCCTCCTAAGTTAAGGCGGATTGACTATACCAGCTGGATTAACTGGTGAAGTAAGCCCGGACTGTATGAGATAGGGTATAGTAACGTATGGGTATGAATATGAAAAACAAGAGCTTCTGGAGGCTCGAAGATTAATTATTTACAGAAGGTAGCGTAACATAGAAGGATCTGGCGCAGGAATACCACTGAAAAATTCTAACACACACACACACACGTCAAAAACTGCTATTAAGTCATCCACAACATTACTAACTTGAAGAACTGTAGACGCTGACCGTGGCCTGCAACTGCCCACACATGGCCCAGTCCGCCCAGCTGCACACAACACAGCACCACCAGCGCCAGCACTCCACCCAGCATTACGATGGTTTGCAGAACATCGGTATACACCACACCCCGCACGCCTCCCTGTACTACCGATAACCTTGTCACAGTGATCATATTATGCAGTCTATTCCTGCTGCCGCTGATAAAGAGGAAAGCCTTCACAACCTCCCACAAATATGATCCAGCAACGAATTCACCTGGTTATACGTACAGTCAGAATCAAAAGTCGCGTCTTAAAATTTGGTGAAAACATCCGCTGAAAGATTCAAGTTTTCGTGCGTTCTGTTTTGCTTCATACGAGCGGTTGGTAGCACTGACATGACTTGTCATTTGCTACAGGTGACGAGCCTGTGGATGCGAGCATATTTGTTTATAACTAAGGGAAATAAGAATATACAATTGTGTTTTTCCGACTGCAAATCTTGCTTGATATATACTGTATAACAACAGTTTCTCATCTGTTCTCTTTTAAAACCATATCAGGAACACTGCAATTAAATTAGCTAAAGACATTTCCGAATGTTGGTTCTACATCTTGATTGATTTAACTTCTGCTTAGCTTAAGTTGGTCCTGTCATCAAACCTGTCATCAAACAACGTTGTTACATATGAGGATAGAGTTTGTGCATACTGATAATCGAATGTTTTGTTATTAGTAGCGGAATCAATCCCACAGGCTGGATTTCCAACCAATAACCCAGAAGACCGAAGTCCACGAACAACTCTTGGTGTGCTTCATTCACCCTGCCCGCAATTCATAGCGGAATGGGTGTTTGTGATCGTCGGAGTTTATTATCGCCCGCCATAACCAAGGCAGAGCGATAATGTTTTTGCCCGCGTTTGTGTTTCTGTGTGTGTGTGTGTGTGTGTGTGTGTGTGTGTGTGTGTGTGTGTGTGTGTGTGTGTATCTATTACCATTATATCTCATGAATGGATTGAACTATCAACATGAAACCTTCAGGGTATCAAGATATGGCTACCAAAGGTCAACTAGTTTTTATTGCCCACCTTTAGCACGATTATATCTCATGAACGGCCCCAGCTATCAACATGAAACCTTCAGGGTATGAAGATATGGCCAAAATTTTAGACGAGTTCGAAAACGGACACTCGAAGTCAGGGTAAGGTCACCAAAATGGCTGCCAAAGGTCAACTAGTTTTTATCGCTTGCCTTTAGCACCATTATATCTCATGAACAGCTTGAGCTATCAACATGAAACCTTCACGGTATCAAGAAATGGCCAAAATCTTGGACGAGTTGAAAATGGGCACTCAGGGTCAAGGTCAAGGCCACCAAAATGGCTGCCAAAGGTCAACTAGTTTCTTTAATATGAATTGGCCTTTTGTTAAATGTGGTGACTTAAAAATAGAATTTTGTATAATTTCTTTACATTTGGTTTGTAAGTAGATTGTACCTTAGCCAACAGCATATTTTGGCAGGCAATTAGCATTGGGCTCCTGGTTGTTGTTTTTTTTCCATTTTTTTATTTATTAATTTATTTTTTGTGAGTCTGTGCATCAATTAACTCGTGAACCAGTGAATGAATCATTTTCAAACTGCACGGGTATTGGGGATATGGAACTGAGGAAATGATTCGATTTTGGTGAAACTCCACCAGGGGTAAGGTTGGGAGTGGGGAGCCCCAAATCTGGGGCTCAGTGATATAGATGGGGAGCAAATTTTTCAAAGTGCCAAAGGAGACAAATGGTGAGACATAGACACACGGTCACTCTTAATGACTAATAGGAAGTCATATATGGGGATCCTATTGGCACCATTACATTTGACCTTGGATGACCCTGAAAGGTCAGCATCAAGATCACATATATTCTGACTGCTTACATCAGCCAAACGGTGAGAGATAGGCGCATGGTTACTATTAATCACTAACAGGAAGTCATCAATGGAGATTTTTTAGCACCATAAACTGTGACCATGACTGACCTTGAAAGGGCAAACTCAAGGTCTATCAAATTTTAAAGTTTTAAACCTCAGAAACTGCCATTTCCTTTGGTAATAGTGCTGTTATCAAGTCATACAACTTCATTTGCCCTGATTTCATTTCACTCTAAGTGACTTTGACCCCAATTCAGCTGGTGAGGGTGGGGTGGGGTGTCCTCGAGTCACTTTGGTCTAGTTCTAGGCTCAATTCGTCTCATACGGAATAAGCACTACTTCCAGGTGCCACCTTCCAAAAATGTGATTATTTCCTGGTCCTGTATCGGTGTGTCAACACAAGTACAACCTTAACGATGACCTGCTGTCCGTTGTACCTTCCTACCGAAAGTGCCTAATCCACGTTTCTGCAGTTTTGCTTACACCGAATGTTTGCCCTATCTGTTCGGGATTCTTTCCTCCTAAATAACGGTGTATCATGTCTAGGGTTGCCATACGTCCGGATTTTCCCGGACATGTCCGGCACTTAGGTGTCAAAATCTTCAACCGGGAGGAATTTTAAAAGTTCTCCAAAAGTCCGGAATTTCAGCTTCCATCACTTTTTCTTGAAAAATTTAATACATCATTACACTCTAATGACGAGAGAGAGAGAGAGAGAGAGAGAGAGAGAGAGAGAGAGAGAGAGAGAGAGAGAGAGAGAGAGAGAGGTTTTCGCTGTTTTCGTCAGCTGTTAAGTGTTGCCAACTTGGCTGGTTTAGTGCTTGCAGCTAACTAAAATGTCCTGCCTTTTCCTGTTGTTCAGCCACGAGTTTTTTTTTCCTTTTTTTTATTCCTTCCATAGTGTTGTTACAGCCATAAAATGCATGGTAACTGCACACAATTATTGGCTTAGTTTTCGTTTTTACACTGTAGCATTTACTATTCTTATGATCTTATCTTGTATCTAAGGCTCTTTATTATTTGTTATATATATAGATATAGATAGATAGATAGATAGATAGATAGATATAGATATAGATACATGTATGTATGTATATCAAGGTTTCATAACGTCAAAGGCCCAAAGTTTGTGCTGGGGGGGCGAGGGTAGCATGGGTTTCAGCGGAGGCGTCCGATATTTTGACAGTTCAGATATGGCAACCCTAATCATGTCCTCTCTCATCTTCCCAGTAATTGGACGCATGTTGTTTGCCCACTCCATTCCAAGGTATATACTAGGTCTGCCTGACGTTTTTTAGTAAGGTGTAAGATGTAACAGCCTGGCAGTCATTGCCTGAGCAAATATTGTACACACTTCGTCTCTCAGACGCAGAAGTTCTTGCAAATGGATGTAAAGGCTTGGAATTTCCTGAGCTAGTTTACACAGTCATCTCAACCAGCAGTAGATTTAAAGCTTGAAAATAGTAAGGGTAGCCAATCACGATTATGTAGCTGTGGTTGAATTCTCATAATGTTTCACGTGATACACTTAATCTTTGGACAAAACCTGGACGTGACTTTTGTTTTTGAGTGTACATCCTTCAGTTGCCTTCCTGGTCCCTCCGAAGGAGAGTGGTAGACTGCATAAGAAGGACAACTTTAGCCTGCAGTCCACCGGGTTCACGTTTGGTTGAGGCTGAGGCCAAAAAAAAAAAAATGACATCCTAGCTGCTGCTAGACGATTTTATTAAGCTTAAGAGAGGGCTCTGAAGGTGAAAGGGCATAACTGTGTAAACTCTGCTGTTTGAATAGTTAGTCCCAGTCCAAATAAAAGCGTCAGGAACCTTGTTATTATCAAGTTTATTTACCCAAAAGTATTGTTAACATTACACAGACCTAGCTTAACAAATTATATTCAAATCATGAAAGTCATGAACTTCTACGTTTCCATCAAAGTGAATTTAATAACCACAAAGATTATAAAATGGAAATTGCTTTTGTTAAACTGAAAATGTTAAAGTTGCCATGGGCTGACACTAATGTTAGTTTTGGTTTGTTTACTAGCATCAAAGTCTTCACATTAACTAAAATATATGACTCAATCCACCTCTCAATAAAAAAAAAAAGAATGATCCAGGGTAAAATAATGTCTTGTCTCACAAATCTTTTATCATGTTACAGTGCCACTAACGCTGGTTATGAAAATTTCCAGACATTAGGGAGTCGCTAAATTATGATTAAGAAGAATGTAGTGAGCAATTACTTTCGAAACCCTGTATTTCAATCTTTGGAACCCAACAATTTCTTCAGAGTCAAGTGTAAGAGTTTCATAAAATTTCAGTTAACAGCGAGTCGATAGTACTTTCTGCAGTTGTACAGTTATTGACTTTATTTGCAGTTCACCTGCATATGCAAAACAATGAGGAGGCGAGCAATGGCCATCAAAACCAGGTGATGGGATCATCCAAGCACAAACATTTGGTAGTATTCCATAAGAGATTAATAAATGATCAGCTAAAACGTGGGTCGATAATACTTTTCTGAATTGTACACAGTTGGCCAGTGGCCATGGGACAAAATTTATAAAATGATAAGTCAGTATGCGTCACCAAGAACTAATTATTTAAGGATTTTTATAGGCTAGATGGCTAAATACGTACTCCCTTGGGCTGCAAATTTATCAGTGTTCTTTCCAGCTATGGAACAATCATATTACACTGTAATACTATGCTGTATTCATCCCCAATATAAGTATGGATGTTTATATGCAAATAATTTAATGGAATCCACTTTTTATATCCACACACACAAACACGAGAGAAAACAAAAATCAAATCGCTCTCAACAAGCATAGAGTATTCCACTGCTACAAAGAGCGTTTCAAAGCTGTATGTTCGTCTGCTCCATGCCTTCTCACCTCATGCACTGTTTCTCTATCATGCCTCACTCATGTGCAGATTGTGCAAAGGAACCTGTTACCGTGTTGTGCAATCTTATGGCTGATTATTGACAGTGTCTACCAAGTTTCTCACTTTGCAGTCTCCTGCAACGACTGCAGAGAGGTCTTCTGTTGCAGTCATAACTTACTGGCGGTGACATTGTATATAATTAACGACTACCAACATTCCCAACAGAATGTAAGATGGTCAACTCATAAAACTCTCTACCACTCAAAAAGGTGATTGTTTCTACTCCTTATCACAAAAGCTGGTAAACTTTATAGATTCGTGTTGCTACATTTCACTAAATCTGCTTGTTTTTATGGTTTGGGTGATGATCTCCGTAACTCCTTTAAAAGAGTAGATAAATCCAATAGATGACGACGGATGTATGAGGGTATTTGTTCTAATATCATAGTAAATGAGTAAATGAGATATGAGAGAAGAAAGACGTTGAAGAAATGCACTGCAGAAACTGAAATAAAACATGAACTGTACATTCCACTGTGAAAAACAGCACCAAGATCAAGGAAATGGCTGGAACTTCCATCTTTCCTTCAACAAAGCAGATGAGCAACTCTGGGATTAGTACTACGGTAGAGAGAATGAAATTGGTACTGTACATCTGGATCCATCCCTTTATTTCAAGCCATCTTGCACAACAAGGAATATACACTTGGCAGAGACTTCATTTGTATGAGACTAGCACCCCACAAGTGTTTGCCAGACACGAATTGTTTAACCATTTTTGAAAGTGGGCCAGTGTTCATAGTATGTGGATAACGAGGGACGGAGTGCCTGCAGATACTGAGGCAACAGAAAGATTTTTAGCTGAGCAAAATAATATTACCAAAGATAAAGGGTACATTTAAAATTTTTCATTACCGAGAAAATATGTTTTCTTGTCTCTGTATTGCCAAAGAGAAGACCGTGCTCAGATTCAAGGTAGTAAATGATCATTTCAACCTTTACCCCTCTGCACCAGGCTGTTTATACTGCCATCACCCTCTCAGTATGGGCAATATTCCCAATGTTGCTTGTTTTCAAACTTTATTATCTCGGAAAGTATAGCAGTTAGGGAAACAAATGAAAAACCATATTACTCAACAACTTTTCTTCTTGCGAATAAAACCATCCCCAGGTCTGTAGCTAGTCGCTTTAATGAATAAGGATGTGAAGAAGATGTGTTATTTTTTGGCTGCGAGGCAGGCTGTATTCATGCATGTGCGTGTGACACTGACTTTTGCCTTGCTCTGAATGTGACAACTTCACCATTACCAGATAAACTGGACACAGTTGCATCCAAGACACAACCTATGGCACTACCACTTAGCTCTTTCTTAGCACCCTTGGAAAGAGGCTTGGTGGGGGTGGATGAGGCAAGAGTCCACTTAAGGCGAGAACAGAATCGGACAAGAGACATAAGAAAACATCACCCTGCACCTAGCAGAGTCACAGAGACAACTGGGGTATGCTTGCCTCGGGTACCAGGAGGCTATCTCCACCCTTTGGAGATGAGATCAAGTGGTGGCCACTTCAAATTGTGGCACAAAAACACTTGCAGTTACAGCCATTACTTGGAAGCCCCAGTCCACCACTTTCGCATCAGATATAACCCTCACCCAGTGCTTAGGGGTTAAGCAGGGGGAAAAATACTGAAGGTGACAATGTAAAAAAAAACTCTCATTGTTTATTAGTTGTAAGCACTATGTATCTAAAGCTATTCTTTTGGGACAGCTCCGTGTTGTTTGGAGGTCCAGCCATTAACTCCTGGGTGATATTAGCTATGATGCATAACTGCATACTTGTATATCAAAATTTATTCTTCCCTTGCATTACTGATAAAAAAGAAAACAATTTGGTTGATAAATTGCCACTGTTGCTAGAGAGTGCTCTAGGACATCCATCAGCCATCATTAAGAGGTGCATGAATTATTGAATAACTAGCTGGTGGCTTTCCCTCCCAGAACCATGTCTCTCCAGCAACTGAATGGCCTTTCTGACAACCTTACTTCATCATCCTTCCTTCATCTTTTCTGCTCTAATGACTCTGTAGCTGTTTCTTCTACGGTACTTATAAAGCTGAACTCTTTGCTTAGACTTTCTCCTCCAATTTCACCTTAGATAAATCCAGTGCTGCTCCTCCGTCACATCCCCTCCCCCTCTGACTTCATCATAGGTAGCATTAAATTTTCTTCAGTTGATGAGTTCTCAGCCATCACTGGTCTCAGTACTAGCAAGGCATGTGCCTGATTTTTTTTTTCCACAAGAACTGTGCTTCTGCGCATACACCTACCTAGGTAAACTTTTTTGCCTTTGTCTGTTGACTTTTACCTTTTCTTTTTGTAAGTTTGCTCCCATTCAGCGTCTCACAAAGAAGTGTACAATTCCCAGTCCTCCAACTGTCGTCCAATTGCTTTAATATCCAGTATTTCTAATGTTTTTATATCTATTCTTAACAAAAGTAAAATTAAATCACCTTTCCTATCATAACTTTCTTTCTGATCGTCATTATGGTTACACCAGGGATGCTCAAGTGGCAATCTTCTCACCTTCCTCTCATACTCCTGGTCATCCTCCTTCCGGGACTTTGGCAAAAGCTTTGCATTTCACTTTACATCTCAAAGGCTTTCTGGCAAAAGTCTTTAATTTCCAAACTGCCCTGTTACATATTCTATCCTTCTATCTGTGTCTTCGTCTCATAGCATCCTTTCTGGTTGCTCTGTAGCTGCTGTTGTAGACAGCCCCCATTCTTCTCCTTGAGCTGTCAGAAGTGGTGTTCCTCAGGGCTCTTTCCTGTTACCAACTCTCTTCCATCGATTCATCAATGACCTTCTAAGCTCTTCGTCTAACCTTATGCACTCATACTCCGATGACTCCCACCTTCACTATTCCATTTCCTTTCTGCAACATCCATATCAGCAGTTACTTCAACAGACAAGGGATGAGACTATGGCACACTTAATATCTGGCTTAGCTCATACCTCTGATTGGGGTAAAAGTAATCTTGTTTTTCTAATGTATCAAAAACTCATTTCTTACAGCTTTTGACCTGTCAATATCTACCACGGGAATATCCTCTAATTTTTAACAATACCCAGCTCAATGCAGCATCATCTTTGAACACAAATTGGGTTCTCTTCTCTCAGGATTTATCATGGGATGACTGTGTTACTTCTACTGTATAATCTGGGTCCATGAAATTAGGTGTACTATGCTGACTTGTTGCCTTCTTTACCTCTGCACAATTGCTGGCTTTATACCCGGGTAATATTCGCCGCATTATAGACTACAACTTACATGTGTGGGGAGGTTCCCTACATTCAGCTCTTGTGAACAAGGTAAAGTCAAAGGCTTTTTGTCTTAACTTTCTTCCTCTTACTGGCTTCCTTTAACCTCTATCTCTGTTGCATCTTTATCTCTTTTTTATTGCTACTTGAATGGTCACTGTTCCCCTTGACTCTCTGCTTGCATCTTTCCACTATTATAGCAGGTGTGAAGCACCTGCCTAGTAATAAACTCTCATCCCTTTTCTGTCCAGTGCTCTAATGCAAGAATTAACCTTTACTCCCAGTCCTTCATGTATGCAACAAATAAACTCTGGAGCTGTCTCCCACTGTCTGTATACCCTGCTACCTCTGACCTTCAGTCTTTTAAATGCTGTGTCCAGGCATCTCGTAATGAACGCAACTTGAATTTAGTTTTCTGTTATCTTTACATTTTTTTCTTGGAGGATCCATTTGAAGGCGTTTAGAATTGGTTCCTTATTCCTTGCATAAGAAAATATAGCATTCATTAAACCCATCACTGGTGGACGTTTTTTAAGGAAATCATCTGGAGCTAAGAATGCTACAAAATGTACGATATGGAACTGCAGGATTAACGAATAATACAACATATTCCAATGGATATCTTCGAGGAGCTCCTCACAAAAAGAGCTGCTAGTTGTTTGTTCACTTACATAAAGAACAGCCAAATGACAGTATCCTTAGAGATAAGATTAAAATGAGACAGGGGAGCTACTAATTAGTATGGGTCATTTATGGGACATGAGGTTACTAAATTTCCAGTGCATGGATTCATAATTAATGTACATTATACCGTTGTCAACTACATCGAAATCAGCTACTTTTTGTATTTAACATGTGCTTTAGAAACTACATTCAGAAACTGAAATTGGACTTCCCCTTGCCATTCAATACTTAAGAAGTTGATTATAATCCATTAGTAAAGAGGGAAAATGCAGGCTGACCAGAGTTGTGTAGAAGGCACAGATGGTGGCGAGGATAATGATGGAGTAGGTGCTGGAGATGCTGGTGAGGGTGGTGATGGCCACTGAGGGTGCATATACGGTCACACCCATCAACATCACTGAGTGCAACACAAGGGTAAATGTAGCCAGCAGTCGCAGAAGTCTGGATCCATAACGTAACTCAAGGTACTGAAATGTTAAATGTCATATATATATATATATATATATATATATATATATATAAAGAGAGAGAGAGAGAGAGAGAGAGAGAGAGAGAGAGAGAGAGAGAGAGAGAGAGAGAGAGAGAGAGAGAGAGAGATGCTGTAGATAGATATAGCCATATAGATAGATAGATAGACATGTATATATACATATCTATACATGCATATGTATTGTGTGTGTGTGTGTGTGTGTGTGTGTGTGTGTGTGTGTGTGTGGTGGAGCCAAAACTGGAAAAATAATTTTAATGAAACTTTGCATGATGGTTGCAACTGGGTTCCAGATAGGCCATTTTCAATTTCATATCCATAGGAATTTTCTGACAGGGTGTTTTAGGCCCTGATAACTGTCCCAGTTGTTGCTACAGTATGTGCAAGTGTAAAAAGAGATGGAACATAACCATGGAATTTAATGCACCTCTGCAGTGAGTGATAGGGGTTTGTACCATCCTCTCGGATGTGTGTTACTTCATGCAGGCTACAAACAGACGATATTATTCAGCAGTAAATGGTATCAACTGTGCTGGTGGTTGTGGTGTTGAGGTAAAGATCGTGGTGTTGGTGGTGGTGGTAGCTGTTATGATGATGGTGGTGATGGTAGCTGTAATGGTGATGGTAGTTTTGATGGTTGTAGTGATGGTGGTAGTAGCTGTGATGCTGCTGGTGCTGGTGGTAGCTGTGATGATGGTGGTGATGGTGGTGATGGTGGCTGTGATGGTGGTGGTGATGGTGATAGCTGTGACGATGATGGTGGTGGTAGTGATAGCTGTGGTGATGATAGTGGTGATGGTAGCTGTGGTAGTGGTAATGGTATTTGTGGTAGGTGTGATGATGATGTGATGTGAAGTAGGCTGTGGTGGGGGTGGTGTTGATGATAACCGTGAAGATGGTGGTGGTGGTGGTGGTGATAGTGGTGGTAGCTGTGGAGGTGCTGGTGGTGGTGATGTTAATTGTGGTTGTGATGGTGGTGGTAGCTGTGATGATGGTGGTGGTGGTAACCGTGGTGATGGTGGTGGTGGTCGTCGTAGCTGTGGTGGTGGTGGTGTTAGTTGTGATGGTGGTGATGGTGTAGGCGGTGATAATGATGGTGGTGGTGGTATCTGTGGATCTGTGGTGGTGGTGGTGGTGGTGGGAGCCGTGGATATGTGGTGGTGATGGTGGTAGATATGGATATGTAGTGGTGGTGGTGGTGGAGATGGTGGTAACATTGGATCTGTGGTTGTGGTGGTGGTGGTGGATGTGGGTATGTGGTGGTGATGGTGGTGGTAACAGTGGATCTGTGGTGGTGGTAGTGGTGGTAGATGTGGGTATTTGGTGGTGGTGGTGGTGATGATGATGGTGGTGGTAACAGTGGATCTGTGGTGGTGGTAGTGGTAGTAACTATAGATCTGTGGTGGTAGTGGTGGTGGTAGCTGTGGATCTGTGGTGGTGGTAGATGTGTGTTTGTGGTGGTACTGGTGGAACTGTGTATCTGAGGTGATGGTGGTGGTTGGTTGTAGCTGTGGGTATGTTGTTGTGGTAGTGGTGGTAGCTGTGGATCTGAGGTGATGGTGGTGGTGGTAGCTGTGGATCTGTGGTGGTGGTAGATGTGTGTTTGTGGTGGTACTGGTGGAACTGTTTATCTGAGGTGATGGTGGTGGTTGGTTGTAGCCTTGGGTATGTAGATGTGGTAGTGGTGGTAGCTGTGGATCTGAGGTGATGGTGGTGGTGGTGGTGGTAGCTGTGGATATGTGGTGGTGGTGATGGTAGCTGTGAATCTGTGGTGGTGGTGGTGATGGTAGCTGTGGATCTGTGGTGGTGGTGGTGGTGGTAGCTGTGGATCTGTGGTGGTGGTCGTGGTGGTAGCTGTGGATCTGTGGTGGTGGTGATAGTTAATTGTTAAGAAATAGCTCTCATTTGGGCAAGAGCCCTGTGGCACTATAGGACCCTGAGGTTTATGTGTATGTGTGTGTGTGCGTGTTATATATATATATATATATATATATATATATATATATATATATATATATATATATATATATATATATATATATATATATATATATATATATATATATATATATATATATATATATATATATATATATATATATATATATATATATATATATATAAGTTTATGATATATATGTATATACATTATAAATTTCATACCCCGAATTCTTACATTTTATTCCCCCATCTCTCTCTCTCTCTCTCTCTCTCTCTCTCTCTCTCTCTCTCTCTCTCTCTCTCGGGCGCGCGCGCGCGCGCGGGGGGACATAAATATCAATAATGTACGACCTCCAAAATATATTATTACACAGAGGATCTATAGATTTGTGGTAGGTGGGGGAGCTCACCATCCACTCACTCGATGTAGAGCTGCTGTCGGGTGTCCGCACTTTCCTCTCCTCCATCCTTCTTTCCTTCCATCCTCTTCTGTCTTCCATTACTTCATTCTTTCCTCGTCCTTCTGCCTACGGGTAACTTTACACTTCCTCTTCTGTCTTTCTTTCCTTCATTCTTTCCTCTTCCTTCTGCCTGTGGGTGACTCTACACTGAGTGACAAGCCAAATGGTTTCCTGTACACCAGGAAACCATTTTCTACGCTGGGTGGTAACCATATAACCAAGTTTTGGCGCCTGGTGGTTTAGTGAGTAATTATTGCGCTCCAATCGGATTGAGCCGGTGAGGTTTATATCCAAGGGATGGTTGGGGTTGATTGCTCATGTAATGCCACTCAGGGATGAGTGAGGCTGGTCACTCTCATCTTAAATGTCGGGACCAACTGCTTAGCCCCGGGCTCCTACGCTCCTCATGGGGCAATGTAGGATTGGATGATGGATGAATGACGATGGATCTATAGATACGAGGCTTTGAGAGTAGTGAAGCTTGAAATGTTTCTATATATTACTGCATCTCAGCACGTGGGTGTGACTGAGTTTGTCCGTTATCCAAGCATGTGAATCAAATGTGGCTTCATTTCATACATTGGAAGACTTAAAAAAGTGATGTTGTCATTGTAAAGTAATGCTAAGCCAATGACATATTCTATCTACCAAAAAAGCAAATAATTATGTGTATATATTTAGATAGATAAATAGACAAATAGATGAGCTGGTAAATCTATCTGTCTATCTATATCTATCTATCTATCTATCTATCTATATCTATATCTATCTATCTATCTATCTATCTATCTATCTATCTATCTATCTATATATATATATATATATATATATATATATATATATATATATATATATATATATATGGAGCCTCTGTGGTACAGTGGTAAAGTGTGCGTGTTCGTACACTGAAGAACGAGGGTTCGCGCCCAGCCAGGGTAATAAACTTTGAGAGCATTCTTCTGACCACGTACTGTATTGGCGGACACCAGGGGTGCTGTGGTTGAACCAGTGTCACATACTATAAAGTATGCTTGCACCCAGTCGGCTTGCGCTGACCGATTACACTTGGTTCACAGACTACACACACGTCCAAAGCCACTCCAACACTACATTTACACTTACAAGCACTTCTCACCCTACATCTCTACTAGACAGCCTAAGCCACTTGGTAGAGATACATTGGCTGTATCGTCTCGACTTCGGTAGGGATAGGCCAGTCCTCCAGTGGACACTCAAACGGCTGAGATGATATATATATATATATATATATATATATATATATATATATATATATATATATATATATATATGGCTGGTGGCACCGGGTCCTCCTGGTCGCCATCAAGCAACAGTGCTGGCAGCGACTGTTGCAATTTTCAGTAATGCTCGTCAGCAGAGAAGTGAAAGTGCGGCCTTTTTCTTCACTACCATCCGCGGCCTTAGCATAATGTTAAACTTAGTTCATTTATTCCATCAGTCCATAACCCCGTTGGCCCTTTTCCTCACAGAACCACAAATCTCACCCTCTACTGATATATCCTCATTTTTTTTTCCCCATTACCATCTCCTCACATGCCTCCATAAAAAAGGCGGCAGCTGTTGTTATATCAAATCCCAATATGCAGTTGACACCATTTTAAACTTCACTTCCTCCAGTTTTGATTACTCATTGTATAAACTAAATTGTCAAAATATTACCAAATACATCTGTGAAGTTTATCATTCCTCCAATGCGTCTTCGGAACCCAGTGTATTTGATTCCATATCCACACAGCTGAGTAACCTTATCCTTGCCCTTAGCACCGAAATTACCATTTTGGGTGATTTTAATAAACATAATTTTGAATGGTTATTGCATTCTGCCAGGACTGACGACGCTGGTCTAGAGTGTGAGTTGTTTGCAGAATCGTTTAATCTCACCCAGCTGGTAAAGCAACCAACCAGAGTACCTGATAATCCTGACCATAATGCTCATCTCTTGGATTTATTCTTGACAAACAATCCAGATCAAATACAGGATAAAGGTACTGTCACCACTTGGATCCTCTGACCACAATCTCATCGAAGCTCATTAGTTAACCCCCCCCACACCTCCCCGTTCTGAACCTGTCAGGGCGACCTGATGGCACTTTGATCGGGCAAACTGGGATGGATTTAGAAATTATCTAGTTGACATTCTATGGCAGTCTTTCTTCTCTAGTGATCCCAATTTTACCCAGTCCCACATTTGTGACTTAATACTAGCTGGTATGGATTTATTCATACCAAGTCAACAGTTCATTAAAAGATCAAACTCTCCAAAATGGTTTGATGGCAACTGTGCCAGAGCAACAGCCCAAAAGTCATTAGCATATAACTCTTACTTAAGTCAAAAACATCTAAATCACTCTCTCAATTTAAAATTGCTAGAAATCATGCAAAAGCTGTAATAAATCTAGCTAAATCAAACTTTCTTCAAAAGCAAGCATCAGAACTACTTAACAACCCTAATAAAAATAGAATATTCTGTTCAACTCTCAATTCTTTCCATACTAACCTTAACAAGTCATCATCCATTCCCCCACTAAAATCATCAGGTGGCAAGACTACAAATGACCCACGTGGGAAAGCAGATATTTTTGCCAGTACATTTGCCAGAAATTCTACCATAGACGATGCCAGCCAGAACGTCTCAGTACTAGAACTTGACTCTCCTGAAATTGCTCCACTTAAAATACAGACAAGATATGTAAAATCCATCCTAGACAATTTACCTATCAACAAAGCTCCAGGCCCAGATGGAATTCCGCCAATTGTTTTGAAAAAATGTTCCCCTGAACTTGCCTCTGTCCTAGTTAAATTATTCAGACTATGGATACGTACTTCTTCATTCCCAAATTCATGGAAATAAGCCAATATCCACCCAACTCCGAAGAAGGAAGTTCCTCTGACCCCTCAGATTACAGACCAATAGCTGTCACATCTTCTCTTGGTAAGATATATGAAACTTTAATTAATAAGCACATTGTTAAACATCTTGAATCCAACAACTTAACTTGTGATAGACAATATGGTTTTCACCAAGAAAGATCCACCATTGACATACTCAATCTCCTAACTCAGTACCATCCATCAATCAATTGACCTACATGGAGAAACTCATGCAGTAGCCCTAGATATTTCTAAAGCTTTTGACATAGTATGGCACCGTTCCCTGCTGTCCAAACTCGCTTGCTATGGACTGACGTCTTTTCTTCCTTTGATTTCCACATATCTCAGTGACAGGAAAATAAGAGTAAAAGTAGATGATGTATGTACCAATTTCCACTCAATTAACGCCGGCGTGCTGCAGGGATCAGTTCTGGCGTCAACCCTGTTCCTGGCTCATATTAATGATCTCTTATCTGTCACCCACAATCCCATCTACTCATATGCAGATGACTCAACACTACAAAGTTCATTCACACTCAGACACCCATTTACAAAGTCTAATATCTCTACCTCTCAACTCAGTACAGCCATCTCCATAAATCAAGACCTATCTACGATCAGTGAATGGGGACAAAACAACCTTGTCTCATTTAATGCTAGTAAAACTAAATATATACAATTTACTAACAGACAGATATTGCCAGATTCGTGCATTACCTTCAGTGCTACTAGTATTCTCATCTCCAAAAGTACTGAAATTCTCGGCGTCTCACTTAACAATGCCCTCAGCTGGACCTCTCATGTTAGATCACTTCCTAAAACCACCTCAAAGAAACTTGGATTATTGTACAGAGTCCGTAACTTCTTCACTGACGAGCAGTTAGCTTTAATTTATAAGTCATCTGCGCTCTCAGCCTGAATATTGCTCACCCTTGTGGAATGGATGTGGAGAGGTTGCATTAAAACAACTAGGCAAAATTCAGTACAAAGCTGTTAGAATTATTAACAACCCTGCCATTACAAATAAACCACCTCCCCTACAAGTATGAAGGAATGTTGCCTCATGTGCATTATTTTACAGATATTTTTATGGCAAATGCTCAGACGAAGTTTCGTCCACAGTGCCACCTCTCCATGCCTTCCTTCGTGCTACACGGGCATCTGGTAACGCTCATGACTGGAATGTCACTAAGCCATATTGCAGAACTTCTGCCTATCAGAATTCTTCAATTCCCTGAACTGCATCTTTTTGGAACTCGCTTCCCCAGAGTTGTTTCTCTCCAAACTTCAACCTACAGCTGTTCAAGTCTAACTGTTACAGGTATTTTATGAACCGAAGACACCAGTAATCTGGTGTATGGATTATTTTTTTTTATTCATTTTGTTTTCCTTCCTCTCTTCTGTTATTTAAAAAAAAGTATATATATATATATATATATATATATATATATATATATATATATATATATATATATATATATATATATATATATATATATATACAGTATAACCCCGGAATTCGTACACAATTCGTTCCTGGAGGCTGTAAGAGTTGCGAATTTTTCGAAAACCGAATCTTTTTTTTCCATAAGAAACAATGCAATTTGCATTGATCCGTTCTTTAGTATGGATGAAACGGTAGATTTCGCCATACTCTAATGAATGACAAGATCGGAGACATGGGTTCCACTTTCAAACTTTTTTCAGCTCAATTATTGTTCTCACTGCTTTACTTTTAGCTCCAACTGACTCACTAATCTTCGTGGGTCCCATGATTGCGTACAGTTTTCTAACGAAAATACGTAATTAATCACAAAGTTTAATCGAGCATGTGTGACTGATGCATAGCTGGCGGAAGACAAAGCCAGACTGGCGACCATGTGGCACCTACGACGCCGCGTCTCTTAGTGCGAATAACGGGTCACCGTATGAAAACTGGAGCTATTTTTGGGCGAAAAAGCTGCACGAAAACCGAGTTGTACGAGTAGAGAGGTGTACGAATTCCGGGATTCCACTGTATATATATATATATATATATATATATATATATATATATATATATATATATATATATATATATATATATATATATATATATATATATATATATATATATATATATATATATATATATATATATATATTTGTTTATTTATCAAAGGAGACATCTCATAACGTGATAACATATAATGATTACTAACATGAGAAGGAAGAACACTGCGCAAATGCTCACCTCATTTAATTACCCTAGTCTTTAGGGACACCAAAACGCGCTGGGCACTCTTGGATTTTGGAATATGTTTCATCTAATATCACTATCCACTCACTCAGTGTACCCAAACATTGGTTAATGAACTCAACAATAAGAAACGAGAACATGATTTCCTTTAATACCAGTAACCATTTACTTTGAGCTATAACCATGTAACTAAATGCCCGCCTTGTGGCCTATTGGGTTAGGGCACTGTAACTAAAATGAGCATTTAGGATTCCAGCTGGAAGGATGGTTGGGATTTAATGCTCACATAATGCCAGTCCGGGGTGAGCAAGGCCAGTCGCCCATGCCTTAATTGTCGAGACACTAGCCTAGCCCCGTGCCTCTACGCACTAGGTGGAGCCCAAAACAACTAGATAAACAGATATTGTGCCAGGTAGACCAAGTCGATGGTCATTATTTTTGTACGAAATGTATCTACTGTATTTGTGTCTGTCTGAGTCGAAAACTTAAATCTCAGAAAATATTGGTTGTAGAAAGAAAAGTAATTAATAAAAGTTGTTCAGAGTCACAACTTGAGTTCACATGTCACTCAACAAGCACTGGGAGTCACCCAGAATGGATCCGTAATAGTCAAGTTTTCATATAAGAGTACTATTAAAGTATACCTGGCTCACAGATGATGGGTAGTCTTGTTATTATATTTTTTACCTTCGCCAAGGAGTGTATGTTTTTGTCTGCGTTGGTTTGTTTGTCTGTTAGCAGGATTACTCAAAAAATTATGAAAGGATTTTGCTGAAAAATGTTTGAGGTGTAGGGTATGACCCAAGGAACAATTCATTAGATTTTGGTGGTGATCCGGATAATCATCCGGATCCAGGAATTATTTAAATGATTCACTACCACTGCAGTATAGTGACAATTTCAACATTTTTGCTTCTAACTCGATAAATAATGCCTACAACAAAAATGACAACATATCATCTCCATATGACCTACCACACACTTTGCCGTGGTGGAGGTTTGCTATCTCAGATTGCTCTTGTTTTAAATTTGGGTTTTTGTTGGCGTTTGTAATAATAATGTTTGCTGCTGATACTTCTCTATTTATCAGTAGCCTTATTCTGCTGTTCTCCATGATGAGGTCTGTCTCAGTTACGATGCTTTGAAACAATATCATAAAATGCCTGAATATCATTGTCCATGGCTTGTCTGTATATGCCTTGTTTCTAACCATCTCATAACAAGCAACACTTATAGCTTTATGGAATTTGCATTACACTATGGGTATCAAATATACCATCCACTGATCAGCTCATCCCGCAGTCTGCTCTCATCTCCAGATGTTACTGATACGGTACGGCAAGGAGGCGTGTCAGCTTGTGACGATAATCCAGGAATCTTACCACCTACTTCGTCTGGCGTGTCATAACATAAAATGTAACGATACTTTTTTGACCGATGTACACTTGACTTTTATTACACCAAAATTAGCAAAAAAAATAGCTTATCAAGTACAAGTAAAGCAACTTATAAATATGAATATAACACATAAAATTAAACATTCGATACATACAAATTAATAACCTGCCCTGGGCAGGGTTAATCATGTAAGGGCAGTGAATTTACCTCATAATAACCTCTCTCTCTCTCTCTCTCTCTCTCTCTCTCTCTCTCTCTCTCTCTCTCTCTCTCTCTCTCTCTCTCTCTCAAATGTATATCGGAATCGTACATTTCACTTTCTGAATTACACCAAACATACCATAAAAAGTCATAAACACATCTAGTACCAGTAAAAACTTACGAAATAGTAACATATACATTTAAATATGAGCTAAGGCTACACACAAAGGGTAACCTGACCTGGGCTGTGCCAGTCACGTTACATTTGAAGGATTATCACACTATATACCCGGGAAAATGTTATTATCTACTTCTCGTGTTACAGACTTTGTTGGTCTATATGTACAACATGAGGACAAGAAGGTATAGCATTCCCGATTTATACATCCCTTAATAGTATGCTAAATATTGTGTTACCTTTATTATAAAGGTCATCATTTAAATTCATGGTGTTATCAGTAAGTCCTATGAAGAAGTGCAACTGGATCAGTAAATAGCCTTAGGTTTCTTTGCTTGTGTTTAAAAATGCCTTTTGAATTCTGGGCCAAAATTAGACTGCTTGTTGTGTTCCTATCCGACTCTCAGTTTCTTGCCTGTTTGACCTAAATGCATGTCATTGCACAGGTCAATGCGAATGAAATAATCACAGCCTGCATCAACCTTAGGGCTATTCTTAACCCGAACAGCTCAGATGATGGCCATAGCAGTCATCCGACAGGTGTTCGGGGTGATTCGGATGACTGACATAGGTGCTTTGCTTTTCACACCAGTGTTTGAAGTCCAACCCATTTTCTATGATGCACAGTACATGATGTAGACATATTATTGGAGGCCGGTGAGCGTTGGACAACACTGTCAGTCTTCCATGGGTATCAGTAAGGATAGGTACGATTATTTCTGTTTCCATATTGTCCATTTTGCTGGCTGCCATAAGCAGCCACCCGATCCCTGCCTCCTCACCCCTGCCCTGCCTAACACTCGTGCAGGGAAGGGGTTGAGTGGTAGAAGGAATGGGAGAGTTTTAGTGAGAGTTACTACATAAAGTGTAAAATGACCTTCCCTGGCCACCCTTTACAGCCCCCAGCCAGCCCTCTTCTCATCACCTTCGCGGTTCCTTCACTTCGCGTCACCACCCTGTTACCATTACCTACATAGTCCCAGTCTGACACTTCGAGGGTCTGTACTGAAGTGTAACACATAAAGTGTAAATTTGTATAAAAAACTGGGAAAGAAGTAATATAAAAAAAATAGGGAAAATTCCATTGTAGAGAAAAAGTGTTTATGAAAGTAAGAATGGATATTCATTAAGTGAAGTAAAAGTACAGACATAAAATATTCATAAGCTAGTGAAGATAAGGTAAACCACAATATTGAAAATAAGTGTTATGACCAAAACTGTACAGTGCTTTTGTATCATTCACTAGACAAAACAAGTGTTGGAGTGAAATGTGATCTTTTGGGGCAAGTACTGTACAGCGGTTTTGTACCGTAAGGTATAGGAATAAGTCTTGCAGTAAAAGTGAAAGTGCTCTTTCTGGGTGAGTATTTTAAAATGGTCTCACTGTCATAATGTACAAACCTTGGTAAAAAAAAAAAAAAAAAAAAAAAAATGAAAATGAAAGTGATCTTGTCTATCTATATGTAGCCAGACGCTATAATCCTGTAAAGGGTGGCTGCTTGTCATTGAATTAGTTCTTTTAGAAGGACGACTGTTTCATGAAACATTGCTAGTGTGAATAGGGAAATTAATGGCTACATTCTCAGCACTTACAAGGCTAGTGTTGAGCTTTAATAATTTATATGGAATATTCAGTACACATTCGTCGAAGCATCGATATATCCATAACTGAACTTCTGTAGAAACAGTGAATAACGTTCCCAAACTAGCATGGGTTCAGGTGGTTAATTCTCTTATGTATGATACATCAAACTAAAGCCACTGCCAACCTTCTTACCACCCCCTCTACCTCCCCTACTCCACCATACTCGTCACTCTCACCCATTTCCTCCTCCCTTCCCAAGCGACTTCCTCCTCCCTACCCACAGGGACTACTCAGTGATGCTTCGAATCCTTGAGTTGTTCACGCACACACGCCACAGGATTGGCAACGCTAAGTGATAAACTCGGGACTGGAGGCAACTGTACATACCTGCATTAACTTTTTTCTTAGCAGTTCTAACCTGAATCAAATAAACTAACAACAGCAATACAAGAAAAAATATATGAATTTTAACCTGCTGAAGAATTTAAACTCTTTTGTGATGAAAAGTAGAAGGCTTAAACTGATGCTTGTCGACTAAATCATTGCAATTTTTTTGTCCCGGTCGTCCCTACAACCTGGTTTTTATCAATGGATGTGAAATATACATCCCTTTCTATGTCCCTGAATCCTCCTCTACATTTACTTTACTTGTTGCTTCATCCAGGTTCCCATTATAAACCCTTCATACACCATGTTGGGTCAGATTAATCCCAACACATTTTTTGAAATGATGACATTCAGCCACTTATTATTGTAGGGATCTAGCTAACCATGACTTTGTCTTTAGCCAGTGTATAAGCACAAAACATTCGAGCAGAAAGAATCTTATAGTTCAGGAGTTAGGAGGGCGCAAATTTCGCTGGGGGTTGTTCAGTACCCCACCTAGCATCTATGTAACTTTTTTTTTCGGGTTCTACATATTATTGACCATGCCACTGAATGCTGAAATGTTCTACAGTCAGTGGAGGAGAATCGTAGAAGATCATCCCATTTCTGATGTTGATAATGATATCTGCAGAGCTTTATCTGATTTTTAAATCATTCAGGAGTTTTCTTATTACAAATATGTCAAACCTGTATATGTTTATGTTTACTTGATTTGTAAATCACTCAGGGGTTTTCTGAGTATAAATGACAATCTTGTTAATGTTCTGAACATAGATTCAACCAAATTTTTTGCGTCATTTTAGTTTCATGATACTGTGTTTTTCCTACGGTATTATAACTAATAATACATTTATTTTATTATGAGCATGCTGAATGAATAAGAATGATGCAACCTAAAAATATATGCCATATCATTCATGACTTATGCAACCTTTCAAAATTTTTGAAAATCATAAAAATTTTTCTCAAAAAAAATAAATAAATAAATAAAAATAAACACAAAAGGGACACATGTTGGACTGGCTACACGTGCCATGTCCTGAGCAACATATGTACAAAATTTAACATTTGTAACTTTGTGAGAGTGGGGCTGCGACAGGGATGTGTGATGTCGCCTTGGTTGTTTAATATTTACATGGATGGTGTTGTAAGGGAGGTGAATGCAAGAGTTTTAGGTGGTCTGAGTCTGGTAAATGTTGATGGAGGAGAGTGGAATCTGAAGCAGCTGCTGTTTGCAGATGATACTGCACTGGTGACTGATTCAGAGGAGAGATTGAGAGAGTTGGTAGAGGAGTTTGGAAGGGTGTGTGAGAGGAGGAAATTGAAAGTAAATGAGAATAAGAGTAAAGTGATGAAGTGTACGAGGTTGATAGATGGTAGGGGGATGAATATAGTTTTGAATGGTGAGTTGCTTGAGGAGGTAGATTGTTTTAAATATCTAGGGTCACATGTTGCTGTGGATGGAAGAATAGATGCAGAAGTGAAGTTTAGAATAAATGAAGTAGGAAAGGTGCTGGGAGGAATGAAAAAAGTGTTTAAATGTCGTTCGCTTAGAATGGATGTAAAGAGAAGGCTGTATGAGGGTGTTGTGGTACCGACTGCATTATATGGGTCTGAAACATGGAATATGGGTGTAGCAGAGAGGAAAAGTTTGAATGTAATGGAGATGAGATGTCTGAGGAGTATGTGTGGAGTGACGCGTATGGATCGGGTGCGAAATGATGAAGTGCGAAGGAGAACTGGAGTTGTTCGGGAGATGGCTGGTAGAGTTGAGCAGAGGGTGTTGCAATGGTTTGGGCATATGGAGAGAATGGATAATGAGCGATTGGTGAAAAAGATAACTAGATCTGATGTGAGAGGTGTAAGGCTGAGAGGAAGACCACGAATAGGATGGATGGACAGTGTGAAGAGAGCGCTGGATGCGAGAGGGATGTCTGTTGAGCAAGGAAGAGTGGCTGTGCGTGACAGAAATAAATGGAGAGAAATTGTGAATGAATAAGTGATGACGCAGCCCTGAGGGGATATTCTCCCGCATTTGGTCTGATCAGCTAGTCAGGTCAGGTGCGGGTAAGGGGATGGGTCTGTTATGATGTGGCAGGGGTAAACCAGTTCTGCTGTCGGGCCCTGCTGCGGATGTCACTGATTGCATTGCCCAGTTGACCCTTGTGCGGTGTGGTGCGGTGAGGATCTGTCCGTTCTCCCCTTTGGGGCTAAGATGCGAATGAATGTGTTTGAATGGATGAGTAAATGGAGAGTGAGTCGTCCTGTCTCGGCTACCTCCCTTTCCTTGGGGGAAGCAGCCTAGGTATATAGATAGATAGATAGAACTTTGTGCACATGGCAGAAATCCAAAAATGTCTTTCAAGACCCCACATTGCGCTCCGGGTTACGTTCTTTTTTCACCCGGCGTACGAAGGGTTCATTGCTGGGTCAACAGAGGCGAGGGGGGATCGTATGAGATATGAAACGGTCCGAGAATCGAACTCGTTTTTTTTTATTTTTTCAGTGCTGAACCAGACATGCTAACCAGTGTGCTGTCGGCTCCTTCGTTTCCCTATTTTTCCTTTCACCCATTATTATGGACTTGATCTCTTCACGACGTCGATGTACTATATTTTATTTTTAGCACTAAAAGGTTTTTTTCCACCTTAGATGAACTTTTCGTAGTGAAGATTTTAATGGGGTATATTTCAAGTTTGAAGAATCTCTTCTGGGCTAAAACAGAACTGTAATAAACTGCAAGAAATAGGCGATAAAAACGAAATGGATTGAAGAGGTTGATCATGACGTCCTCACCTCGGTCAAAGAGACGATCCTAAGCTTGTAGAAGATGGGGAGCAAGAACATGCAGACGATGAACCAACCGATGAAAGCTCCAATTAAAGTCGTAGACATCTGCGTGCCGTAATAATACACCTCTGCCGAGCTACCTGTTAACAAAACTTGCAGTAAGAGATGTGTAACTGTAATGTTAAATCTCATAACCCGAATGTATAGACTAACCCCAACCCCTGCAATTTCTGACGCTCATTTGTCAAATCCACTGATGAAAGAGGAGCGTATCTGACTTTTCTACCTGTCTACTGAATGTACTATGTAATGTGCATCCTGGCTAACCAAATCACATCCTCACAACTGTTTCACAAAATATCGTCAGTAACTGCAGGATTCCACTGGACTTCGCCTACTTTCAAATGGCGAAAATAGAGAAGACAAACCAGACGAGACACTAAATGATTTGGATGGGCTGAAAGTACACGTCCGTCGAGTTTTTTTTTTTTCTTTCTTTTTTTTTCAAAGCTGTGAAGTTTTCGGATTCTCATGAGATAAGAAGGGTTTGGAGCATCAAAGCCTTCATTATAAATTTTCATAGTACAAACCATCGCCCTCGGACATCGTTTACACCTTTATGATTTCGACAACAGTTGCATAGGTAACATAAAAAAAAATGACATGTCACCTGCAGAAATAAAGTGGTAAGGAAGAGGTACAATGAAACCTCCTTAGCTGACATGGATAGAGGCCTTTGAGTCATATGATCGTTTGTATATCAGTTCACTCCAGTGACATAGATTTCATTTTGTTTTCCCTATATTCAGACACATTTATTCAAATTAGGAGATTCTTCTCGATCTGTGGAGGTTAGATATTGCTTTCATTAATCACAACATTACTACAGTTCTTTATTTAGCTGATTACAGTCATCTGGTAGTTTGGAGAGCACTAATCACACACACACACACACACACACACACACACACACACACACACACACACACAAACTTCCTCTAGCCATAAAGTTAGAGATTATGATGTTTTATCCACTGTCCCAGTATCTATTAATCATTTCGTAAGCCTATGATGAGAAATGTGTGCATTTCTCTTCTCTGTTTCACCGATCACTATGCTTCGTAGAACGGCACACAGGCTAAGCACATCTAATCTTAACAATTTTTCAATTAATGACCGTAAGAAACTGGGGTCTGATACACATATAGACGTTCTTATATTTTATGACACCGTCTTTAGAGTCATAAAACTGCATTATAACCGCCAATTTTGCAGAGGGTTATGAATATCTCTATCATCTGATATCTTTAGTAAAACACATGTTGCAAAATTACAGAGATGTGAAATTCCAACCTCGATACTAATAACGGTATAAATAATCGCTTGAAAAATAAAGGGATATTGTGAACTGCCAGTGTAACTATGAATTAAACAAGTTCTTAACATTTTGCCTAAATACTGCAGACACTTGTCACATAACCTTCCGCCCCTTTCCCGGTGACGACTTGAGCTGCCTGGAAGCACTGTCTGACTCTCTTCTTCATTTCTGCAACATTCGCTGCCATTCCTCTAACTTTCGCTCTGTTGAGCACCACCTCTCCTCTAAACCTCATATCCTTTTTCTAACTGAGACTCAGCTGTCTGGGGCAACTGACAGCAGACCCTTTTCTGTATCCTCCTACTTTCTCTATACTCATTTCAAAACCAAAGGTGGTTGTTGTGTATATATACGCAACGACTTATCTTGCTCTCGTGTTCCTGAACTCGATTCTTTTGAATTCTCTACACTCTGGCTTCGGCTTTCCTGTCATTCTCTGACTAAATATATCTGTGCTGTTTACTTATCTCCTAATTCTACTGACTATCAAAAATTCTTTGACTATCTTACTTCTACTATGGAATTATTCTATCCATTTCTCCTTTCTCTGAACTCTCCATTCTAGGAGATTTCGATCACACCTTCAGCTCTCCTCTCCTTTCACTGATCCACCTGGTGACCAAGCCTACACCTTTTCTATCCTTAATGACCTAGAGCAGCTTGTACAGCACCCTACCTGTATCCCTGACTGCCTTGGAGAGAGCTCCAACATACCTGACCTCTTCCTTATAACTAATCCTTCTGCTTACACTATTAATTTTTCATCTCTGTTGGGCTCCTCCGACCACAGCCTTATCACCTTAACTTGTCCTATCGCTCCGGTACGGCCTGCGGACCCTCCAAAGAAACGTCGTCTGTGGCACTTCGGAGTTGCGGATTGGGAGGCCCTCAGGCAGTACTGCTTTGATTTTCCATGGAATGATTATTGCTTCCATGGCCAGGAGCCATCTGAGTGTGGCTTGCGCATTACGGAGGTTGTTTTCTCGAGCATGGAAGCATACATTCCTTTCTCATATCCTTTGACTAATGCAAGAAAGCGTTGGTTTAATCACGTTTGTTCTAATGCTGTACACAACAAGGAGAGGGCCTATAAAAGGTACCGGAGCCAACCCACCCCTGAATCACATCATTTATATGTTTCTGCCCAGAATCGTGCTAAGTCTGTTCTTCGCTCTGCTAAAAATAATTTCATCCGTACTAAATGCTGTCAACTCTCCAACTCAAATTCTTCCCGCTCCTTCTGGCACCTAGCCAAAAACGTTTCTAACAACTTTACCTCATCATCCTTCCCTGCTCTTTTCTGTTTTGATGGCTCTGTAGCTATTTCTTCTACTGATAAAGCAGATCTCTTCGCTCAGACTTTCTCCTCCAATTCCACCTTAGACAATTTCGGTGCTGTTCCTGCATCACCTCCCCCCTCTGACTTCCTCATGGCTGACATTAAAATTTCTTCGGCTGATGTATTTTCTGCCATCACCGGCCTCAGTACTAATAAGGCATATGGGCCTGATGGAGTCCCTCCTGTTGTTCTCAAGAACTGTGCTTCTGTGCTTACACCCTGCCTAGGTAAACTCTTTTGCCTTTGTCTATCAACTTGTACCTTTCCTTCTTGCCGGAAGTTTGCTCTCATTCAGCCAGTCCCAAAGAAGGATGACCACTCCCAACCCTCTAACTATCCTCCAATTGCTTTAACATCCTGTATCTCGAAAGTTTTGGAGTCAATTCTTAATAGAAAAATTTTAAAGCAGCTTTCCTATGACAACCTTCTTCCTGATCATCAATATGGGTTCCGTCAGGGACGCTCCACTGGCGATCTTCTCACCTACCTTTCAGACTCCTGGTCATCCTCCTTTCAGGACCTTGGCGAAAGCTTTGCCATTGCACTTGACATCTCAAAAGCTTTCGATCGAGTCTGGCATAAATCTTTAATTTCCAAACTGCCCTTTTACGGTTTCTATCCTTCTATCTGTGCCTTCATCTCTAGCTTCCTTTTTGGTCGTTCTATAGCTGCTGTTGTTGACGGCCATCGTTCTTCTCCTAGATCTATTAACAGTGGTGTTCCTCAGGTCTCTGTCCTATCACCAACTCTCTTCTTTTTATTCATCAATGACCTTCTGAGCTGTACATCTAACCCTATCCACTCATACTCTGATGACTCCACCCTTCACCTTTCCATTCGGTTCCTGCAACGTCCATCTCAGCAGTTACTTCAGCAAACAAGGGATGAGGCTATGGCACACCTACTATAATGTCTGACTTGGCTCGTATCTCTGACTGGGGTAAAAATAATCTTGTTGTTTTTAATTCATCAAAGACTCAGTTCTTACACCTATCAACCCGACAAAATCTTCCACAGGTTCAGTATACCCACTAATGTTTAATAATATCCCGTGTGTGGAATATAACTCTCATGTGTGGGAAGGCTCCCCACATACAGCTCTTCTCAATAGGTTGGAGTCAAAGGCTTTTCGTCTCATTAACTCTCCTCCTCTTACTGACTCCCTTCAACCTCTTTCTCTTCGCCGCGCTGTTGAATCTTTATCTCTTTTCTATCTCTTCTTCAATGGTCACTACTCCTCTGAACTGTCTGCTTGCATTCCTCCACCTCTATGACGGGTGCATAGCACCCACCTAGCTGCAAACTCTCATCCATTTTCTGTCCAACTCTAATGCAAGAGTTAACCGATGCTCCCAGTCCTTCATTTATGCAATAGGTCATCTCTGGGACTGTCTCCCTCTGTCTGTATTTCCAGCTTCCTATGATCTCCAGTCTTTCAAATGCAGTGTGTCCAGGCATTTCGAAATGATCGGATCTTGAATTTGGCTCTTTCTTGTATTTTGTTATTCTCTTTGAAGGAACAATTTTGCGGGCTCGCCGCCTTTGGTTCCTTCTTTCTGACCTAAAAAAAAAAAAATTGCTTATGCATCATGTATCCATCTATTCACCTCTATAGTAATGGACATCATGAAATTGTACTTCTCAGCACAGATAATGCACCTACTTCTGAACATGGAACGTTCCAACAACTAAGAGATCTATGAATAACAGGGGTGAAGAGTTTTCTATCACCTTCCCTACCTGAGCCTGTGAGATTCAAGCTTATAACAATGCAGTCCAAAAGCAACTCTTGCTCAGCAGTCATAAAGATGCATCTGAAATCACAGCGAATAACAGTACTCTCAAATGTGATTAACATTAAGAAACCCCATGTCACAATATTCTTTGACTGTCCTCACTCACTAAGACACCTCCTTGGGTTTAGCGGGTGTATGGTCGATAGCACTGGTGAACATGAGTGAATTAATTTCTTGGATATCAGTCCTATAAAATGTCTCCTAATCACCTGAGAAATCAATGACAGTTCTATAAGAATGGATTGCTATGTCCTGCTCTCTACAACTTCTCCGATATCCCCCCCTGGCCGTAAAATCAGTGAGAAACCATTCTCCACGATTTATCTGCCTAGTACCCTTCCTGCAATTACCTCCATTCTGGAATGACGAACAGATCAGAAACAAATCTTTCAATCTTTGGGGCGATTAAAATGACCCTTCGACTGCGCTGCAATCCCCTTGCAGGAAATTCTTAAACTGGTGTTATGTTTGGAAGTAGATGACTCATTCAAAAGATTCGATTACATAAAGTACTAACCGTACACGGGTGTTGACGTGAATAAATCGGGAAATATACATAACCTTATTCAAAACAATGCCCTATATATACCTCCTATACCTTCTCCCATCAAGGAGTTACCTCTATACTGAAAGTAGGTTAACGACTGAACGGCTGAAGAGTCACACTATCGTGACCATGAAACAGGATACAAAAACCCACACTGGCAGACGAAAAAAGATGTATTCCAAACAGTTTTGGCGACAGCTGTCGCCTTCTTCAGTGGATCTACAGACCAAGAGTGGTACATACAAATGCTGAGAAGCTGCTTATATTCAGGGTGAGGACACGTTTTCCTAACCACACCTGATGTGACCTCACCTGACTCTCCCTCTACTCTGTCCACGACCTGAGTGAGGGATTACAAGGGGCGGCAAGGACCTTGCCACTAATCCTCTCATCACTGGATCTAATTTATACATTCCTTCACTATGGTTAAAATTATTATATCTCTCTATACATACAGCTTCCACAATCCTACGTTTCTTATAGTTACTACATTTGTACAATATATTTGGCTGTCGCCGAAACTGTTTGGAATACAACTTTTTTCGTCTGCCAGTGTGGGTTTTTGTATCCTATTAACGACTGAACATGATACTCAGTTTGGTCTAACTGATGGCAATAATCCCTTGAGCAAGGTTAGAAAATTAGGTTATTGAAGATTACCCCAATCAAGTCCGGGACAATGATCCACCATGAAATCACATATAGCATATTTGCAACAGTACCCCGAGGGAATAAGCTTTATGTGGTATCCTAGCAAGAATGAGGGGTTTCGCACATGCAGAAAACAGATGGGTCACTGAGCAATTTGACTGGCTACTATAACATGACTATCCCAGTACTGGGAATTTCAGCTAAACCATTCCTCTTACATATTTTCAGGTTCTGTGAGAACTATGAAAAGGTAGTGTATGGTGTCACACAACAGTTAATGCTACGAAGCCAACACAATGCAATAGTCAAATCTAGCGCATAGGACAGTGGAAGAAACAATTTATCAGAAGTGAGTTAGTAATTCCAAAGGAATACCCATTGGATAAAGACAAGATTCTGCTAGCTGAATATAGTGCAAATGAAAGTAAAGCATTCGGGAGCCAAATGAAAATCGCCCACAAGAATATGCTGTTGGCCAAGTTACAATCTAATTACAAGCCAAATGTGAAGAAAATTCGCAAAACTCTACGGAATTCGTCACTGAGTTTAACAAAGAGGCAATCAGTATTAAGAAAAAAATAGTTGACCTTTGGCAGCAATTGTGGTGACCTTGACCTTGACACCAAGTGCCCATTCTTGAACTCGTCCAAGATTTGGCCATATCTTGGTACCTTGAAGGCTTCATATTGATAGCTCGAGCCGTTCATGGGATATAATGGTGCTAAAAGCTGGTGATAAGAACTAGCTGACCTTTGGACGCCATTTTGGAAGCCATATTGAAAATAGAATAGAAAATGTAAATAGTAATATAAGTAATTAGTAATATAAGAATATGAGTACAAATAATTTATGTTATAACAGTGAGAGTGAATCCGTGGCTCTCTACATATTTTACTGAATGAAAAATTGAATGACTTCAGTGACAATAAACTAATACGACTGAAGGAAACTTATGGAGAAAGACTCCACATATATATAAGTGTGATATAGTAATAGAAATATAAAGTGTGAGGGGTTTTATGAATAATAAATGACAGAGTGCCTAGAGCGAACTAGCGCAAGTGCGACGATCAGACGCGCTCGTAATTTCCATTGCTTTCACAGTTTTTTTTTTGGAGTATGGATCCCAAACTACTTGAAAATTATAGAGTAGCGTTTATAGTGTTTATATCTGGCTGTGGTAATCATATTACGGGTTGTCGGGAAGTGTCAAGTGGAGACTTCGTTACCCTACTTCAGAGGTCTCCACAAGTCCTACGGTAACGACGAAGGCTCAACAAACATTCCAGGAGAAAGCTGAAGGTATGTGCCATAAGCATAGGTAATTTTATTATTCTAGGACTAATAACTGATTTTTGGCAAATATTTTTTGAGAGTCTGTCGGAGCCCGAATAACCCCGCGGGACACGCAAAACATTGGTAAACAAGCCCGCGGTGTAGGGGTTCAAGATATTCCCAACATTTACCTTCCCATTGTTCTCTGAGAACGGATTAATTTATTTTCCATTATTTTGTCAGTTTCCCGGTATCACAACCATATGTCATAGCTAAAATTATACACTCAATATAAACTTTTCGTTTCATACAAACTGGCAAGCTACTTTTCATAATGTCTCTATGTTTACTGAAAGCTTTCCATCCAATTGTAAGGCGTCTTTTTATTTCGCTAGCATTTGATCGTTAATTTTAGTATATGTCCCAAGTAACTGTACTCCTCGACTTCTTCATGATATATATATATATATATATATATATATATATATATATATATATATATATATATATATATATATATATCATCATCATCATCATCAGCCGTTTGAGTATCCACTGCAGGACCGGCCTATCCCGACCGAAGTGGGGACGATACAGCCAATGTATTTCTACCAAGTGGTTTAGGCTGTCTGGTAGAGATTGTATGTAGGGTGGGAAGTGCTTGTAAGTGTAATTGTAGTGTTGGAGTGGCTTTGGATGTGTGTGTAGTCTGTGAACCAAGTGTAATCGGTCCGCGCAAGCCAACTGTGTATAAGCATACTTTTATAGTAGCGACACTGGTTCAACCACTGCACCCCTTATGTCCGCCAAGCAGTATGTGGCCAGGAGAACGCTCTCAAATTTTTTGCCCCGGCGGGGTGCAAACCCTCGCTCTCCAGTATGCGAAAACACACACTTTACCATTGTACCACATATATATATATATATATATATATATATATATATATATATATATATATATATATATATATATATATATATATATATATATATATATATATACTGGTATATATTTTGGGGGGCTCGTACGCATAACCTCATACCACACAAACCTAGCATCACATTCATGGCAGTTTTCGTGACATTTTTCACAGCAAATCAACACCAAACACATGCATAAAAACTCACAACGTCCACACAGGGGGCACAGGTTACTTAGGAAACAACGCCTCACAGATATAATAAACCTCAGAATATCACCCCATGCTGGCCGCCTCGGTGTCGAGTGGTCTTCTATGCTAGTTTTACATACTACGTCAATGTTCGTTTAGCATGGCAGTGTGTGAACAAAATACCTTATCCAGTTTTCATTCGAATAAAATCACCCAAGAGGCTGACTTGTGGTTGCTGACAACAATAGACCGAAAGTAAAGTTCAGATAACAGGGTCATTGAAAATATATTTTTATCTGATGTACATTAAACTTTCTGGAGGATTTCAAGTTAATACATGGATACAGCAGTTCAAGGTTGAGAACAATCACTGAGCAAGTCTACTCTAATAGCTTTGATTTTGAACCAGTGTTGATTAAAGAAGAACTAGTCTAGAGGCACCCTTGCAAAACTGGATACACAAAAAGGGCACGTTGTCTGCCACATTGTGACCAAATGGCATTTACACTATGGTAATAAGGTAGGATTGGACAATTCACCTTCAGAATTTGATTTAATAATTCTTGCTCTCGTGTCTGTATCGGCCATTTTAGTGTCGGTATATCTCAATGTGTTTATTTCTCGACCAGTTCACACACAACCTGACAAAATAATTAAAATGTACTTATTTATTATATATCACATGGTGTTACTTTCTTCATGAAAAAGGGTTCCAGAGTTTTAAAGCAGCAGCTGAAATAACTAAAGTGCTGTTACAATCAAGGAGAGGGTGCACCCCCCTCCCTGCCCACCACCCCCATGGGGGGGGTGGGCAGGGAGGGGGGTGGCAGTAGAAGTGACTTTTTTTTTTTTAATGTAGGCACAACACAATTCAATAATTTGAAGTAATACTTTCCTATTCTACACAATTCAGCCAAATGGAAAAATAATGTCATGTTTGTTCTTTGAAGTTAAAGTTATCAGTCTTTTATGAAGGCACAACAGAAATCAACCATTTCATTATTCTCCATAAGCTGTCTCTGCATATGGACTAAAATAATATATTATGGTTAAGTTGTTGTGGTTTGGCCATGTGGAGAGGATGGAGGGTGAGAGACTGACGAGGAGAGTGTATATGAATGAGGTAGGGGGGGAGAGGAAGGGGGAGGCCGAGGATGAGATGGAGGGATGGAGTGGAGAGGTATATGAGAGAAGGTGTGTGAGTTGGAAGCAGGGCAGTGAAATGGTTAGGGACAGGGCGACGTGGAGGCGATATGTTTGTGGCCACCCCGTGCGGGATTAAGGCGTCTGGCAATAGATAGATAGATAGAGTTGTTAAGTATTGTTTTTTGAAGATGAACTTGCAATCATCACAATATGATGAGTGAACTTGAAAAGGAATTTGACCTCTTGTCATCTGAGGTCCTGTGTAACAGGATCTGTAAAGTTCCAAAGAAAAAAGAATGTAAACCATCACCACACATATTTCAAGACAAAGAAACACCTATCTGGGATAAACTGGCACCTTCATGAATTAATTGAATTTAATAAATGCATATGATAACTAATCTGAATACAGGTAGGCCTACTACGAGTATGCATTATAGTACTATGTTTTAATGAGATATACTACAGTAAAATTGATAATTAACTGATTCAAATAAATTTACAGCTTATTGCAATAAATTATGCTTGATCGTTGCAGATTTCAAGAAATATCATCTTGTAATGGCCCAACAAATACTTGATGTAATTGAGTTTAATGTATCAAAACCAAAAATATCTATAAAAGTGCATTCTGTTAAGCACACTGATAAGAAACACACTTATATATAATTCATCCTCAGTATTTTGAAATGGCAAAAAAAAAAAAAAAAAACATAAGAAACTTTAGTATGAAATTTGACTTTTATAAAACAATTTAAACAAAAACCAAAATACATATTTTTTGCAATATAGTTCTTAAAAATATTTTTAACTTTATAGTTTAAACCTAAGGTATTTCGTTAGCAAATTTACAGACAACATTAAACCTGTTTCTGTAATCACTTTAACAGATACTCCTCTAAGGAAAATGGTCCACAAGGTTAAACTAGCATTTTTGGATTTTGAATAAAATGAGAAGCCATTCAGCCTGACATTACCAAACTCTGTTAAGAAACTTGAGGCTCAACTTGGTGCAGAAGGTTTCTTATTTATTTATTTAAGAAATATTGTAAACTATAATAAGGAACATTTTAAACTGAAATTTAGGCCTAATTAGAAATGCTCAGTATACTTTCACAGTTCTGCACAGACCTGTTGATTCTTGAAAAGAATTGGATTTTTTCTATTATGTTTATTGCCTTATTATTTTGTTCACTGAGAAAGTGCTTATCTGCAGGAGTGATTCGCATTTCCCTGCCCCACTGCCTTTACGTTTCACCCATTTCCTGCATATGATCCACAACGAGGGCAGAATGTTGAATGATTTTCCTAATTCTTGATGCAGGTGTTTGTGACTCCTAAGCACTTTTTTAACTGGCGACAAATTCTGCCTTTTGCCTTTTCCAATCTGTTTTTCTGCTTGTGCAATCCGTACTTTGTGGGTGAATGCTTTGTAACAAGTATCGTGGTAGCCATCTTCCTCGCACTGTTCGGGTCTATGAATAAGAGCATCTGCACATTCACTCTCCCTGCCGTAGAGATTGGCCCATTTCCCAGTACACTGTATAATTGTTTTCCATCGAACTTCGGTGAAAGACAAGATTTCTTTGATTTCTTCAACGGCAATGCAGTGAATCACACATGTTTTGTGCGCCGTTTGTTTACGTGCAAAAACATGAACTAAAAGTGGCTATCGTTTCTCTAAGAGTATATTTTGTTTTTCATACGATGACCCACCGACATTTTCAGACCTCACTTTTGAGCTGCTTAGGCATATTTTGTACTGTTCGCAATTACCCAGACTTCGACTGTGCAAACTAGATATGAAGTGCATCGAGTTTAAACGAAGTAATTCGTTTTGAGAGTAATTTGTCTATGGCCCTTTTACTATTGGTGTGCTCATGTGTTACACTCTCTAAGTGCTCCTTATTATTATTATTATTATTATTATTATTATTATTCTCAGTCCTGTGAAGCAGGATGGTATAATATTCGGCAACTGTCCCTATACCGTTGCATGAGATTCACCCAGTGTGTGTGTGTGTGTGTGTGTGTGTGTGTGTTTATGTGTGTGTGTGTGTGTGTGTGTGTGTGTGTGTGTGCTTTAACCCGCCCCGTCCCGACGACGTATGGGTACGTCACCACGATTTGCATTTGCCAGTCCCGGCGACGTACCAGTACGTCGTGCAATTGCAAGGTACCTAATTTGCACAATTTTCAATTTTCGCACGTGATTTTTCGTATGTATACACGGGACACCTTCCTCTATTCCTGTACAAGATACCAAGCAGGGACAATGCCTTACACTGCATAACCTCCCCCCTCCCCCCCTCACGCCATTGTCTTGGCAAAGGACCTGTTACCAGTGACCTGGCTAGTAAAGTTATTCAGGGCCAGAGTGATTCCCCAATCGATGACAATGTGGAGGACAATGTTTACATAGCATTAGAAGAAGAAACAGCCAGAAATAATGATCAGGTAGTGTGGCAAAAATAGGTCAGGTATGGTGATTAGTTAGTGAGTGAAACAATGCTTATAATGCCTTTATTACTGCTTGAAAACCAATATACTGTTATACTACATATACATTCGTACCAAGTAAATAAATAAATACCGTTTATGAGTGGATAAAATAGTTACCCTCCCATAGAACTCGTTTTCTTTGGTGCCTGCATGTTAGAAAACCCACTCAGGTAAGGAGAAACTCCTACCTGGATTGGGCACTTTAAACCTCAGGTGAGCGATTTCTCTATGAATTTTCGATGTTTCTCACCAAAAGCGAAGGTTTTAGCCAAAAAAAAAAAAATCGAAAATACCTCGGGACTGGGGGATGTCGGAGGTGCGGAAAACCTCGGGACGTGACGGGTTAACTCCTCCTAGGCTATTTGATGATAGTGCATGAAACCTCCCGGGTGAGTTCATTTTGTGACTTCTAAGTTCTTCCACTGTATAGAATTTTCCAGCCGTGACTTTAAGCGGGGTCAGCCCCCCCCCCCACTAAATTAAAAATACTCAGAATTAGTGAAAGGAGAGCAGATCTGGCTTTGATATACAGTATAGGTTATGCAATGGATTCTCATCCGTAATGCGATTATTGTGGAACGTGACTCCTAGTGATTCCTGGGGGGCCAGCCCCCCTCCCTCAAAAAAAAATAAAAAAAAAAAATAAATAAATAAAATAAAAATAATGGAAGTAAGCATATGTATTTTACAAAACTTCTCAGGTCAGTTCGTATGGTACGTTGATAATGTCTTGCTCTATAAAAAATTTTCCACCACTATATTTTAGGAGTTAGTAACCTTTCAAAACGTGTAAAGGATACAAAATAGATGAAGGAGGCAGATATTGCTTTGGTACCGTAGTTTATGTTGTAGAATAGACTTACATCCGCTAAATACTATTACTGCTAGTAGTAGTACTACTACTGTTACTGCTACTGCTACTAGTACTACTCAGTGAGTGCATCCCAGCATATCATCCCTTCAGATATCCCATCAGTGCGGTCAAGTGTTTTTTTCTTCGGGATATTTGCTACTTTTCTATCTATCTATCCATTGCCAGACGTCTCAATCCCGTACGGGGTGGCCACAAACAAATCGCCTCCACGTCGCCCTATCCCCCACCATTTCACTTCCCTGCTCCCAACTCACACCCCCCTCTCTCATATACCTCTTCACCCCATCCCTCCATCTCATCCTCGGCCTGACCCTTCCTCTCCCCCCCTCCACCTCACTCACATACACTCCTTGTCAGTCTCTCACCCTCCATCCTCTCCACGTGGCCAAACCACCTCAGTGTGTTCCTCTTAACGCTTCCTATCACATCCACATCCATACCTCAATGCTCCTTTATATCCTTATTTGTCAGCCTGTCTCCCCATGTAACGCCACAGGCTCCTTTTAAATAACTCATTTCCACTGCTCTCACTCTTGACTTGTGTCCTTCCAACAACGTCCAAGCTTCACTTCCATAAGTTAGAGTTGGTATCACAATACTGTCATGTAGTAACTTTTTCACTTCCATGCTCACTTCCCTGTTTCTAATCACTGCTTTCAAGGAACCAGCAACCTTTCTTCCTTATTGTACCCTTTCAAGCACTTCACCCTCCAAACTTCCATCCTTACTCATCACACTACCCAAGTACTTAAACGTACTCACATTTTCCATTTCCTCACCATCCAACCTCACTGTACATTCACTGACTTCACTTCTCTCAAAGATCATCACTTTACTCTTCCCTACATTCACCTTTAGATTCCGTTTCTTACACACTCTCCCAAACTCATCCACCAAGCCTTGCAGCTCCCCTTCGTCATCACTCAACAACACAGTATCATCTGCAGACAACAATAGAGGGAGTTTCCAAACACTGTCCTCTCTCACCAGGGCCACTCCAACATCCACTGCCCTACCTTGCACCTCTTTTATTACCCCATCCACGTACAGATTGAACAACCATGGAGACATGACACATCCCTGTTTCAATCCAACCTTCAAAGAGAAAAATTCACGCAGTTCACCATCCACACGCACTGCAGCCTTCGCACCGTCATACATACTCTTCACAGCATTCAACAACTTCCCATCTACTCCATATATTCTTAATACTGTTCACAATCCTTGTCTATCCACCCTGTCATATGCTTTCTCCAAATCCACGAAGGCCGCATACAACTTCTTTCCCTTCTCTAGAAACTTTTCCACTAAAGATCTAAGAATGAATATCTGATCTACACATCCTCTTCCCTTCCTAAAGCCTTCCAGTTCTTCTCCAACTAATTCCTCTGTTCTTTCCCTAACTCTGTCAATAAGTATCCTACCATTCACTTTTCCTATTATACTAAGAAGACCAATGCCCCTACTGTATGATTACCACACACATATTTTTCCCCTGTTCCTTTGTACAAGGGAATAATTATACCTGACTTCAAATCCTCCTGGACTCTACCTTCCTCTTAGGCTAATCTGCACATTTTCCACATCCATTCTACTACTATCTCTCCCCCATGCTTCAACATTTCACCACACACTCCATCAGTTCCTGGGGCTTTCCCCAGTTTTACTTTCTTCATTTTTTCCACAACTTCTATCCTACTGATTTCTTCCTGTCTTCTCACCTCCCTCCTCCCAGCCATTCCCCAGCCACTTATACTCACATTGCTTCCGTCCTCTATGTTCAACAATTCCTTAAAGTGTTCTTTCCATCTGCTCACTTTTTCTCCCTTCTCCACTAGTAATCTACCATTTTTATGATTCACTCCCCTGCTAACTTCACTGCCACCCTGTCTTATTCTATTCACCTCTTTCCAGAACATTTTCTTACAGTCCCTTCACTTTACAGACAAATTCCTTCCAAATTCCTCATCCACTCTCTTCTTTCTCTCACTAATCCTTTCACCTCTCTCTTCCTTTCTACATATAACTCTCTCTTCCACCTCTCAACTTCTTCCACTCCCCTATTTCTCATCCATTCATTGTATGCTTTCTTCTTTTGTGCCACAGCCTGTCTCACCTCTTCATTCCACCATGCTGTTCCATGCACCCCCTTCTGTCTTCTCTTCACCCCACACACCACATCAAATGCTGCACATATTCCTTCTGTGAATATCTTGCACACACCTTCTACGTTCCCCATCTGCTTCAATTCATATTTACCGAATCGTTCCTCCGCTTTTCTCTTATATTCTGCCTTTTTCTCATCCTCTTGTAACCTTTCCACTCTCCTTGCAACTACTACTTCTTCCCGTCCTTCCCTTCTTCTATTTCTCCATCTTACTTGGATCTTGATTCTGCCCACCACCAAGTAGTGGTCAGAAAGTCCACTCCCCCAACCTCTATAAGCTCTTGCATCCTTTACACATCTTTGCATCCTTTCATCCACACACACATAATCAGTCATTGCCTTCTTTTCACTCAGTTCACCACCAACCCTTCTCATCATTCGCCATGTATACCTGTGGATCATTTTGTGCCTGAAGAGGGTATTGGCTATCACCAACCCCTTCCCGGCACAAATGTCCACTAACGCACTGCCATTCTCATCTATCTCAGCAGGCACACCCCACTCACCAACTATTCCATCCACCTTCACATTCCCTACTTTACCATTCATATCACCGATTAACCCGCCCCGTCCCGACCACTTTCTCACCAATGGTACCCCCCAGTCCTGACCATTTTTGGACCCAAATTTTTTTTGCTAATACTTTCGCTTTTGGTCAGAAACAATGGTAGGTCACGAAGAAATTGTTCCCCGGGGTCCATAATAGCCCTAAACAGGTATGCCTTGGTCACACCTGGCACCGTGTTCTCTGTAGGTGGTCTGAGCCTCTAACGTTTTCTATGGTATTATAAGTCTGGGAAACCAATGAAAGTAAGTAGATATGTATTTATTACAAACATAAAAACGTGTGATAAAAGAGTAAATTGGATTTTATACAAAAATAGAGCTGAAATAAGCATTGTACCATCGTGCGAAACAAGCAAAATCGGGCAGACTGGTCACGATGAATCGCTAACATTCCAGAATCATGATACATATTATTTTTTCTACTTACATAATACTTCTACAATAACATTATACCATTTTACATTTTATTGAACTGTTTTTACGTATGCACAGGCCTTTCGATAACATTTAGCGTAATGTTAGCACTTATTTACGTAGTGAGTGAACTCGCTGTGACTGTTGTTTCTCGTATTGTGTTTTTCCTACTTACATAATACTTTCCTAATAACATTATACACTTTTCAACTTTAGAGAACTGTTTTGAGATAGTTTCAGGCCTTACATAAATATTTAGCGTAATAATAGCGCATAATAACACACACGGTGAAGTTGCTATGACTACTATTTCAACTTACAACCTATTTTTGTACTTATATAATAATTCTCCACTAACATTGCACATGTTTACACTTGATATAATTGATATCACATAATTTCAGACCTTACGATTCAACTGAGCGTCATATTAGCGCGTACTTACACAGTGAGTGTTATCGCGATATCATTTGTTTCATCTTACACTAGTATTCAACTTATAAATTACCTTACTACTAACATTACAACCCTTTCCACTTTATATAATTCCTATCACATACTTACTGACCAGAATGTTCTACTGAGCATAATATTTTCGCAGATTTACACAGTGGGTGTACTCGTGACATCAATTATTACAACTTACACTATTTTTCAACTTATACGTTTTATTCATGCTAACATTACACCCGTTTCCACTTTATATTCTTGCTATCACATATTTACTGACCAGAGTGTTATACTGAGCATCATATTTTCGCAGATTTACACAGTGGGTGTAGTTTTGATATCACTTCTTTCAACTTACACTAATTCTCAACTTATACATTACTTTCCTGAAAACATTACACCCGTTTCAACTTTATATATGACTTAGCACCTACTGACTGGCCTTACCATTATAATGAGCGTCATATCGCCATCCCACACAGTTTCAGTAGTGTAGGATATTATGGTACTCTTTGAAACAAGGCTGAAGGCACAACGCAACATTGCACTCGACACACTCGTACCTTGTGTCTTTTCTCTGAGTGGATGGTCTGACTGTCGAGTGCTTACATACTGTACATGGCAGCGGCGCTGGGGTTTACGACGGTTTGGGTCGGAAGGGATTGTGCTAGGATAGTGGTGTCCTGCGAGGCGTAGGGGAGTCTGGGCAGCCATGGGGGTGCGGGTGCAGTGTGTGGGTCTGTCCTGGGCATGCTTGGCGATTATTTCACGTGCCAGCTCCCTCACAAACCCCTCAAAGGTCTCGGATACTCCGGTGGTCATGGCGTGCAGGTAGTGGGCGTTCAGGACTGTGATGTCGAGCAAGTGGAAAAAGAGTTTCTTGTACCACTTCATCTTGGTCCTGGCACAGTCAACACTGGAAATCATCGAGTCTGACTGATCCACTTGCCTCATGTTCAGATTATAGTCCAGTACAGACTCGGGTTTCCAGACGTTGCGCCTCCTCTCCCTACGGTGATCCACAGAGTCTGTGCGGTGCATCAGGGGGCTGTGAACAGTTGATAGGAGGCAAACTTCCCTGTTGTGGTTCAACAGGGTGGCAAGGATGTTATTGGCCTGGAAGAAAACCACCTCGTTCTTGTCAAGTTTCCTCCCTATCTTGACCATATGGCGATGGTTTCTCTTGACTGTACCACAGACTCCGGTGTCGTGTTGGTGGAGGAACCTAGCGAGAAGAGGGCTAGTGTACCAGTTGTCCAGGTACAACACATGACCACGATGAAGGTACTCCTCTATCATTGTCTTCACCACGGCCCCAGAGAGTCCTATACTACGATCTTCTGTTATATCTGTCTGTGTGCCCGTGTACAAGACTATGTCTTGCACATAACCAGTCTTACAGTCACACATAACAAAGATCTTGAACCCGAAACGGTGTCTCTTGCTGGGTATGTACTGCCTAAAGGAAATATTGCCTCTCCACAACACAAGACTCTTGTCTATGACGAGGTCTCTGTAAGGATAAAATGAGGAGTGGAACATTTCCTGTAAATGATCAAATACCAGCCTAATTCTCCTCATTTTATCTGTGTTATTTGCATTGGCTAGATCTTCTGCATCAAAAAAGTGGAGGCGGCCGAGAATCTGCTGAAATCTGTTACGACTCATCACCTTTCCAAAGAAAGGTGTGAGGATCATTGGGTCAGTTGTCCAGTAGGCAGGAATTTGGTTTTTCCTTACCACACCCATCAAGAGAACCAGGGCAAAAAATAAGAACATCTCTGAAATTGTAACGGGATAGTCATATTGTTGGGAATGCCTGCTCGTGGTTCCCAAACGTTCACTTTCACGGCGCTGTGTTCGTGAAAATATATTAGTCTGTTCCACTATGCGCCCCACAAACGCCTCCCCAAAGAACAAGTGGAAAAAATCCACCCTAGACGAACCCGCATGCACACCTGGAGCTGTGCAACCAGACTGCCACTCCTCAGTGAAAGGGTGAATGATGGGAGTAAAATTACTCCCATCTTCCCAGTTCCACAAGACACCACCGTCTCCAGCCACGTCCCCATCGTCCCCTTCATCAGGACGGGGAGGTGAGGGTGATGGGGGAGGTTGGGGAGGTGGAGAGCGGCGCCTCTCATGACTCGCACTTCTCTTCCCTCTCCCTTTTCCTTTACCCTTTCCCTTCCCTTTCCTTCCTTTCCCCACATCCTGGGGCTGTGGGGAGGAAGTTTGGGAATATTGTGGGGTGAAAGACGTGCTGGGGAGTGGCTCCACCTCCTCTCCCCTAGGCCTACGTGCACCACGTGCTCATGCTGCCTCCCTCACACCACTTGCCCCTTCACCCCGCACTCCCGCCACACCACTTTCCCTTTCACCCCGCGCTGCCACCACACCACTTTCCCTTTCACCCAGCACTCCCACCACACCACTTTCCACTTCCCCAGACAAAAGACTTTCACCATACCTGATATGTCTTCTCGCCCCACCTTCTGATCCTCGGGGTGATATAATTTCTTTTCCCAACCACGAGGCGATATCACGTCCTAAGCCGCCATCATCCTCATCGTCCTCATCCTCGTCCTCATCAGATTCGGGATGGAGAGATAGCCGTGCATGTGGTTGGGGACCAGGCTGGCCTTCCCTTGCCTTACGGTATGTCACATACCGCTTTTTCCAGGGCGAAGGGACCTCTTCATCACTGCTTGTTATTTCTTCCTCTGGCTGGACGTAATTGTGATCCACCAAATCATCGTCAAGTGGAGAATCACTATCTCCAGTGAAGGCTTCCAGGGTGGATGCAATTTCGTCGTCTGAGAGACCTTTCCGTGCCATGTCTGACCTGGGTCACTGCTAACAGGTGAGTGACCGAGACAAGGGCGAGCGCGGGTCACACGGGGTCTGGGATGCTGCCTGCCTGGCGGCAAGTAGGGGAGGCTTGGGTACATGGGCGAATCGAAAATCTCGCGCGAATTGTGAAAATTGTGGAAATTATGAACCTTGCAATTGCAGGACGTTGAAGTACGTCAACGGGATTGGCAGTGACATAACGTGAGGACGTGGAAGTACATCGATGGGACGTCGCGGGTTAAAAACACTCTCTCATTCCTTCCAAACTTTTCCATGCACACCTCCACATTTGTCCAGAACTCTTCTCTCACTCTGCTTGCACAATTTTGCGTTGGCGCATGCACACACATAATCACCCACATTTGTATTCCAACTTTCAGTCTTATCCACACAAGCCTTGACTCAATTGATCCATACTCTCTTACGTTCTTCTTCCATCTTTTACTCACAACAATACACACTCCTTCTATTGCCCTCTCATTCTCACCTACTTCTGCACATATACCCCATCCATACTCCCATTCTCTCACATTCTCTCCTCTCCATTTAGTTTCAGTTACTCCACATACATCCACTTTCGCACCCTCAAGCACCTAGACAATCTCTCTCTCTTTCACCTCATCATTCACACTCCTTACATTCCATGTTGCGATCTGCACCATGTCCATTGTTTGGTCCTTGGTCGTCATCTTTTGGTCAGTCCTTGTCCGAGGCTTCTTGTTTGTCTTTTTAGTTAACTGTTTTCCTAGGAGGGGCACTAACCCTCCACCAACCCTTTTAGTCACCTCGTACGACAAACAGGGATACTGGGGGAGTATTCTTGAAAAACCTCCTACCCCCAGGGGGGGTAATGCACTTCGTAATGCACTGCACGGGAAGAAACTACACATCAAATTTTATTATCATCGGACTCAGTATGACCATCATTTATCATTACCGGTACTTCTATTATTATTATTATTATTATTATTATTATTATTATTATTATAACATTAGTAGTAGCCGCAGTGGTATCATTATTATTTTCATTATTATTGTTGTTGATATTATTATCGTCATCTTTGCCGTTTTGTCTTAATAGTAGTAACTCACCAATCATAGTGACAGCTGATATTTGACCTCCCAGCAGCGACAGGGCCACAGGCACGGGTGCCATATTCTTTCCACCTAGGAAGTATTCATTAGTGGACGTTCTGCTGTAGCCGCGCCTGACACCCGTATATATTCCAATGCCAATGGACAGTGCAAGCATCACTCCAAACACAGAGATGTCCAGGGCCCACAGGTGACCAACAACCGTGCCTTGCTCACCAACCTCCATCACGCCCTTGTTCCCTTGCCCTGTTGAGGATTGTATGTGATGATTCATTTCTCATTAGCTTTTTCCTACTTACAGACAGTTTTATTCACTGTAAAAATGGCTTTTTGCATCGAAGAGGTTGTAGGTAATATGTAAATATCCCAGTCTGAAAAGTATTAGACACCATTTCTACTGAATAGATTATTGAAGGCAATAGTTAACCCTTAAGTTTGAAAGGTCTCTACTATGGTGACAAGCCACTGAAATGTGAAAATAATACAGTACACGTTAATTAACAGTTTCCGTGTACGGGTACGTCCCTTTGGGTAGAGGGCCCTGAGCTTACCAATGGTGCCTGTTATTTCCTATCATCCTGATGCATCACTTCTTTGTTAAAAGTTGTGTGTTGTTTTCACGTGGGGTTAATAGACTTTCTAGCAGTTCTTTGTTAGTGATGGATCTTGCTGCATATACACTGGTATTCTCACGTGCTTTTTATAGCTTTTTCTGTGTTTACAAAGTTTGTAAAAATATCATAGACAACAATAAACATGGATTACACCAAAATTTTGCATACATGATGCTTTCATTATGGATCAACTTTTCTTTGGTTGTACAATTCAAAATTCACAAGCTGGAGTTTTCGACCCGGTCTAATACACACACACACACACACACACACACACACACACACACACACATATATATATATATATATATATATATATATATATATATATAAACTTTTCTTTGGTTGTACAATTCAAAATTCACAAGCTGGAGTTTTCGACCCGGTCTAACACACACACACACACACACACACACACACACATATATATATATATATATATATATATATATATATATATATATATATATATATATATATATATATATATTAGGGTGGTCCTAATTTTCGATCTTGCGAATTATTAGGACGATACCCCCTGAAATCCTTCCATAGAACACGAAAACATGTCATGCAAAATATTTTTCAAAAATGTTTATATTTAGAGGTCGCTCATCGGCCTTTTATGTTATTACGTATCGCCACATTCAGCTTGTCCCATATAGTTGTCACATAAATGTCTTTCACACAATTTTTGTGTCTTGAAACTACTCAGTTTTGCATTGTACAAAGATTTAAATTCATAGCACCTAGGCAGATCACAGCTGCCTACTGTGAACCGGGCGTGGCAGTTAGATAATTGTCGTTAGACCTCATGACTTGGTTATGCTCCTGATATTCGTGGTGACGATAATTTACTTGATTTCAATGATAATTTGGTATATAACAATGATAATTTGGTATATAACAGTGTTTCACTTACTTTTTAAGTACATAGAGATGTCACTGTTGTGTACTGATAGCATACAGTGACAATCTAATTGCACCCTTTAATTGTATGCTTTCTGCTTTTACATGCAATCTTACATAATTATTGATAACTGGATGAACTGTGTTGATTCTGGACGAATATGGCTTCGACGAGTGAGAGGACTGATGCTAAAGCAAGGAACCTGTCTAGGACTCGGTTTGATGTCTACTTGCTCAACAAGTTGGAAGATGATATCAAAGGATCCAAACTGTCTTCAAACCGCCAAGCCCTAGGTTATTTTGCACCTCCAACTGAAGCAGAACAAGACCATTAAAACAGCAGTGACAGCTACAGTTGAAAAAGTGGAACAGTTCTGGGAGCGTGCCCGTATTCCAGTTCGACAAATATGCAATTCCAAGAAAAAATTCGAGAAGATTTTGCCTCAATGGCAATCTCTTAAGAAAAACAAGGGCAGGACAGCACCAGCACAAGTCCAGGGTGAGCAATCATTTAAAGATATTTTGGATGACCTTTTCGATATTGCACATGCTGACGCCCTGAAACTGATCATAGAAGAGGACAAGCAGTTTCTCATCAGTCAATGTATGAAAAGTTGGCCAGGGACAATGGCAGGAATCAACAAGACCCTATTTATCAAAGAAGCAAATAAGCGCCACCGTGAGTATATGGAGCTCAAACGAAGAGAAAAGACCGCCACTGCACATGCGCAGGCTCAAGAAATCTCTGAATCTGAGAGCGGCAGCAGCAGTACTCTGTCATCTGGGGATGAGTCCAGTGGGAACTGCATGACTCCTGTAAATGAAGAATTAAATGTAAGTCTTCCTTCACAGTCCAAACGTGGTTGGAAAGTTGTCCTGAGTCAAAATTTGTCGGCCACTCTGGATCGATATCAACTGTCTGATCTCTCTGCTCTGATGATTCTCGTAGAAACAGCAAAAGCTTTGGGTGATGATCTCAGTTAATTTATTCTGAACTGCAGCAGCATCAGGCAACAGCGACAGAAATGGCGCAAAGAGACGGCGATGAGCATAATGAATGAGTTCGCTCCGGATGAAGTAATCGTTGTACACTGGGATGGAACGATTCTTCCAGACCTCACCAACAATGAAAAAGTGGACCGACTTCCGATCATCATCTCGTCAAGTGGTAATTATCAGCTATTAGAAGTTCCAAAATTAGAATTAGGGACTGGTTTGCTGCAAGCACAAGCCATGGTCAGAGCACTGAAGCAGTGGGGAGTTGCAGAAAGGCTCCAAGGCATCTGCTTCGACATGACAAGCGCAAACACGGGTCGCCACAAAGGAGCATGCATTATGGTGGAACAGCTACTGGACAAGGAACTCTTGTACCTCTCCTGCCGGCATCACATCTTAGAACTACTTGCAGGAACTGCTTTCAAGGCAGCCATGCATGTTCCACCAGCACCAGAAGTACTACTTTTCAAGCGATTTCAAACTTTTTGGAGTTCAATTGACCAGGAGCACTTCCAAGACACATCATCTGAAGAAGTGGTTGCAGCTCAATACATCAAGGAGGAGGTCCTGACCTTTGTTTTCACTACACTTCTGCACAAGCAGCCTCGAGATGATTGCGGTGAGCTACTCGAGCTGACTGCCATCTTTCTCGGCTCGTCACCACCACGAGGTACTCGTTTCCATAAGCCCAGCGCGATGCATCAGGCACTATGGATGTCAAAGGTAGTCTATACATTCAAAGTGTGGATCTTTCATTCACAGTTTCCCTTGACCATCAGTGAAGACCGTGGTCTCCGTGACCTGTATGTATTTTACACACACTACTACGTCAAGACCTGGATAACAGCACCACTCAAAGTGAGCGCTCCACAGAATGACCATCATCTGTTGCAGGCCCTAGTCGACTATGCCACCATCAACAATGAGATTTCCAGAGTAACAACACAGAAAATTGCCTCTCATCTGTGGTACTTGAATGAAGAGCTGGTGGGTCTTGCACTGTTTGATAACGTCAGTCAAGAAGTCAAGAAACAGATGGTGCAAGCTATGAATTTCAATGATGGTATCAAGGATCCTCCCAAGCAATTGACCATTGCAATTGGTGATGTTCGAGGAAAGACTGTCGCTGATTTCGCCACGAAGCAGACAAAGAAACTCTTCAAAAGACTGAATATCGATGATGACTTTTTGAAGTTACCTGTTGACCAATGGTATGAAGATCGTACATACGGAAAGGCACTGGCATGTTTGCAAAAAACTCGCAGTAACCACTGATCACATTGAACGTGCAGTTGCACTTATCGAGGCCTTCTCCAGTCGCCTAATGAAGGATGAAGAGAAGCTGCAATACATCCTACAAGTTGTGGCCGACCACAGAGGCAGAGTTCCTCATGGAGTTAAGCGACGCCTGCAGCAATGCATGGTCAGTGATTTGGTTGGTGACATATTGGTTATTTAACAATGCAGAAGTGACTTTATTGACAGTCGTTTACTGGTATTACAATTAAGTGTTCATCAAAAATCTACGAATATAACTTGCTTTGAAGCAATTCAGATTAGTTAATAAATATATCTACCTTTTTCCAAAATTAACCGTTTGTGACCTTCTATGAGCTGATATCGTATCAGAAAAATTCATAAATGTAAGAAAATTTCAGATACAAAATCCTCTGAATATACACGGTTTGACTCTTATTCAATGATATTCAAGGGCAATGAGCAACCTCTAAAAATCATTTGTTGTCAAAAATATTTCGCATACAATATTTTTAACCTATTTAGAATGTTTTGAATGGATATGGCATTTGAATTTTTGAAATCGAATTTTGGCCCTACTGTTTAAGGACCACTATAATATATATATATATATATATATATATATATATATATATATATATATATATATATTGTATGTGTATCAAAATTTCCTTGTTTCTGCCATTAACACGGACCTGAAGTTAATTCTACAAATATAATGCCCTACTGTATAAGGACCACCCTAATATATATATATATATATATATATATATATATATATATATATATATATATAGTATAGTATAGTATATATACTGTATGTTTATCATAATATCCTTGTTTTTCCCATTAACACGGATCTGAAGTTAATTCTACAAATGTAATACTAATACAGTAATCCCTCAATTATCCGATGTAATAGAGCCAAAGGCATATCTGGATAGTGGATCTGTCTGGATAATGGACTTCTCTTCTGGTCCTCCCTTCGTACATACCTTGACTTTGAAAGCCATTGTGAAAAGCTACTACAGTACATCGTACAGCACTTATTCCTCATGTTTTACTCAACCCTGGTCAAGTAGACCTATAAACCACAGCCAAGCACTGGACTAGTTGACGGTCATGTACAAGTTACTTAAAGTAATTAAATGGTCACTCGTAATTATCAGAATATCATTTTTTTTTCTCTCTTACCGATTTGATATTTATGAATAGATAGTCAATCAAAGTTGGAAATTATCTTACTTCATGGAAAACATGCACCCTCATTGTAACGTCACAACTCAGGGCCACGGCTGATCGTCACTCACACCAATGTCTGGGAATGATACTACAGCTTAAGTATGATTTATATAATATCCACCCATTATTATCATGCTAGGTATATAAGACTTAGTGTGACAGCTCCCTTAAAGATGAAGCATGCTGTGCTTGTACTTTAGGTAAGTTTCGTTGCTTTTAAAGAGACTAGTAATGACGGCGAACCTTGCAACAACCAGGAGACTGTAGGACAACTCTGTAGCACCGAAATTAAGAATTGATAAAGTCGTAATGACGTGATTTATGAAATGAATCAGTATAAATATTGCTAGGTCCTGACTCTAGGTGCATATAGACCTGAAATTGGGTAGTTATACATGGGGAAGATGTCACAGAGAGAGAAATATTTCAATGTTTTTTTATCCTAAATAGACTTGACCATGGACAGCCAGACCTCTGTGGAGTATTTAGTTATTGATTTCTTGGTCTTATGTACTGATGATGTTTGAACATCTTTTTAGTAACAGCCAGTCTAATCTAGAGAAAAAGATTTTTCACATCCCTACCAATGGCTTAAGCCAAAGTTAGGGTTGATTTTGCCTGAAAGGTGATGTTAGATTAGGTTAACCCGCAGTGTCCTGGGAAATTTTTCAACAATGACCCCAACACCAATCCAGGCAGACTTGAATTTTTTATTTTTTAATTATTTATTTATTTTTTTTGGCTAAAACCTCCGATTTTTATGAGAAACATCGAAAATTCAGAGAGAAAGTGCTTAGCTGAGCTTAGAAATGCCAGTCCAGATGAGAGTACCCTCACCTTGATACTGTGTTCTCTCGGTCCAGGCTCCAGAGATGACGTTTTCTGTGGGAGGGGTAACTATTCCAAACCACTCATAATAGGTAAATATTTTTTATTTGGTATTAATTTATATGTAGTACAAGAGTATATTGGTTTCCACACAATAATGTAGGTGATATATGCATCGTTCACTCAAGTAAAACATCAACATACGGCACCTTCCTTACGACGTTACTGCCTCATGACTTCTGCTTGTTTCTTCCTCTGGATTGTTTCTTCCTTTGTCCTCCACCTCGGGAATCATTTTCGCCTTGAATTTCATCGAAGAGACCGTGGCGTGACATGTCTTTACTGGCTAGGTCACTGCTAACAGATGAGTTGCCAAGAAAATGGTGTGCGGGGGGGGAGGAGGTGTCAGGTGGGGCCAGGTAGTATCACTGCCTGACAGCGGGTAGAAGAGATGCTCCCACATATGCCTACCAAAAATCACCCACGAAACTTGAAAAATGTGCAAATGACGGACCTCTCAATTGCAAAACGTATGGATATATCATCGGGTGTCACTGTGATAAAACATGGTGACGTATCCATACGTCAAGGGGACGCCTTAGGTTAGGCTGTATATATTGGGCTATTATAATTTTTATCACCATGTAGGTTCGTACACACCTAATTATCTGAAATCCAGGCAAAAATTTGTGTTCAATTTGACTGTTAATAAAAATTCAGGATTCACAACAAAAATTTGGTGACGATAGCAGAAGTGTTTCATCTCTAGCTTGACAACTGGCCTTGACAGACTTCTGTTTTGTACATATATCGATTTGCAGTGCAGATACATCTATTTGTGCTTTAAGTCAATATTTATGCAAAATGGAAGTCTGTCAATGGGTGTTGATGATCTGAAGTTGAATTATCAGCTATCTTTAGCACATTTTAGCTCTGAAACCTGTGTCTTTATTTATAGTTATATTAAGCACAGATTTCATACTGGATTTCAGTTAATTAGTTGTGCATGAACCTGGCCATAATGAAGCCAAACCTGTCTAATCAGCAGAACCACAATCACACAACTTAGCTGGGGATCACAGTCTTGTTTTCTATCTGGGTTTGGCAAGTTTCTGGCGTCACAGCCACTCGAGGCTCGCGCTGCCATCAAACTCTATTTGTGGAACTTTGAAGGCTTATATATCCATATTTTTACTCTGGTTTGTCAAATAAACTTTATCATAGGATAATTCAGCAACATTTTTCACACAAATAAATAGTTTACTTTTTAAAAAATCGACCATCAACCAGTCCAATACAATAGTCAAGCAGACAAGCAATCACCACTGCAGTGCCATATTCTGCAGTAACATGAGAAAGCATGGAAAAGAAAAAATGGTCCTGCTGCATGAAAATGTTCACTCGGCAATAATTTCCACCCGGACGAATGCATTTTCTCCCCATAAAATGGAAAAATGTATGAATAATGATTTCGAAGAGCCAGATCACAGCGTCTGGATAACAGATTGTTCGGATAATGGATGTCTGGATAATGGAGGGATTATTGTACTTCAACTTCTAGCCATTAACAATTCACACCTAAAATCAACTAAAACATAATATGTCATTAAACTAGTATTCGTCAAACAAGCATTAAAAGTCATATTGTAATGACCTCAAAAACTAATTTATTTTACCCCCAGTGATATTATAATCGTACTAATTTTCCTAGATGAAAGAACTATTGTAATAATTGTGCCAAGTAAAATCGACTACTTACACAGTGATTACACCCATTATCTTAACTCCTCCGTGGCCGAAGGCCTGGAATTTTCCGTGCACACCAGGGCGATGCCGGGGCCATTTTTTGAAGGTTCGAAAAATGATTCTTTTTTCCTTGCCATATTGAAGAGAAAGTTCAGATGCACCAAACAATGCAAATCCCAGCTTCCTAGACGCATTCTGTGGCTTGCAATGGAGCGCGGAAGTGGCAGAAATATTGGCAACCAATATCCGCCGCCCAGGGGTGCTGCCGCAACGCAACTAGGCAGGTGTTGTTATTTTTTGATTTACCTCCCAAAACAATGCGAATGGTGCTGAAATGTTTCGCATATATGAGATATGATGATACGGAATTATTTCAGTACATAGTATGTTAGGAATGGCTAGAAAAAAAAAATATGAATACATTTTAACCTTTTTGATATAAATTATATTTATGGTAGTTTCGGGTTATTTTTTACGTTATCGTTGTGCCCATGCTTGGAAAAGGGAGCGAAAGGGTTGAATTTTCAGTCCTAAATGAGAAAATTGCACATCCTCGGAGGCTAGTCTCTGCCACGGGAGAACAACCTGGAGGGTCAGATCCGATTAGCAATACGAAAGTTGAGTCGCAACTTCGAGCTCCCACACCACGAGCATAGCTAAAAATAGAATCGTAATGCAGTTTCAGAACTAAGAATTAGTCTAATTATTACGAATACAGAGACAAACAGAAATAAATACGTTTACAGGCGGGGGAACACGTATTTTCCATAATAACATGTTCATCTTTCTCTATCATTTTACGTTCTTTATCATTTTACTTTGTTATTTTCACAATATATATTGCTGTCTCGTAAACAGGGCGGTTGTGTGTACATTGCAAGGGAGGAAAAAGATCGTATTTTCTGTCTGGGTCGAGATAATGGGTGTAACTATGTGTTTTTAGGCATGTCCACGAGCGAAAAAAAACGTATATCCACTCGTCACGACAGCAGGTGGTGAACTGACAGATGATATGTGAGAGAGTGAAGTCAAGGTCAGTCTCATGTCCCAGATTTTCGTTCACTTCCCAAAAGTTTTCAGTTTTTTACAAGTTGCACTGCATCTAATGATCCAAACCATTACAGCAAACCTGAGCAAAACAGGTAAAGATACCAAGACAAAAATGTATTTTTCACTTATTATCACGTCTTTTTTGTTTATGCCTGTATTACTTCATAATCGTAAACAGGTGGTTGTGTGTGTTTTGCAAGAGAGGACAAAAATTATATGTTCTGCCTGGGTCAAGATAAAGGGTGTAGTTGTGCTTGTTTAGGCATGGCAAGGAGCGAAAACATCGAAAATCTACTCATCACATCAGCAGGCTCTGAACTGTTTGATGGGGTGTATAGGAGTGTAGTGTAGGTCAGGGTGAAGACGTTCAGAAAGTTCATTCACTTCCCAACGATTTTTGCCATTTTTTACAGGCCACGTTCAAATGACGCCTGTGGCCATTTATCGGCTAAACGTCATATGATGCCGGCGGCCACAGAGAGGTTAACCCCTACATTGGGGGGTTGTTTTTGCGCTTGTTGCGCATCCCGTGAGGATATTTGCGCTCTGAGTGACTTTATAAAAATATTTGCCAAAAATCAGTTATTAGTCCTAGAATACTAAAATCACATATGCCTATGGCACATACCTTCAGCTTTCCCCTGAGATGTTTGTTGAGCCTTCGTCATCTACCGTAGGACTTGTGGAGACTTCTGAAGTTGGGTAACGAAGTCTCCACTTTACACTTCCCGATACCCCGTAATATGATTACCACTGCCTGATATTATAACTACAAACACTATTCTATGAATTTCAAGTAGTTTGGAATCCATATTCCAAAAAACAAACACTGTGAAAGCAATGTAAATTACGAGCGCATACGAGCTTTCCTCCTGTGCTGGTTCCCCGATGGTATTCTGAGGCGGAGCTGTCATTTATTAATTATAAACACTCTCACACTTTATATTCCTAGTACTTTATTACACTTATTTATATATACAATATTTATATATAAGTTTCTTTCAGTACTAGTAGTTTATTTGCAGTCCAGGCATTCACTTTCTTGTCCTGTATACTAGCATAGAGAGCAAATATGTCACTTTCACTTTCGTTACTCCCAGTATTCATACATGCTAGAGTGAAACTTTCACTTTCATTACTCCTAGTATACAGGTATATACTTCTATTCTTATATTACTACTCATTTACATTTCTATTTGGTTGCCAAGAGTAGGGCTAGAAGAGAGGTATACAGGGCAAAGTCTGAGTCACTGAGACTTTTATGTGATAACCTAAATCATGGGGAAAGGAAAAATATGATATTTAGGGTGGCAGGTCAGGTGAAGAGGGATAATCGGGATATTATAGGTGAGCAGTGTGTGAAGAATGATGAAGGAAGGGTAGTGGTGAACAGTGAGGATATTAAAGATGCATGGAGAGAGCATTATACCCGGTTGTTGAATGAGGAGTTTGACTGGGACAGAGAAGGTTTGGAGCCAGCAGATCCAGTGTCTGGCCCTCGGCCTTTGATTGATGCTGCTACTGTGAGTGACGCAATAGGCAGGATGAAGGTGGGGAAGGCAGCAGGTGTGTCTGGGTTGACTGCCGAAATGTTGAAGGCCTCAGGCGATATAGGGGTGAGATTAGTCACTGACCTGATAAATAGGATTATTTATGAGTGTGTTGTCCCAGATGATTGGCTGAAGAGTGTAATTGTAAATGTGTATAAAGGGAAGGGTGATGCCCTTGGAAAGAGGAAATTATAGAGGTATAAAGCTTTTAGATCAGATAATGAAGGTAATGGAGAGAGTTTTAGAAGGTATAATTAGAGAAAGAGTGAATACTGATGAGATGCAGTTTGGGTTTATGCCAGGTAGGGGGACCACTGATGCCATATTCATTGTTCAACAGCTTCAGGAAAAATATATTGGTAGGAGAAAGGATCTTTATTTTGTTTTTGTTGATTTGGAAAAGGCCTTTGACAGAGTCCCTAGAGAGGTGGTGAAGTGGGCAATGAGAAAGCTTGGCTTGGAGGAGTGGCTGGTTAGGGTGGTTGTGGCTATGTATGTGGGTGTTCACACCCAGGTAAGAGTGAATGGAAATTTGAGTGATGGGTTTTCTGTGAATGTTGGTGTGCATCAGGGGTCGGTTTTGAGTCTCATGTTGTTTATCATGGTACCTGAAGCCCTTTCACGTGACTTTAGAAACGGACTCCCATGGGAGTTGTTGTATGCTGATGATTTGGTGTTGATTGCAGAGAACGAAAGGGAGGCGGAGGAAAGGTTTAGGAAGTGGAGAGATGGTATGGGACACAAGAGCTTAATGGTTCATTCATTCATTCATTCATTGCCAGGCGCCATGTATCCCAAACGGGGTGACCAACGGCTTAGAGTTAATTGTTTTACAGGGAGGGGCACTAATTCTCCACCAACCCCACTTGACACGTAGGGATGCCAACAGCATCTGGTGTTCCCAGGCGGTCACCCATCCAAGTACTAACCAGACCCAACGTTGCTTAACTTCGCTGATCAGACGGGAAGCGGTGTACTCAACGTGGTATGGCCGCTGGTGCAGTGGTAACATTCCCGCTTGCCAACTGGTGGACAGGAGTTCGCGCCTCGCTCAGGTTGCGAAAAGTTTCACTTACGAAGTGGGTGGTTACTGTCCCCCTTGAGCAAGGGGATGGGTGTGTGCTAGTGTGAAGGTCACAGCCTTGCCCTTAGATCGGACTATATGAGCTTAATGGTAAATGCCAATAAAACAAAAGTGATGATATCTAGGATTGGTGGTGGTACTGTCAAAGATGAGGGAGAGTGGCCATGTGCAGTTTGTCACAAGGGCGTGGGAAGTAATTCCATATTGTGTGGTGTTTGTTATGAATGGGTGCATAAGAGATGTAGTGGTATCAGAGGTAGACTGCGAGATAATGCTGAATTTATGTGTATGGCGTGTCAGGGAGAGCAGGTGGAGATTGTCAGACGTGAAAGAATTGAACTTGCTGGCGAATCTCTTGAGTGTGTGGAAGAGTTTTGTTATTTGGGAGACATGTTGTGTGCTCGAGGTGGGGCTGGAGCTACCTCTGTGGCTAGGGTGAGAAGTGGTTGGAAGAAGTTCAGGGAGCTCTTGCCTCTCCTGACATTGAGAGGACTCTCCCTACTTGCTAAGGGGTCTTTGTATGCAGCATGTGTTAGGAGTGTAATGCTGTATGGTAGTGAGACCTGGGCAGTGAAGGAGGATGATATTTGCTGACTCAGATGTACAGAAATGACAATGATTAGGTGGATGTGTAGTGCGTCCCTGCGTCCAAGGTCTGGGAGGGCTGGGTTCACAATGGAAGAGTTGAGAGGTAGGATGGGACTGGAGTGTATTGGTGTTGTGATGAGGAGAGGTAGATTGAGATGGTTTGGACATGTGGAGAGGATGGGGAATGATAATTGGGTGAGGAAGGTGAGAAGTGTTAATATTAGGGGTGGGGTTACGAGGGGTAGACCGAGAAAGACATGGGACGAGGTCATTAATTGTGACCTCAGGGTTAAGGGACTGAACAGGGAGGCTGCAATTGATCGTGCAGCATGGAAAGCCGCCATTAGGTGATCAATGCCGATGCATGCAAGCATGTTGGAGCCTTTAAAAGTGAAACAATTCTCTATTTTATTTATATCCATTTTATTTACACTATATTATGCACTGTCACTTGCAGTAACTTATAAAACTATTTTTCACTGTTCAGTTATATTTACATTCATTGCTTTCACTTGCTGTTTACACATTATTTACACATTTACATTTCCACTTGCACTGTTTTAGAGTCACCAGAAAGATCGTAGTCACTGTCCATCATTTTCATTGATAAATTAGCCAGTTCACGTTCCACAGCAGTCACTTAGCCCTTTACCCTTTTCCACATGAGGTTTTGTAAGGGTAGAGGTCACAGGGCCCTTTGCATGGGGCTAAAAAGCGGCGGAATTTGACAGGCGCGAATCCGACGTGGTTTCACCTTGAAAGACGACAGTAAACTGAATGTTGTGGCCTAGGGGCAGTGAAGGGCTGCCAATATCAGCGTGGTGGCAGCTGCTAATATATACGCTATGAAATGATTGGCAGGAAATCTAGACAATACATAATAAATTAGGTAGTTCCAGGTGAATGTAAATATCATTTAAGCTTCTCTCTTCCTTTCTTCTATATATTTTTATTATGAGAACAGGTCATACGGCATATTTCAAGGGGAAATAAACAGGGAAAATTAGCGAACGAGTGTACATGAGGTTTTGTCAGGTGATAATTAGCCCATTCCAGATGTATGGCAGTATCAGTTACCTTTTCTCTTTCTTTTATATATTATTTTGTATAAGAATAGGGCAAAGGGCACATTTCAATGGATACAATGAACGGAAAAATCCGTCCAGGATTTGTGTAGCACAGCACAACTGGTCAGGCGGGAGGAGAGGGTAATGGAGGAGAGGTAAGGAGGGGGGGAGTCAAGGACAGGAGAAAAATGGCTAAATTGTCAACAGTGGATGGGAGTACAGGTGACATTAGCAGAACTGAGTATAGCTGGACACTGGTAGTACTGATAGATGATACAAGCCACCACTTGAAAGCCCAGGCAAATTCAAAATAACACTGAATCATAAAAGTGATGCCCCACAGTATGATCCCTTGCTCCCGAGCATCACAAAAGTGATGCCCTGTGGTTAAGGGGTTAACGTAATTCTTTGTAGTCACTAATAATGGCAGGTTTTATCAGTTTAAATTAGTCATTAGCATACTTTACTGCTTTAAGTGTGGATCGCAAATTCATGCTTTGAATCCTGGCTCAACGGTTTCCTTAAGTCACTCACAAATTCAAACTTACATAACATATCTGTCTTGGCATCAGAAGCCAGAGCCACTCACTGACCAGTTACTGACATCTCACCCATCCACACTCCATACCAATGAGTACTAGACATGTTCACCAGTACCAACTCAAACGTACACTTGCGCATACTAATTTCTGCCCAGGGGTTACTCCTTCCTTCCTCCCCTATACACCGGACAGAGTGGAGGGGGAGATCAGGACCAGGTCTGCCCCTGCTCCCCTTGATCCCCCAACTCCACTCCCTTTATCCTCCAGCTGCCAGTTAGTGTTTAACCACAAATTTTCTCATGTCCTGTAAATCATGGCAAAACTATTGTCACACATGCTGTCAACAGCCAAGATTTGGATGGTATTTAACAATAAATTAATGTTTTGTTGCAGCCATAAATTGAGGCCAAAATTCAATAACAGTATAATCCACATTCTCTTGTTCAAGTTGATTCTGGACCCAGATTCACTGATGGTTGCATGGTCTTGGCGCCTCCCTTATCAGCCGTGCCGTTCCCTTTTGGTGTTACACCTGGCATGCACAAACTGTGTTGACCGCCGTTATGTGGCATAGAGACTCCGTTTTGCTAAGGGACCCCGAGACCACCTTTACAGGATTGTGATTTGGAATTAGCAGCATATAATATCGATTACATGACCCCTGACGAAAACAGTGGTGCGTTATCTGCAACTTGAAAGGTATTTACTTACACGCAGTATGCACGCAGCTATGTACATCCCTACATGCTCACCTGTATATGTACAGTCGTCAGCATAAATTTGCTGCAAGTCCACTCGTTTGATGTTCGTCCTTATGGTTGGCAACAGTGTATGGGGAGTAGTTGCCACATGCACTATAAAGACGTGTTTTTATGAATTGGTACTAGAGACCGCCTAGAGTACAATATTCTGTATACTATATTTGATTAATGTAAAAAAGTGCAAAAGTTGACAGAAGAATGTTATGGAACGAGGTATGAGCATAATATTCTGGCATTCCTCATTATAACCGTATCTAGGCTCCCTTCCCCTCTCTCCCTCTTACTCCTTATGTACCCCCCACTCCTCCTCTCCCTACTACCTCCTACCCACCTTCATGTCTCTCCACTTTCTCGTCTCCCCACCCTCTCTACCTTCATTCATTTGTCCACGGCACTAACCTGACTGGTGCATCGCAATTCTCTTGACTGTTTACTAAACCCAGCCCTTGCTGATCTCAATTGGTCTCAGTACTTTAATCAAACTAACTGTATCCAAGACTAATTATCAATATTCCTTCCTGTTCGAGTCCAATTCTCATCCTCCCTGTCTCCTTCCCACTCCTTTTATTCCAATTGTCTTTCTTTTCTCCATCCCATGTCACTACCAACAGACGCTAGATACAGAAACGTATGAGGACTCGTTCTTGTGATGTATTCGTTCCTTTTTTTTTTATTTTTTTCAGTGAGCCTGGCAATCTGTGGCTCTCATTTCAGAAGGCAGATATAAACATACATTCGTGCCCATTCCTCCTATTTGTCTCACTTTCCACGGAAAATGTTCCCATTCTCTTCATACTGTACACTGATTTCATGAAGCAGTATCAGAACCATAATGTTTCGAATTGCTGCATCATGTTTGAAGTAAATGAGTGGGAGAAAGCAATTGTGGCATGGCAAGAATCTCACGAATGCAGAGAAACAAAAAGTTACAGCAACAGATAGGAAACAAAGCAGAGTGCGGTTTATTATGTTGATTGATGACGTGGATAATATAAGGTAGACAGGGTGGGGAGAGAGGGGAGTGGAAATGAAAGAGAGCAGAGAGGGAAGTGTGGTGAGAGGTAGGCTGGGGAGGGTCATCGGGAGGGGTATGGGGGAGAGAGTGGAAGTTTCATCATTCCACAGCATTCTTTTGTTGTCTTTAGCACATTATTTTGCTAATCAGACATAAAGAATATTGCATTCCGGGCGATTTACAGTACTAATTCTTACAAACACGTCTTTAGTGCATGAAAAAGCTTATGTGGCAACTAGTTCTCATACACCATTGCCAGACAAAACGACCCACATCACACGAGCAGGCCTGCAGCGAATTTGTGCTGACGACTGTATTTATGTGTGCATCTACATCTGTACTTATGTACACATCCACATACGTAATTACGTATGCATCTGTTTACGTATAAACGTATGGTACATGCCAACATATGCACCCGTGTACATACATAATTAATTATTTATATATTTACGTATGTACACTCTCAAAAAATTTTCGGCATCCCTTGCTCTGATACATTTCGCAACGATCACTATTACAGACTGCGAAAATATGTGGTGTGGTTGGTACCCCTGTAACTCTCTCCCTCTCCCACTGGATTTCATCATTAGCAGACGAACTGACACACATCAGCAACACAAGGCTAGGGATATCAACAACGCAACGCAATTCAGGAGTTGATTCAGAATGCTTCATGTGGTGTGGCAAAATGTATCGTGCTGTAAGGGTGCGGAAAATTTTTTATGGCCTGTACATATAGTCATACTTATGTACACATCTATGCATGTACTTATGTATGCACCTATGTATACATACTTGTGTATACACCTGTGTACATACTATATATGCACCTATGTAAATCTGTATGTTCCTATGTACATATTTACATATGGACCTACGTACGTTCTTACATACATCCCTATGCATGTCCTTAGGCATACTGTATATGTGCATACTTACGTACTTATATACTTACCTACGGACTTACAAAATTACACATGCATTCAATCATGCTTATTGATGGACATACCTATGAATTTGTATACGTACTTACATACACTTGCTTATATAAATAAACACATAATTATGTTCTCATTCAAGTTGTTTAAGTACAGTACATATGCACATAAATGCTAAAGTTACCTACATACATAGGTATGTCTCTGTATTTACATATGTACGAGTACATAAGTGAGTATGTAGGCCAGATCGTAGTGCATGTGCTTACGAACATTTTTGAGTACATACATACTTATGCACTTCCGTAAGTACTCCGCTGTGCACGTAGTGTATTTGCATACACTGGTATAGGCCTACATGTACACATGCACATATGTACATAAATACGTGCATACTTACGTATGTAAATACTTTAGTCTGTCTTCAGATGCATTTGTTTTGAATTAGGTACGTGATTAAGTGCGTAAATGCATATGTGCATATTAATGTTCAGTACGTTCTTGGTTTGTGGAGACATGGAGGGAGAGAAGGAGGGGGAAGGGAGGAAAATGAGGAGGGGTTTGGTCTGTTTAACCCACCGCATCCTGTTGACATATATATACGTCCACACGTTTTGTCACTGTCAGTCCGGTTGACGTATATAAACACGCATCAATTGCAAGGTCCCTAATTTGCACAATTTTCAATATTCGCGCATGATTATTGGTACTTATACATGGGACACCTTCCTCTACAAGATGCCAGCAGGGACAATGCCTTACCCCGCATGACCTCCCCCCCCCCGGACGCCATTGTCTAGGCAATTCACCTGTTACCAGTGACCTGGCCAGTAAAGACATGTCATGCCACAGTACGAAATTCAGGGTCAGAGTGATTCCCCAATCGATGACAATGTGGAGGACAAAGTTTATGCAGCATTAGAGGAAGAAACAGTCAGAAATGATGATCAGGTAATGTCGCCAAAAAAGGTCAGGTATGTTGATGTGTTTGGTGAGTGAAACAATGCTTATATTGCTTATATTACTGTGTGAAAACCAATATACTCTCGTACTACATATAAATTCGTACCAAATATATAAATAAATACCGTTTATGAGTGGTGTGGAATAGTTACCCTTCCATAGAACTCGTTTTCTTTGGGGCCAGCCTGATAGAAAACTCACTAAGGTAAGGGGTACTTCTACCCGTATCGAGTATTTTAAATCTCAGGTGAGTGATTTCTCTATGAATTTTTAATGTTTCTCACCAAAAGTGGAGGTTTGAACAAAAAAAAAAAAAAAAAATCCAAAATTGGTCGAGATTGGGGGGAGTCAGTGGTGGAAAATCGGTCGGGATGGGGCAGGTTAACTTCCCCAACAAATTCCCTGCTTGTTGCTGAAGAGACTTGGAAAGGAGCCAAAGACAGCATTGGTGAATTGCTCTTGAGGGGTGATAACTGTCTCCCATACAATGTAATGTGGCGCTGCTGCCTAGCGGCCATTAGAGAATATGGAGCCTGAGTTGTAGCACTCGTATTCTCCTTTCACCCCGCCAGCCTCTCTCCGTTTCTTTCTCTCTCTCTCTCTCTCTGTTTCTCTCTCTCTCTCTCTCTCTCTCTCTCATCTTCCCTGCCTCTATCCAAACTTTTGGCATAATTGCTTGGAAGTTCCATCGTCAACTCTCCTATGTGACCTGAATGCAGTCTATATTTATTACACACACTGGTGATGATAAATATATGAAAGAAGTTATTGTTTGTGTCACTGTGTTTCTCATTATGTGCTACATTTATTTTGGAAGAGGATCATACCATTATTTGTAATTTAAAAAGTTATCAGAGCAACTGTTCCACCCTATGTAACTAAGTCCAGTAGCATGGCTTATATTACACACACACACACACACACACACACACACACACACACACACACACACACACACACACACACACACACCAAGTGAGGAAACAAATTCTTTCTGAACAGTAAGGAATGCAGACAACACAACCGACTCTGTGTAACTTCATCTTACCTGCCATATTCCAAGGTGTTTGTGATGGTCATTGTGACAAAATTTTATTAGAGTAAGAGAGTGAGTAAGTAAGTAATAAGGACTAGCACCAAGCCCAAGAGGACTATAAGGCACTAAAACTGCTGCATAAAGAATGGCGAGTATGCTATGGTGGAATAAAGGTAGAGGGGAAGGCGGGGAAGACACTAAATGTGAGGCAAGATACGGGTTTGAGATAGGAAGCGCATGAGGTGTGTGATGGAAAACACAGGGGATTCACCAAGAAGAATGGCTAAGGTAGGGGGATGTCCAAGGGGGTAAAGGAACAGGAGAGTCCTTCTGCGCATGGCATGGAACCGAAGGCAGTCAAGCAAAAAATGGTGGACCGTAAGTGGGACCTGACAACATTGACAGATCAGAGGAGTGCCTCCTGACAGAAAGCCATGCGTGATCCACATGTGACCACGGTGCAGATGGGCTAGAGCTGTTTCACAATGCCTGTTGCAATGGAAGGACGACTGCCAGTGAGTGACAGTATTTGATGGAGCGGAGTTTTTTTTAATGCAAAGAAGAAGGAACCAAAGGCCATGAACCCGCAATTACTCTTCCTTCAAAGAGAGAAACAAAATACGAGAGAGCCAAATTCAAGATCTGATCATTTCAAGATGCCTGGACACACTGCGTTTGAAAGACTGATCATAGGAAGCAGGAAACACTGACAGAGGGAGACAGTTCCAGAGCTGACCTGTTGCATAAACGAAGGACTTGGAGTAACAGTTAACTCTTGCATTAGAGAGTTGGACAGAAAAGGGATACAAAGGACTGGGAGTAACGGTTGTCTTGCATTAGAGAGTTGGACAGAAAAGGGATGTGAGTTTGCTGCTAGAAGGGTGCTATGCGCCCATCTCAGAGGTGGAGGAATGCATGTAGACAGTTCAGAAGAGTAGTGACCATTGAAGTAGCGAAAGAAATGAGATAAAGATGCAACAGTGCAATGAATAGAGAGATTGAAAGGAGTCAGTAAGAGAAGGAAAGTTAATGAGACGAAAAGCCTTTGACTCTATCCTACTGAGAAGAGCTGTATGTGGAGAGCCTCCCCACATATGAGAGTTGTACTCCACAGAGGGGCAGATAAAACCCCTGTATAGAGTCAACAATTATACAGGGGTAAAGAAGGAATGGAGTCGGCTTAGCACACCTAATCTCTTGGAAGCAGATTTTACAAGAGATGTAATATGATCTTTCCAAGATAAGTCCCGAATAAATGAAACCCCAAGCATGTTCAAGGATGATGCAGGATTAAGCTGAATATTATTAAACATTAGTGGGTATACCTGTGGAAGATTTTGTCGGGTTCATAGGTGTAAAAACTGAGTCTTTGATGCATTAAAAACAACCAAATTATTTTTACCCCAGTCAGAGATACGAGCCAAGTTAGACATTAGGTGTGCCATAGCCTCATCCCTTGTTTGCTGAAGTAACTGCTGAGATGGACGTTGCGGGAACCGAATGGAAAGGTGAACGGTAGAGTCATCAGCATATGAGTGGATAGGGTTAGTTGAACAGCTTAGAAGGTCATTGATGAATAAAAGGAAGAGAGTTGGTGATAGGACAGAGACCTTAGGAAGACCACTGTTCTTAGATCTAGGACAAGAACGATGGCCGTCTACAACATCAGCTATAGAACGACCAGTAAGGAAGCTATTGATGAAGGCACAGATAGAAGGATAGAAACCGTAAGGGGCAGTTTGGAAATTAAAGATTTATGCCAGACTCGACCGCAAGCCTTTGAGATGTCAAGTGCAGTGGCAAAGCTTTCGCCAAAGTCCCAAATGGAGGATGACCAGGAGTCTGAAAGACAGGTGAGAAGATCGCCAGTGGAGCGTCCCTGACGGAACTCATACTGATGATCAGAAAGAAGGTTGTGATAGGAAAGATGCTTTAAAATTTTTCTATTAAGAATTGATTCGAAAACTTTTGAGATGCAGGATGTTAAAGCAATTGGACGATAGGTAGAGGGTTGGGAATGGTCACCCTTCTTTGGCACTGGCTGAATAAGAGCAAACTTCCAGCAAGAAGGAAAGGTACAAATTGATAGACAAAGGCGAAAGAGTTTGCCAAGGCAGGGTGAAATCACAGAAGCACAGTTCTTGAGAACAAGAGGAGGGACTCCATTAGGCCCATATGCCTTATTAGTATTGAGGGTTGTGATGGCAGAAGATACATCAGCTGAAGAATTTTTAATGTCAGTCATGAGGAAGTCAGAAGGGGGAAGTGATGGAGGAACAGCATCGGAAATGTCTAAGGTGGAATTGGAGGAGAAAGTCTGAGCAAAGAGATCTGCTTTATCAGTAGAAGAAACAACTACAGAGCAATCAGAGTAGAAAAAGGGAGGGAAGGATGATGAAGTAAAGTTGTTAGAAAGGTTTTTGGCAAGGTCCCAGAAGGAGCGGGAAGAATTCGAGCTGGAGAGTTGAGAGCATGTAGTACAGATGAAATTAGTTTTAGCAGAGCGAAGAACAGACTTAGCACAATTCCAGGCAGAAACATATAAAAGATGCGATTCATTGATGGGTAGCCCCGGTGCCTTTTATAGGCCCACTCCTTGTTGTGGACAGCATTAGAACAAGCGTGATTAAACCAAGGCTTTCTTGTATTAGTCAAAGGATATAAGAAGGGAATGTATGCTTCCATGCCTGAGAGAATAATCTCCATAATGAGCAAGGCACACCCAGATGGCTTCCGGCCATGGAAGCAATAATCATTCAAGGGAAAGTCAAAGAAGTACTGTCTGAGGGCCTCCCAATTCCCAGCTCCAATGTGCCACAGACAACGTTTCTTTGGAGGGTCCACAGGCCATACCGGAGCGATAGGACAGGTTAAGGTAATAAGGTTGTGATTGGAGGAGCCCAATGGCGAGAAAAAATTAACAGTGTAAGCAGAAAGATTGGTTGCAAGGAAGAGGTCAAATATGTTGGAGCTCTCTCCAAGGTGGTCAGGGATCCGGGTAGTGTGCTGTACAAGCTGCTCTAGGTCATTAAGGATAGAAAAGGTGTAGGTTTGTTCACCAGGTGGATCAGTGAAAGGCGAGGAGAGCCAAAGGTGGTGATGAACATTGAAATCTCCTAATGGAGATTTCAGAGACAGGAGAAATGGATAGAATGTGTTCCATCGTTGAAGTAAGTTAGTCAAAGAATTTTTGATTGTCAGAAGAATTAGGAGATAAGTAAACAGTGGAGATATATTTAGTCAGAGAATGACAGGAAAGCCGAAGCCAGAGTGTAGAGAATTCAGAAGAATCGAGTTCAGGAACACGAGAGCAAGATAAGTCGTTGTGTATATATACACAATAGCCACCTTTGGCTTTGAAATGAGTATAGAGAAAGTAGGAGGATACAGAAAAGGGTCTGCTGCCAGTTGCCTCAGACAGCTGAGTCTCAGTTAGAAAAAGAAGGTGAGGTTTAGAGAAGGAGAGGTGGTGCTCAACAGAGTGAAACTTAGAGGAAGGCAGCGAATGTTGCAGAAATGAAGAAGATGAGAATTTGTTATCAGTTGTAGACGTGCATTCTGCTTGCCACCCCTGGCCAAGGAGACGGGTAACAATCGGGAAATAATCAGTTGCCAGGATTGGATGAGGTGTGACAGAGTGAGAGTTGACAGCTGTACAAGCTAGGCAGTCAAACCTCTCATCACCCGGTATTCCAACATGGCTTGGGACCCAACAGAAGGAGACAGACTTCAATCTGGTGTTAATACGGAACAACCATTCCTGTATCTTCAGCACTAGCAGGCTGCTGGCTGGGATAGACTGAATATCATGTAGTGCACTAAGTGAATCTGTGAGATAACATAAGAGTGTAACCTTGATTGATATATAATACGAAGGGCCAGTAAAATGGCCAGCAGTTCAGCAGTTAAAATACTGGCAACTGTTGGAAGGCAGATCTGATAGGTATAATCTGGGAAAGGAGCAGCAAATCCCGAGCCCACAGAAGACTTAGAGCCGTCTGTGTACTCTGGGGTCACTGAGGAGTGACAAAGCATAGCATCCATAAAAAGATGATGGAGTTCCTGTGAGGTGGAAGAGGACTTTGTACGAGAGAGTGGGGCATCATGGACAGTAGGGCGAGGAAGAAGCCAAGGCGGGAACATAGAATCTCGCAGAGGGAGAACTGAAATAGCAGGGAAAGAAAGGGATGCAAGTAAATTGGAGACCCTACAGGGAAAAGATGAAGCTAATGAGGGCGGAAAAGAAGGGGAGAGGTGCATAACAGAGGAAAGGAAACCTGCAGATAGGTGCTCAAGAAGGTGAATGTGGTAACGGAGAGTTAGCTTGTCACGTCTGGAGGATAGAGTGGACATACCCGACTCGACATACAGGCTCATAACTGGGGTGGAGCGAAAAGTACCCAATGCCAGACAAAAACCATGATGGTGAACAGAATCTAGGCGCCGAAGGGGGTAAGATGAGGCCGATGCATAAACCTGACAGCAATAATCAATCTTCAACAAAACTAAGACAGTATGGAGCCGGAGCAGAGTTGTACAATCTGCACCCCAGGACATTTATGACTGAGAGTTTTTAATAATCGAAGTCTGAGGGAAGCAGAGGTCTTAAGGGAAGTGAGATGGGGGGACCAAGTCAGTCGAGAATCAAAAGACTGATAATCGATATGGCAGGGGGGTACCATATAGTGTAAGAGGGGGTTGAGGGATTGAATGACGGGTCGTAAAAGTTGTAGCACAGGATTTCGTGGGGGAGAATTTAAAGCCATGGTCCATGGCCCACCCCACAGTGGCATCTATAGCTGATTGAAGTAGGGCTCGTAAGGCTAGGACATCTGCTCCAGCTGCATATATAGCAAAATCATCTACGTATAATGAAGCACGAACACCATGAGGGAGAGATAAAATGATATCATTCATTGCAAGGATAAAAAGAGTAGTACTAAGCACACATCCCTGTGGGACACCCTCATGCTGTACATAAGACCAGAATAAAATATTCTGAAGGCGTACATGGAAGGTCCGGTCACAAAGGAAGTTCTGTAAGAAGACACCCATATTGCCATTAATTCCAGTGTTGTAGGACATGGAGAATGTTATACCTCCAGACTTTATCATAAGCCTTTTTTAGATAAAAAAAAAAAAAAAACACGACAATGACCACCTTTGAGTTAGCAAAGGCTTGTCAGATGAAGGTTGCTAGCCTCATCAGGGGATCTAGGGTACTCCGCCCCTTGCAGTAACCATATTTTAAGGGTGAGATTGCGCCACATGATTCTAAATGTCATCTTAGGCGACAGTTTACCATATGTTCCATCAGTTTGCATATACAGCTAACAAGAGCAATAGGGTGATAATCTCCAGGTGACAACCCAGATTTGCCAGGTTTAAGGAATGGTAGGAGGTAGGCCTGTCTCCATTCATTAGGGGAGTTCCCAGTGGACCATATAGTATTATATATTCTAAGCAGAAAGTGAAGGGCTGTCTGGGACAGATGTTTTATCATGTTGTAGTGTACACCATCGGGTCCCTCACTGGTAGAACTACAAGCAGTTAGAGCTGGTTTGAGTTCCAAGCTGGAGAAAGGGGCATTGTACGCTGCATCTGACAACAGTGTGAACTGTAAGGGCGTCTGTTCTGAACGTCTTTTGGTTGTTAAAAAAGTAGGGGGGAGATGGGACCCATGCTAATCTGGCTAAAATGGTGACCCAGAATATTGACAAATTGAAAAGCATTGGCTATGGATCCATCATTGGTGGTGAGGACTGAAGTCGAGGAAGGTGACTGTTTACCCGCTATTTTCCTGATGCAGGACTATATACTTGGAATGGGTGTGTCCGAGATGATAGTAGAGACATAAGACATCCAGCTGTCCTTTTTTGCTCAACGGATTGTGCAGCAAAGGAGAGCATTAGCTTGTTGAAAAAGTATAAAAGCTTGGACCTCCAACACACTGCCCTTTTTCCCGCGGAAGCTCTTCTGCCTGGCCCTCTTGACCCAGAAGGCTGAAGTGCAGTGGTCATTCCATCAAGGCACACATTTCGATGACACGGGTCGGGAAGTACGTGGAATAGAGGCTCGGGCAGCCATAAGGAGAAAGGCACGGAAACAGGAAAGTAAAGCAGTTGGATCATGGGAGAGCGGAAGAGGAGTGGGAGGAACAGCCAGGAACGAAAAAATCACCCAGTCTGCCCTATCGAAGCGCCTTTGAGGAGGGCCAGGGACCGGGTAGTAAGACGTGGGGGTTAGGAGGATTGGGATGTGGTCCGTGGCACAATAATCATTCAGAACCAACCAGGTGAAGTCCAAGGAAATAGTTGGGGTGCAGACGGACAGGTCAACGGCAGAGAAAGTTCGAGTACGGCTGTCAAAATGTGTTGGGGAATCAGAGTTAAAAATTTTAAAATCATGGGCAAGGAGGAAATCCTCCAAGGAGCGCCCACATGCGGTTAAAACAGAGTCACCCCAGAGGGTGTTCCGACAGTTAAATTCACCTAAACGCAGGATAGAAGGGGGAAAGGCAGATAAAAGTCGATTGAGGTCAGTAAAATTGATAGGCACTGAAGGGGAAAGATACAGTGAAACCACTGTAACCCACCTAGATAGAAACACTCTTGCAAAGGTACGTTTCATAGTAGTCGTAACAGAAAGGGTTTGGTAAGGAATGTCAACATGTATCAGGAGACAGGTATCATACTGGGAATGGGGTAGACTCAGATATGAATAAGACGGAATGGGGGGAGGGGGGTGGTGAGGCATATCTCTTGTAGGCAGAGAATCAGTGGGTTATACTGAGAGCTTAAAAACCGGAGGTCTGGCCGATGTGTAGTAAAACTGCATATATTCCACTGTATGATGGGAGCCATAATGTAAAATAAAACTAATAATAGTTAGGAAGATCGAGGTCTGGTTGGGAAGTTTGTGATGGACCATAAAACTACGTATGTTCCATTATAAAAAATAGACATGCTAAAACTTTAAGTAAAAACAAATTTATGGTGGACGGGTGTCACACATCACTGAGTCGGTCCGATAGTAGGAATAGGAGCAGAGGGTGGAAGAGGCAAATGAGCAGGGCAGTCACTATAGCCCGGTGGCATAGGGAGGGATAAAGGAGAGGGATTAGAACAAGAAGAGAGGGGGGCAGAAGGGGAAGGAGGGATGGGAGTGGGAGGGAGATCAGGATCAGAATGGACTTCTGCCATATGGAGCATTTTGGGGGGACTCAATGGTTCCTGTAAAGGAGTCGCTAGAAACTCCATAATATCCATGAGGGTTTCACTCTCAGCACATGTTAGGAGTGTCGCCTGTGGTGTCGACAGGGGAGCTGGAGTCGGTTGTGGAGTGGCTTGCGGAATTGGGATAAGGTTGGAACCAGATCGCGGAGTCAAGACAGAGATCTTTGTTGGAGTAGGTGCTACGGAGAGTGAGGGACAAGCGGTATACATTTTACGAGTTGGGGGAGAATGTGTGGGTTTTGTGGAACCCTTGGCATCTGATTTGGTGGGGGGCAGCCCATATTTGACAGAGGGAGGCGGACGGCGGGCACCACGTCGTGGCAGAGGGAGTGATCATTAGTGGAGAGAAGAGGAAGAGTGAGGGGGAGCAGCTGAACAAGAAGAGCGATGAGGGGAAGAGAGAAGGGCAGACAATAAAGGCGACAGGGAGAAGGAAGAAGTGGAAGAGTCTAGAACAGAGAAAGAGTTGGAATGAGAAACTGGAGGGGCCTGGGAGTAGGAAGTAGAACAAGAAGAGGAAAAAGGGGAGGTTGAAGAGGGGAGAGCAGGGACAGAGGTAAAGGAGACAATAGTGACAGTCGGAGGGGTAGGTGAGGAGGAGGTATGAGCAAAGACAGGAAAAGGGGTCGAGACAGTGGAGGAGGCGGAGACTGGTGATACCAAGGGGGCAGGTGTGTCGGCAGAGGTAGTGGGGACAGGACGGGCCACTCAAGCAAAAGTAAGACATGAAGAGAAACCTAAGTCACTGGCACACTGACGGGCTGCACGGAGGGAGAGACCTTCTTTCCAGTGAATCCTGGAGACTTTGGATTCGAAAATTTATACCAGATAGTTCCGGGATGAGGCAACATGAGAGCCTTGGCAGTTCAGGCAGACTTGGATCTTTGCTATGCAGGCTGAGGTGTGGCCGGGTTGGGTGCAGGTAGGTCACACTGCCTCTGACCTACAGTATTTGGCTGGGTGGCCGTAACGGCAACAGGAAGAGCATTGTCGAGGACAAGGCATGTACTCTTTAACCCAGAGTCGTGTGCCACCAACAGTCACAGAGGTGGTAAGTTCACGGTCCTTGAAGATGATTTTGTCGATGTTTGTGGAGTATTTGCGACGCCCCTGAGGTGGAAGCATGTAACACTGGACGGAAAGTACTGCAAGGTGATGGGCTGACAAGATTGCTTGTATGTTGGCGAAACATTCTTAGACGTTGCGGTCTCCTATGGCTATATATGATGGGATCAGAACAGTTCCGGTGGTAGAATTTAGGTGGAGATCAGGAACTGCCGAAATAGGGTGACCAAAGGGATCGGTAAGTGACATCACCTTCTCAGCCCACACAGCAGTCTGAACGGTCAAGAGGCGGTCTCCATTAGGACGTGACGTGAATGTGACATCAGGACCTATTTGTTGAAGGAGAGAGAGATGGAGAGTGAGGTCGTTTGTCGTCGGCTGGATGTTAAAGTACTTGGGCCATGTCTGGCGAAAGAAAATTTTTGTTACTGGTGGAGGGTATGGAAAGAGGGGAGGAGGAAGGAGAGGGGGGAGGGAGGAGAAGAAACAGAAGGATAGGAAGAGGAGGAAAGAGGCGAAAAAGTAGGGGAGGAGGGATCCGCCTGACTGGGAGAAGGTTTTGGAGAAGCATCTCCCGTTGCCCCTTGGGAAGGATTAGAAAATTCATTGCTGGCCATGGTGAGCCTAACCGTATAAAACTGGATTTAAACAGGTCTACTCCTGAGAGCCAGAATCAGGACTAAGGGCAAAAGATACAAGGGCTACCGTACCCATGGTTCCCTGAGGCCGTTCGCGACTGACTCAAAAGAGACAGCCTTGCATCCCATCAGCACGGCTCTCACACCTTAGGAAGGTGAGAAGAAAAGAAGACAAAATAAGAGAAGGGAAGAAAAAGGACCAAGCAAAATTAGTAGGGCCAAGGACTGGGACTCAAGGGTGAGGGAAGCAGTACATAACATCACCCCCACCGTCAGGCCCCAGCCCCGACCCCAGAGCCCCCACACGACAGCAACGGGCTTGGTACTGGGGGGGTAAGAGAGTGAGCGAGTGAGTGTGTAGGTATGTGAACGAAAGTGAGTGTGAGTGAGAGTGAATGTGAGTGTGACAGTTAGTGTGAGTGTGAATGTGAGTGTGACTGTTGGTGAATGTGAGTGTGAATGTGAGTGAGTGAGCTAGTGAGTGTACGTGAATGAGTGTCAGTGAGTGAGTGGGTGAATATGAGTGTGAATGAATGAGTGAGTGTGAGTATGAGTGAGTATGAGAGTGAAAGTGAGTGAATGAATGCGACTGAGTGTGAGTGAGTGTGAGTGAGTTAGTTAGTGAGAGTGAATAAGTGTGTGTGTGTGTGTGTGTGTGTGTGTGTGTGTGTATGTGTGTGTGTGAGTAAGTGAGTATGAGCAAGTGAGAGTGTGTGAGTGAGTGTGACTGAGTGAGTGTGAGTTAGTGAGAGTGAACGAATGTAAGTGTGAGTGGGTATGAGTGAATGAGTGTGAGTGAAAGGGGGTGAGTGTGAGTGAGTGTGAATGAGTGAGTGAGTATGAGTGAGTGTGAGATTGAGTGCGAATGAGTGAGTGTTAGTGAGTGAATGAGAGTGAATGAGTGTAAGTGTGTGTAAGTGTGAATGAATGAGTGTAAGTGAGAGTGAGCAGGTGTGAGTGAGTGAGTGAGTAAGAACGTGAGTGGGTGGGAGTTTGTGTGGGTGAATGAGTGTGAGTGTAAGTGAACGAGTGTGAGTTTGTGAGAGTGAGTGTGCGTGAATGTAAGTAAAATGTAAGAAGAAATTTACTTTTATTGCGAATAAGAGAACATAACACATATATATCAATATATTACGAAGAAGCGACACGGTCTGCCGAGCCGGAGCTCCTTGGCAGACATGATGGTGGTTATAATGTTTCTTAGATTTAGTACAGGCAAATACACAAATATAATATCCTATATTATATATACATTCGCACATATTACATATTACACATTACGTATGCATGCACACATATACACATATACAGATATACACATACATACACATGCACACACATACACACATATATACAGTACATACATAAATACTCTAGCATTACCCTGAAATTACAAACATTGTAGACTAAATAAATAACATTTAATTTTCCTTTTAAATGAAGATCAATTACATGAATTAATAAGATCCTTTATATTTGGAGGCAGAGATTCCATAACTGAGGACCGGTACATACTGTAGTATGCTATTTTTAAAAAGAACTGTTCGAAATTGTGGACATATGAGATTAATGTTATTCTCTCTACTGTAGTGTTGTGAATATTGTTTACTAATGTAAGAGCTTTTTTTCCTGAGCAGTCTTTGATATCATTAAAAACAAATAACAAAAGAAATTATTTATGAACATATTAAAATTTGAGCAGTTTTGCAGACATAAATATGTTGTCAGTGGAGTCAAATTTACCATTAAAATTTATGCATCTAAGAATTTTCTTCTGTGCTACTACTATTCTGTATAAGAATGATGGCCAGGTACAGTCCCACACAGACACACAGTAGATAAGATGAGGGTGATATAATGTATAATATATGCCAATCATAGCTTCAGTGGTAAGCTGATAGCCAATCCTAAACAGTACACCGCACATTCTTTATATGTTTCGTGCGTACTGCATTAATGTGACCTCCAATTTAAATTTTCATCGATATAGATGCCAAGAAACTTTGGGTTGTCAACGCATTTATTATTTCACCCTCTAATATCAAAGGAGGCATACTGTTTTTCATAGAACGATTTTTGAAAGAAAATATAATTAGTTTTGGTCAAATTTAACTGTAGTTTATTACATTTAACCTACTTAAAAATTGAATTTAACTCTCTGCTCAAATTATTGTGTAAAGAGGTAATATTCTTATTTGCTAATAGAAGATTGGTGTCATCAGCATATATAACAAATCGGAAATTGGAGCTAGCATGTTATATCATTAATATTGGTAAGGAACAAAACAGAGTCCAACCCCCTGAGGGACTCCCTTTGTTATAGATTTAAAAAGAGAATAATTAAAATTACCATAGACTGCCTGCAACCTATTACTGATGTAGTTCTTAAATAGCTGCAATGGTACACCTCTGATCAACATGTTTTATTTTGTCAACTGATATATGATGGTTCAAGGAGTCAAAAGCCTTGGATAAATCAATAAACATCCCCGCAACATAAAAGTTTTCTTCCAAAAATTCGTATACATTTTTAACAAAGTGTAGCACAGCCGACTCTGTAGTCGTTTCTTCCGAAATCCAAATTAACTAACACTAAGTTTTTATTATCAAGATAGTAAGACGAATGCAGATGGCATTTTCAATTATTTTACTGAACGCCAAAAGTATTGAAATTGGACGATAGCTATTTATATCATCCTTACTACCAGACTTATGCAAGGGAATCACTTTGGCCATTTTTAGTTTATCTGGAAAAATCCCTGTGCAAAATACAACGTTAATTATATTCGCAATTGGAGTTGCAATTATTGTCGAGTTGTGCTTCAATAATTTAGAAGGAAATTCAACATAACCAGCAGCTGTATGTTTTAGTGTTTTTAAGTATTGTTCAATTTCAGTATTATTTGGGGGAGAAAGATACACTGAGAAGTTAGGTGGGTTTTGTATATACTGTAGATATGCAGTTTCATTACTTGTGTTAGAGGAGGATACGTTTCCATAATTTTAAAAATTGTTGTTGAATACACTGGCTATTTCATTAGAATGGGGTTTTTAAGTTAATTGTGTGTTTATCTGCGGTACTGTTGTCTCTGCCAAGTAGAGAATTAATAGTCTTCCAATGAGATTTAGGACTACCTTGGTTATCTTCCAACTGATCCTTGGAATACTTATTCTTAGCAGCCCTCAAAACAGATGTTATTTTTTTTCTGTATGACTTGCATATTTTCCCATATTGTATTGGCCATTTTTTAGCCAATCTTTCTAGTCTGTGTTTTTCTTTAATACTCTTTTATAGTGCTAAAGTGATATATGGATTTTGCTCATTGTTGTTATATATATTAAGGATTTTAATGTAAAATGTTTCTGGAATAAGACATTGAAGCTATCATAAAAATAGTTGTATGCTTCATTTGGGCATCGAGATTCAAGTACATTGGACCAACTTCAGTGAGATAGCTCTCTACTGAAATTGTCAATTGAGGCATTTGTTATAATCCTTGTTCGAATATACTTAGAGGCATTTTTATTTACGTTTTTTTAATTAAACTGGGCAATTATAGGAAAGTGATCTGATATATCTGTATGTACTATGGAGTCAGCTTTATTTAATTCTGCTGTTGAAGTCCAAATTATGACAAAAAAAAGTGTGGCAGCTGTGTCTGTAACTCGACTAGGTTTCGAAGTGAGAGGTACTAATGAATTAGAATACATCAAGTTTATTAACTCATTCACAAATACATTTTGATTGTGCTTCAAAAGATCGAGATTCCAATCACCGAAAAAATTTACACTGTGGTATATTTTAGTATTAATATTTCTTAATAATTCATTTAGAGTACTTAAAAAAAAGCTGCTTATTACCGCTAGGGGATGTATAAATACAAGCAATAATATACATTTTGTCTCTAACTGTAGTTCCGACACATAAACATTCTATGAAGGATTTTGATATACACGTATCCAGTAAAACAGTTGAACAAAAACAACTGGAAATGTTCATTGCAAAACCACCCCCATTTCTGTTCTTACAATCCTTATAAAAATTATATCCAGGAAGGTGATACGATGCAGCGAGATCCGGATCCAATCTTGTTTCAGTGAACCTCATTACATCAATATTTAGAGAGGTGTTTGTTAGTATGTTATCAATAAAGCATTGAAGATTTGTAGGAATGCTTCGAATGTTCATAAAAAGTATGGTAAACGTGTCAATATCGCTTGTTAAAGTAGAAGAGCAAAGAAATACATACTCGGATTTCGGGATACACAGATTTCTCGTTTGCCTATAAAAATTTTTTACGTCTAGGTCTGTATTATAAGTATCGTCTTGAACAGCTGAGGGATCAAAGTTCATTTTATAGTATGCAGGTAGTCAGACGAAATCGAAGTTGAATCAAAATGATCATAAGCAAGAATATTAGAAAAATCTTCATTACCTAACGAGGCAAATGCTAAGAAATTAAGAGATTTCATTAACTTTAAATTTGGTAGTATTTTTGTAGGGAAGATACTATTTTAAGAATAAATTGAGTCGATTAGTTTTTCCTACGATCTCTGAGATCCCTTTTGATACGTTGTTTAGAGTGGGGACCCCTCTCATCGACCTGCCCTGTACACTGCATTGCCTTGCATCTCATCCAGAACCACCAGTGACACCACCCCAAGCTGCACCACCTCCAGTAGCACCGTCACCAATTGTCCTATCACCACCAGTTACACCATTGGCAGTTGCACCATCGCCAGTTGCACCATCACCAGCAGTTGTACCATTTTGGGGTGCACTGTTGCACTGTCACGTCCAGTTGCACCATCACTAGTTGCACCATCATGCCCAGTGGCACCATTACGCCCTGTTGCACCATCATGCCCAGTTGCACCATTACATCCTGTTGCACCGTCACGTCCAGTTGCACCGTCACGTCCAGTTGCACCATCACGTCCAGTTGCACCACCATGTCCTGTCGCATCGTCATGTCCAGTTTCACCATCAATAGTTACACCATCACGCCCAGCTGCACCATTACGCCCTGTTGCACCGTCACGTCCTGTTGCACCATTACCAGTTGCACCACTACGTCCAGTAGCACCACGACCAGACACACCACCACCAGCTGCACCATCACCAGGCACCTCACCAGTAGCAATACCATCCCGTCTGACCGGTGTATATGAGTTGTCCCGTTTTTTCTTTGACGATTAATTTGGTGTATTTAAAGACGGCAATCTTACCCTCAGATCTGGCTTGTTTTAGTAGATGTACTTATTGTTTTTAATATCCTGAGACGTTTAACAATTCTTCACTGAAATATTTTCGTACCTTTTAATTTTCTAGCGCTCCTCATCACTGCTTCACGGTCGCTGAACTTCTCAAACCGCACAACTATGGAACGAGGGCGCCCTATCCTATGAGCTCATTCCAAGGCCATAGGTGGATGTTGTAGTTTGTCCTGTAATAGGTCGGTCACCAATTCGTGGACTGCCCCCACGTCTCGCCACCGGGTTGTTCCTTCACGCCACTGATACGTAAATTGTTGCGACGACTGTAGTCCTCATAATAGTTTAAGCGTTGTTCCATGTCGTTGATTCGAGTTTTATTTACTTCACTTATCAATTTGTAATAATGACTGTCTTTTTGCAATGCTTTATTTTCTGACTGCTTTATTTTCTGACTTCAAGTCAGATTCTTCTGCCTGAGTAAACTCTAGGCTTCTTGTTATGTCACTTAAAGTTGATTCCAGTGTTATTATCCTTGATTTTTGATGCTCAGTAATGGTATTCGTGGCACTGTGGTAAGCCCTTTCTTGAGACGCAAGAACTTTAATTGTGTTGGTATCCATATTTGTTTGCTTCGCTGATTCAGCAGATCACTATCAGGTTGGAAAATGAATCAAACTGGACTCTGCTAGGCTACGTGTTGCCTGTATTATGTCAGTCGCGTGAGTGTGAGTGAGTGTGTATGAGTGTGAGTGAATGAGTGTGAATGAGGTATGAGTGAAAGGGGGAGAGTGCGAGTGAATGACTGTGAGTGACTATGACTGATTGAGAGTAAGTGTTAGTGAGTGTTTGTGAGTGAGTATGAGTAAGAGTGAGTGAGTGTGAGTGAATATGAGTGGATGAGTGTTAGTGAGTGAGTGGGTGTGAGTGAATGAGTGGGTAAGTGTGAGTGTGAGTGTGTAAGGGTGTGGTGAGTGTGAGCATGAGTGAGACTGGATGAGAGAAAGTGGGAGTGAGCTAGTGAGAGAGTGAATGAGAGTGAAAGAGTAAGTTGGTGAGTGAGAGTGAGTGAATAAGTGAGTGAGTGAGAGTGAGAGAATGAGTGACTGAGAGAGTGAGGGAGTTGCGATATTGTGGGCACGTCGATAGGTCATCAGGATTTCAGGTTATTATTAAAAACCTCGTCTTACTATAGTCGCGGCACACAACTCTAAGGTTATCATTATCGTACCCTGGAAACCTACCATTCAAAAGTGCGTCCCATTTCGTGTATAACATGAGACACAAGTGATTCGTGTATAATATGGTCTTGTATAATAATATCCGTGTATAATATATTCGTGCATAATAATATAGTTCGTGTACAATATGATATGAAATCGGACGCACTTTTGAATGATAGGTTGCCAGGGTACGATAATGACAACCTCAGAGTCGTGCGCCGCGACTATAGTAGATGCTTTATTGGTAGAGAGTTGAGTTACACCACCGGAGTCTAGTCGATCTCTGTCTCTCAAACAATCTTTCAGGTAAAAGGTATGAGAGAATCCTTTCTGTGTGTTTACCAATATCATATCTCATACCAAGGATGAGATGGAGGGATGGAGTTGAAGGGTATATAAGAGAGGGGGGTGTGGGCTGGGAGCAAGGCAGTGAAATGGCAGAGGACAGGGCGACGTGGAGGAGTTTTGTTTGTGGCCATCCCTTACGGGATTAAGGGGTCTGGCAATAGATAGATAGGTAGATGGTATACCTTAAACAATCTCCTTAGTATATTTTTTGGCAAGAAGACTCTCGGCCACTGCCAATTCATGACATTCTGGCAGCGTCTGGGTCATGACGACTAAGCCAAAAAATCCTCTTGATCACAGAGTGAGTATGAGTGAATGAGTGAATAAGAGTGCATGCGTGAGTGAATATGTGAGAGAGTGAGTGACTGAGGGGGAGTGAGTGAGTGACTGAGTGAGTGAGGGACAGTGAGTGAGGGACAGTAAGTGGATGAGTGGGTGAGAGTGAGAATCAGAGTGAACAAGTGAGAGTTAGTGTAAGCGAGAGAGTGAGTGAGTGAGAGTGGGTGAGTGAGTGTGTAAGTGTGTAAGTAAGAGTATGTGAGTGAGAATGAACGAGTGTCTGGGTGAGTGAGAGTGAGGGAGTGAGTGACGAAATGAGAGAGAGAGAGAGAGAGAGAGAGAGAGAGAGCCTGGGGGGGCAGGAGAATACAAGAGAGAGAGAGGCGGGGGGGACGGGAGAAGACAAGCACTGCAACCCAAAATCGTGCAGGACACGACAATGTGGCTTATGTTTTTACTCAATGTTCACCTCAAATTCAGACTGCAATTAATTATTAATATATTGTTAAATACCATCCAAATCTTGGCCGTTGACAGTGTGTGCGATAATAGTTCAGCCATGATTTACATGAAAAAATAAAAAATAAATAAATAAAACTGGCAGCTGGTGGATGAAGGTGGGGGAGTTTGGGGATCAAGGCGGGGTAGACCTGGGCTGCGTTTCAGCAGGCCTTAGCGCCCCAGGGCGGTCCAGGGGTGGTGAGGGTTGAAGTGAAACCATCATATACATGGAGCGCGAATTCGCTTTTACCCTAGATATCCTTCTTTCAGAATACTTAGCAATTATGTATATCTGAGCATTATTGACAACAATAATAATGTTACGTGAACATTTGTTGGCAAATTATAATTGTAAATGCATATTGCCGAAATACTTTGGAAATATTTAATCACCATGTAAGCCGTAATGAAGAATCATAACAAATCCTACCCTAGCCACAGCTGCTTCCTACTGTAATTTCCTCCGATTCTGAAGACGAAATGTACCCTGCAGTGCAAGACTGCAGTGGAACAAGATGACTTTGGAAGATGTGATGGCTGTGCGGAGGTGAGGTGGCACTTCATGGAAGTATGATTTTCGCGAGAATGACTGAAAACAAACCCTCAATATTACTCTTTAGATCCGCATAGCCTTTACTTTCATTAAACGAAAAATCGTTACTTAATTGAAATGAAGAGGATATTGTAACAAATCTTTTCATTTATGACATGTTAGTATTCAAAATCCGTTCACTCTCCCAAATTACACAAAATAATACCCTGGTATTTAGTCTGTTATCGTTTACACAACTGTGATCCAAACAGTTTACAAATGTCAGATGTCGCCAGAGAGACCCACCTCACCAGATAGTTCCAACCGCGACGGAGGACACGACAACCCCCCTTCACCCCGCACATTTTCGCTCTCGAAAGCGCCGTCACGTTTCGTGGCGCTCCAGCTGTTGAAACGCAGCCCTGGTCCCGATCTCCCCCTTTACACTGTTCAGGGTATAGAGGGGAAGGAAGGACGTACACCCGAGCGTACGTGACATATTGAGCAACGTCCGTTTCACATGGTTCGCATCACATTCCATGTCATAGTAATAACTTGGTTGAAATAAATTATAAATGATCATAAATGATGCTTGGAACACGGGAGTAATAGCGGAGGATTTGGGAAAAGCCATTGTTTGTCCTTATTACAAAAAGGGAGATAAAACAGTGCGCAACAACTTTAGAGGAATTTCATTGTTGTCACATGCAGGTAAAAATATAAGCCTATTTTGGAGAGAAGGCTCCGAATCCAAGTAGAAGATAATATCTTGGAAAATGGCAATGTGGCTTTCGGACAAACCGTGGTTCAGTGAATTTGTTTTTTAAGCTAAAAGTTATATTAGAAAAGAGATGGGAGTGGGATCTAACAAAGAAAATAATGTTCATTATGGAAAAGGCCTTCGATCGAGTACCAAGGGAAAGACTGTAGGATATATTGAACCAAGAAGAATATCGAGTGACACCAAAATTAAGAAAAGCAATCAAAAGTATGTATAGTAAATGTGAAAGTAAAGTTAAACTTAGAGATGGAGATACAAACTGATTTGAAATCAAGACAGGAGTCAGACAAGGATTAGTTATTTCCCCACTCCTGTTTGTCATATTCAGAGATAAATGTATTAATGATATGGAAAGAAATAACGACGATATGATATTGGCTTATGCAGATGATGTAGCAGTTGTGTGTGACTTTGAAAAGACCTTACAGGTTTTGGCAGAAAGTTGGAATTATGTAATGATGGGGAATGGGATGAAGATAAATACCAAGAAAACAGAAATAATGGAGGTTGGTTGAGGTAATGCAGAAATGAATGTAACAATGAAAACAAATAAAGCAGGTGAACAACTTCCAGTACCTGGAAGTGAAGTTCAACAGTGAAAACAAACAGGAGGAAGAAAAAAAAAATAGCAGAATAGCTAAATATAATAATATAAAAGCAGTAAACCCAATACTAAAAGATAACCATGTACTTAGGAGGTGGAAGGTTACAATTTATACTATTATTCTCCGCCCAAAATTACTTTATGGCCCAGAGGCTTGGTCATCAACACAAAAGACCAAGTCTAAAATACAAGCAGCTGAAATGAGGGTATTACGGTTGATTAAAGGAGTTACCAGAAGAGATCGGCCAAGAAATGTGGACATAAGATGAGAACTAGGAGTAATCAGCAGTGTTGCCAACTGTAGGTCGATTAAGTATCATATCATGGATTGTAGGGCCGTAGGACGATTTTACAGAAACTGAACAAAACGTAGGCTACGTTTTGCTCCTTTTCTGTAAAATCGGCCTACGGACCTACAGTACAATCCATATGATGCTTAATCGCCCCTCGCGTAGGGCGATCGCCCTATGATTGGCAACGCTGGTAGTCAGTATTATAGAGGAGGTTGAAAGGAATAGACTGAGATGGTATTAACACGTGCAGAGAATGGATGATAAAAGGTTACCAAAGCAAGAACTGGCGTGGATACCTCATGGAAGCAGATCAACACAAGGAAAAGATGGATGGAGAGAGTGGGAGAAGCTGTTGAGAGAAAAGGAGAGCGACCGGAGAACGTGGTACGACGGGAGATGTATATAGACAGGGGTCGCTGGAAAGACTTTGCTGGCAGAGCCTCGGTGACTGACAGGCTTTGACCTTAAAGACGCGTAAGAAAAATATGTCTTCGTCAAATTATTCGTCGAATACGAATACTTTGCCTAAGTATTCGAATATGAATGCGAATACCTTGATATCTGATGATAATAATTCGAATACGAATAAACGTAAATACTTTATCAGAATGTATGCGAAGAGAAATACCTAATACATATGCTCCATCAATGGCCGCCATCCCAACCCCGCCGGTGGTGGCAGTCCATGGTACCACTGCGTGTGCTCTTAATAATACTGCAGCGGCCGTTGTTTAAGGAAGGATGGTATAGAATGTGTGATGTCTAATGTGCAGGTAGTGTGGTGAAGACAGCTGGAGGTCGATATTTATGAAGTATGTTGGCGTACTCTGTTAATGAAAACACTAAAAATGTTCAGCAAAGGGAGACGGTCAGCATCTAGTTACTTTGAATGTGTTCTAGTGTATATAATTTTCCACCCATGATTTTTAGGAGGGTTAACCCCCTCTCACTTAATTATAAAAAAATATCATAGTAAAATGATGGCAGATACGGTTGTGATATCTGACAACATATACAATGGACTGTCATCCATAATGCAATATTTGGGGAAAATGACCCATAATGATTTTTGAAGGAAGACAGCCCCCTCTCCATAATAAAACCGATCTGAAATAGGAGTAAGTGAATACATGAATTAAAATGCAATCGCCATACATAATCGCAGAACTGGGTAGGCAGTTTCAGTGTTTTCTCTGAATGCACAGAAGGCAACAGCAGCAATAATAGTAGTAGTTGTAGTTTTTGTTGTTGTTGTTGTAAATGTAGAAGTAAAAACTGTAGCAGTATCAATAAATGTAGAAATAGTAGTAGTAGTAGTAGTAACAGTGGTGGTGGTGGTGGTGGTGGTGGTAGTAGTAGTAGTAGTAGTAGTTGTAGTTGTAGCAATAGTAGTAGTAGCAAAAGCAAAAGAAGTAGTAGCATTAGTAGTAGTAAAAGCAAAAGTAGTAGTAGTAATAGTAGTAGTAGTAGAAGTAGTAGTACAATTAGTGAAATTTTATAGTTTTGAACCCTCACCTTCACAGTCCCATAGTATTAAACACAGAACATAAAACTTCAAAAGCTTACGTCCACAGAGGGGCTGAATGTGAACTCGTAACTGTTTTAATTCTACCTCCTCCATATGATTATATTAAATTTAGCAGATGAATGATATCGTACTCTATGTTCCCTCATCCACAAAGCAACTTACACCCTGCACTATTTGCGATGCATAACAAATAATCGATTCACCTCCTCACAAAGAACTATATGGAAAGTATGCTGAAGGTGTTCAGCCACTTTATTCATGCTATCACCAGACTGTTAAGATTATATTTTTACAATGCAATCGTTTCTCACCTCAAGAATTTCCACCCTGTGAAGAAATAGACGATGCAGAACAGTTAAGAATTCCACGTCCACACAAGTGGAAACTGTGAACTGCTGTCGTGGCGCCTTTGTTATCACTGTGAGGGAGGCAAAAGGGTAAATGGAGGGCATGGGAGGGGGGATTGGGGCGGGGATAAGACACACACGTGTAAGAACAGGTGTGCTTAGGCATAAGTTAACTCCGTCACCAAGGGGAAATTTTGTTTCTTGTTTACCTGCTACGTTTCAGTGATTATAGTGTTCGGTGATGGTTTCATCTAAGGAAAACTAACATGTGTTATCAAAATTGAAATTGAAATTGCATTAAAGTGTTAAGCTGAGCAAAGAAGAAAGAGAAGGAAAGGAACAAAGGTAATTGAAAGATGCCAATGGAGAGAGAGAGAGACAGAGAGAGAGAGACAGACAGACAGACAGACAGACAGAGACAGAGACAGACAAACAGACAGACAGACAAAGAGAAAGAGACAGAGAGAATGGTAATAGCTATCAAACTAATTTTATTTTTATTAGGTCGAGGGAAGGAATATCCGAAAAATACCAAACAAAATATTATGGCGATCGCGGGCGACTCGACGGTGCGAAATTATCTGAAATCGTGACATGCCAAAATGTCAGTCTGTGCATATGTTCGTTCCTTTCACGAGAACCGTAATAGGTATCGAACTAGTTCTTTTTTCCATTAGGTCAGAGTGATTCTAGGGGGTGTAAAAAAATACCAAACGAAAATTTTGATAGCGTGCGACGCGAGGGAGCGATATTTTCGGAAACTGCAACACGTGAAGAAGTTTGAAAATAATTGTTTCGTCTTTTTGGTGAGAACTGGTCATTGTGGGCATATTAACAAGAGAATATTCAGTTTTTCCTGGTTACGAAGATTATAACACCAAAATACTAGGATGAAGCTATGATGCACCTAATGTCTGACTTGGCTCGTATCTCTGACTGGGGTAAAAGTAATCTTGTTTTTAATGCATCAAAGACTCAGGTCTTCCACCTGTCAACCCGACAGAATCTTCCACAGGAGTACCCACTAATGTTTAATAATATCCAGCTCAATCCAGAAACGTCCTCAAACATATCTGGAGTTTCATTCTCTCGGGACTTATCTTGGAATGATCATATTACATCTCTTGTAAAACCTGCTTCCAAGAAATTAGGTGTGCTAAGCCGACTCCGTACCTTCTTTTAGCTAGAATAGAATAACAGAATAGTCCGAAATAAGACAGGCTTAACGACATAGGTACTGGTAGCCTCAGTAAGGTTCGTCTATCTATCTATCTATCTATTGCTAGACGCCTCAATCCCGTTTGGGGTGGCCACAAACAAATCGCCTCCAAGTCGCCCTGTCCCCCGCCATTTCACTGCTCTGCTCCCAACTCACACCCCCCTTTCTCATATACCTCTCCACCCCATCCCTCCATCTCATCCTCGGCCTCCCCCTCCCTCTTCCCCCCTCCACCTCACTCACATACACTCTCTTCGTCAGTCTTTCACTCTCCATCCTCTCCACATGGCCAAACCACCTCAGTGTGTTCCTCATAACGCTTCCTATCACATCCACATCAACACCACAACGCTCCTTTATATCCTCATTCGTCAGCCTGTCTCTCCATGTGACTCCACATGCTCCTCTTAAATAACTCATTTCCACCGCTCTCACTCTTGACTTGTGTCCTTCCAACAACGTCCAAGCTTCACTTCCGTACGTTAGAGTTGGTATCACAATACTGTCATGTATTAACTTTTTCACTTCCATGCTCACTTCCCTGTTTCTTATCACTTCTTTCAAAGAACCAGCAACCTTTCTTCCCTGCTGTACCCTTTCAAGCACTTCACCCTCCAAACCTCCATCCTTACTCATCACACTACCCAAGTACTTAAACGTACTCACATTTTCCAATTCCTCACCATCCAACCTCGCTGTACATTCACTGACTTCACCTCTCTCAAAGACCATCACTTTAATCTTCTCTACATTCACCTTTAGATTCCGTTTCTTACACACTCCCTCAAACTCATCCACCAAGCCTTGCAGCTCCCCTTCGTCTTCACTCAACAACACAGTATCATCTGCAAACAACAGTACAGGGAGTTTCCAAACACTATCCTCTCTCACCAGGGCCACTCCAACATCCACTACCCTACCTTGTACCTCTTTTATTACCCCATCCATGTACAGATTGAACAACCATGGAGACATGACACATCCCTGTTTCAACCCAACTTTCAAAGAGAAAAATTCACTTAGTTCACGAACCACAGTAAGGTTCGTAAGACTCACAATTGAATAAAACTGTTTGGCGTCAGAGTGAATGAAACATGAAAGAAGACGTGACCATCAATGGGTTAAGATCGATGGTATACACAAGCTCCGTAAGATGTTTCAGGAATGTTTTCTTGACTTATATCTAAAATGTAGAAAATATCAAAAGAATTTTTAACCTGTATTTCGACACACACACACACACACACACACACACACACACACACACACACACAGGATGATAAAGCAAGAAATTGGTGTGAGAGTCTAAAAACAAAGACGAATGACGATTTTTTGTTTTTTTACATTATGGTATCCGGTTTGCTAATAATTTTCTTCCCACCATGAATTCTTGTATAGTGTGCCTGTAACATCTGGACCATTATATCTGACATTTGGAAAGCAAGAAGAGAACCAAGATAACGTCCTCTGAGAGAGAGAGAGAGAGAGAGAGAGAGAAGCAGACAGACAGACAGACAGACAGACAGACGGCCAGACAGGCACAGGCAGACAGACAGAAACAGACAGACAGACAAGCAGAATTATTATGATAACCGTGAAACATGAGACGTGGAGTGACGGGGAGGCGTCGACAAGCGACAAAAATAATACACAGCAGGGAAGAAGAGCAAAGAAATGATGAAATGAAAGGAGTAAATGTAGTAATATAAAAGTGATGAGGAGAAGACAGAACTGGTTATAAAAAATATGTAGCTAAGAGAGAAGAAAATGACAGAAGTAAAGGTGTTCTCCAGAACAAGTAGAGAAGGGAGAGAAAAGAAAATGAAAGGGGTAAATGTTGTAATCAAGAACAAACCAGGAGATATAAGGAAATGAAGAACACAAACATGGATTTGAGGAGGAGGAAAAAGGAGACAGAAAAAACGTCTGATGAAAGGAGCATCTCTAGGTATGAAAAAGAGATAGCAAACAGAAAGATATAAGATGTTTTATATAAAACAGAACATTTTGGCGTTGGGCAACTGGAAATGAAATCTGCAGGGGTACGTATGAAGGTGACACTAAGTTTGAAAATGCAGATACACTTATCAGCAAACCTGTTAGCTATAATATTAGGTGTGGGTTGGAGTCGTCTAGATATTCCGGTTCAGTTCCTCATTCACAAATTGCCCTTTAATACTGAGCAGTGAGCCAGCACTGTCTATTTATAGTCGATTGGGTGGATCTTTCGATGCGAAATGTCTTTTGGAATTTAGGAAACAAACGCAGTACACAACAAATGGCTTAAATATTTCTAGATATTTTTAACCTGTCCATTAACGCAGATCTCATAGAAAATATACTGTTCATCATAGTGTTTAGTTAAGTGTGTAGTTGATGGGAAATGTACTGTGAATCTAAGAGTTTAGCTAAGGGTTAGAAAGGATGGAGTCTCTCCTGCACCCCACTGACTCCTGCAGAATAGTATACTCATCTCCCTGTTCATGTATTATATAGTGCGTGATCATCAACCAGAAATGGTTTGTGTCTAATTATTGTCTTTCAGACTCAAAACATGTAAAAATACTAGAAGACAAACTCGAAATTGTGCTGCGAAGAGCCAATAAAATAATTCCGTCATTCAAAATTTTAATTTTCCATGGGGAAAATGAGTATAGAAATACACACTAAATATCTTTATGTTTTCTCTAAAAAGACGACGATTAAAATGATACCTAATAACAAGTATTTAAAGTTCTAAATTCAAAGACAGCGATCAGGAAATTTAGCTGTTAACATAGATTTCTACCGCAACAAAAATTAATTGCGTGAAACAGTGGCAAAAGACGCAGCACCAATTTCAGGATAAACGAGTTAAATATCCTGACAGTGAAAAACTTAAAAAAAAGAAAAAAAAAAGCTACCAGGTTGTCCTGTTGCAAAAATTAGCAACAATTAAAGCTCGAGTTAATCAGTATTTCGACACTACAGGCTACACCTAACCGAATGTTGCCTATTAACGGGTTGACAAATACTCAGATGACTACGAATTGTGAAGGCACGTTTTGGCGAGAGAAAGTTTAATCCCTGATCGATCCCAGACGAGATAAAGTCGATCCCGACAGCTGATCCTGTTTTGGCGAGGCACAGTCCTGGAGTGATAGACGATCACGGATCGATCTGTGTCAGTCCACCTCCCCAAGGTGGACTGAGCTGGGCGATCCTGGACTGTGACGTCACACCAAAACAAATATAGCGTCGGCTCCTACATTGTAAGTGGCGTATTTACTTGTGTTTTTAGTAATATACTGATAAAATGCTACTGCCAGTTACTAAAGTGCGCATAAGGGGCTGGACAGTGTGTGGTTTCGTCAGTAATGGGACCGTATTGCTGAAAATGAGAGCAGAGTTACTGCTGACCAAATCATCCGTTTTAACTTTCAACCGCCATCGTTTTGTTTACAATCAGATGTCGCCATGGCAACACGACAAGCCAATCGAAACTGCTGGACTGTTTTGGTGTGACACTTCTGGATAGGTAATCCGCCTCGATCCTAATCCCATGCCATTGACCCCGCCAAAACAGGCCATAAGTACGAGAACACTGGGACTGTGTGCGGTCCGTTCCATGGTACAGTCTTTCATTAAAATTATAATATTAAGGACGTAACTATCATAGTATTTCGTCTTACGTCTTTAAAAAAAAAAAAGTCCCTGTCCGTTCTTTCCGACAGTGGAGGAGTTTGTATTTGGCCTGCCAGGAACTACATCTGAGGGAGTGGTGGGTGTGGGAGAGCCTTTCTTCTTTCTATCCTTTTCGTACGCACGAGGGTGCATTTCTCTCAGATTCTCTCGTTATGGGCCAAAAGACCTTCACTGAACTGTTGTTCTCATACACCCCATTGCACTGAATCTATGCATAACTCTCACACTGATCTTTAATCCATCTCATAATATATTTGCTACTTTTTTTTTAATTATTAAGGGGCGATTGCTAAAAAATGCTTGTATCTAAAATTTTGTCAGATTGCTTAACACGAACCACCAGGCGGACGGAAACGGTGGCTGGTCAATAAAACTGTGTGATAACAAGATCAATTAGACACCCACGAAGCAATTAACCCGCGTTATTGTTTGTTTGGTGTTATTTGTGTACATGTGTTTGTTTGTTTGATTTTGTGTATGTGATTTCTTTCTATCTGTGTGTGACGTAACTCAGTCACTTTCTATCCGATTTTAACCAAACTTAGAAAATGGTCAAGGGTGAGGTAAGTTTTTTTTTTTTTTTTTTTTTTAAACAAAATGTCAAACGTAGAGGGCACAGGGCTAGGTCAGACTAGGCCTAGCAAAGTAAGCCTAAGCAATTTTTTATTTGTTTTATAGAAAACTTGGTGGAATTGTTCAGGGTAAGGAAAGAAAAAAAGAGTGAATTTTAAATAATTAGTCGAAGGTCAAGGCCAGAGGGCAAAGTCAAATTTCGTCCCATGTGCCTGTGTCTTAACCAAATAACTAAATATTTTTTCATATGATTTGAACCATCCTTGGTGGAAATGTTGAGCATCAGACTTGGGGCTGAACCAATTATTATTTAAAGCAGCAAGGCAAAGGTTAATTTTACATGTGGAGGCCACCTCGAAGAGTTTTTATCCGATTTTGACCAACCTTTGTGGAAGTTTGATGGGTAAGGTAAGGATAAAAGGACCCGATTTTGAGATCAGTCACTCAACAGTCAAGGAGACAGAAAGGTCAAAATAAATGTAGATATCACAGAGCAGAGTCAACTGGGGTAGTTTGGATCTGATTTGGGCCAAACATGGTCGATGGATTAAGAGTGAAGTAAGAACGAAGTGGTATGGTCTGGAAACAATTAAAGATAAAGATTACAGGACAAAGTCAAATGCTTGCCCCTTGGACCATTTGGTTGGCGGTTTCACTACCTGAATGCCAATCATTTTGATGCAGTTAGCTTATTTGAGCAGATTAAATCCGCCAGACCCTAGCTAGAACAAAAAGTAATGTTTCTTTGAATGAGTGGTATTATTGAGAGAGTTCGCAGGCATTAAGCAATGTTTCTAGGATAGGAATTATGTTTCTAGGATATTCTGTGTGATACTAAGCCACGATTTTGTAGAATTAGGGTGTTAGAGTTACCATGACCATACTTGCGAGGAAATGGTGACGGTACTGGACTTTAAACTCTTGTGTTCACGCGCAGATGAAAATCTGTTGGATTTCGAGCAGAATTAGAGTGAATTTTTTTCTTCGTTTTTTTTTTTTCGTCCCGATTTTTTATCATATTCATTTGTATATGTTTGTGTTTGCCTGTTAGCTTGTTTGTGTTTTTACATGTTTGTGTATGTGTTTGTTCTCTCTCTCTCTCTCTCTCTCTCTCTCTCTCTCTCTCTCTCTCTCTCTCTCTTCCTCCGTCCTCCCCACAGCCAATAATCTCAGCATATTTTATGCCGACCACTATTTTTAATAATATAGCCTACGCCCCCTGTATTTATGCCCATGGAATTAATGAGTTCCTAATTCCCTCAGGTCATACATTATCATTTCCCTCCAAATGTAGGTCATAAGTGTCGCATTGTTTTGTACTGATAATGAGCTCAGGTTTAAATAGTATCTGTTTTAAATCATGTCCCCAGTTACTGACACTGATGAATGGAGGGAATACAGAGGCGAATTATCAGCAATATTGTCCTGGTTAATCTAGAAGTATTAAAGTTCTTGGTATATCCAGGCCGAAGAAGTGCTGTCACATTTTATTCTTTCAACATTTACATTTTTTTTTTTTTAGCCTATGAACCCCCCCCCCCACTTCCCCCTGTTCCAGAGGGGTTAATAAAGGTTATAATATGTTCGGTGAAAAAAGTATATCTGAGCGAATTTGAAGGAGGGAGGAGACAAGGTAGGCCACAGAAAGGGTGGAGGGATATGGTGGATGAGTGTGTGAGGAAGAGATGTATGGAAGTCGGTGAAGCTTGGGGACTGATAAGAGATCGAGCTGGCTGGATGAATATTGTGAGAAGTGCATGATCAGGGATTTGGCATCCTTTTTTAACGTGACAGCGTTGGAGTTGACTCTACCGGTTACTTTTATGTGAATCTAAGTAATGTGGTGAACATTTTTAGCATATCAGATAAAGCCAGCATTCCGTGGGCTTGAATGATGAGTGAATGGAAGCGTGACCCATTGGACTGGGCAAACATGGGCTCTCTGAATGTTGCTAATCCTCACCCTGCCCTCGGGTGGGTAAGGAGATCCGGATGATGATGATGATGATGATGATGATGATGATGATATGTAGGGTTCTCTCATGCACCAGGTCATGGGTTCTTTTGGGCTGCAATAATTCATTTGGCCCGGACTAAGAAAATAAATGTCAAAATTCTTGTGCCAATATGATAATCAAGGTATTTTTCTAACTATTTTTCGGCGCAAAAATTCTCTGAAACAAGTATATATAATCTTTAGGCGCTAACTGGGAAAAAATATATATATATATATTAACTCAAGCGTTAGCAAAAAAAAAAAAGGTACTACTATTATTTTATTTCTTGGTAAATTTGTTACCCCTGACTGGTATTTTAGTGACACTTCTTGGAGACAGAAAGCTATTTTGGGGGTTCTGGGCGTTATTTCTAGGACACTAAGCAATACTTCTTTACTACTTAACTTTATTTCTGGACACTGTGCAATATTTCTAAGTTATTAAGCGCTATTTTTGGACACTGTACAATATCTCTAAGTTTCTGAGTGCTGCTTGTGGATGCTGTACAGCAATTCTAAGTTACTAAGCGTCGTTTCTGGATAATGAATACTATTTATAAGATTTATCTATCTACCTTCTGCCAGACGCCTTAATCCTGTAAGAGGTGGCCACAAACAAATCGCCTCCATGTCGCCCTGTCCCCTGCCATTTCACTGCCCTCCCCCTCACGTCACACATCCCTCTCTCATATACCTCTCCACTCCATCCCTCCATCTCATCCTCGGCCTCCCTCTGCCTCTCCCCTCATCCACCTCACTCGCATACACTCTCCTCGTTAGTCTCCCCCTTTCCATCCTCTCCACATGGCCAAACCACCTCAATGTATTTCTCCTACCGCAGTCTACCACATCCACACCACAAAGCTCCTTCGCTTTCTCATTTGTCAGTCTGTCTCTACATGTAACTCCACATGTTCCTCTCAGATAGCTGATTTCCTCTGCTCTCACTGTTGACTTTTGTCCTTCCACCAGGGTCCAAGCTTCTCTTCATACTGATACCACAAAACTACACAGCGACTTTTTTTTACTTCCATGCTCACTTCCCTTTTTCTTACCATTGCTTTCAAAGAACTAACAACCTTCGTTCCTTGGTGTACCCTTCCAAGCACCTTATCCTCGAAAGTCTCATCTCATCACACTATCCAACTACTTAAATGTACTCACATTTTTCATTATCGCATCATCCAACGACACAGCGCATTCAGTGACTTCATTTCTCTCAAAGACCAGAGCTTGCTCTTCCCTACATTCACATTAGATTCCGTTTCTTACACACTATCCCAAATAATTCACCAAGTCCTGCAGTTCCCCTTCGTCTTCACTTATCGATACAGCATCGTCTGCAAACAACAGTACAACTAGAAAGATTCCAAACACTGCCCTCTCTCACTAGGGCCACTCCAGCATCCACTGCCCTACCTTGTATGTCTTTTAGAACCCCATCCATATATAACTGAACAACCATAGGGACACGACGCATCTCTGTTTCAGTCCAACACTCAGACAGAAAAATTCACTCAGTTCACTATCCACACACCCTCCAGCCTCATACATGCTCTTCCCGGCATTAAACATTTTTCCCTTCTCTAGAAACTTTTCTACTAAAGATCCAAGGATGAATATCCGATCTATCACAACTTCTTCCATTTCTAAAACCTGCCTGCTCTTCTCCAGCTAATTCCTCTGTTATCTCTCTAACTGTCAGACAATATCCTACCATATAATTTTCCTATTACACTAAGCAGACAAATGACGTTATGATTACCAAACAGTTCTTTGTAATCACTTCCTTTGTACATAGGAATAATTATACTTGACTTCCAATCCCCCAGGACTCTTCCTTCCTCCCAGGTCAATCTGCACATATTCCACATCTATTCTTCTACATATATGGTAGAATACTCATTGATAGGGTTAGGCATATGACAGAGGAGCTAGTTGGAGAAGAACAAGGGGGATTTAGGAAGGGAAAAGGGTGTGTAGACCAGATATTTGTTCTAAGATGTTTAGTGGAGAAGTATCTAGAGAAGGGAAGGAAAGTGTATGCTGCCTTCATGGACTTGGAGAAAGCTTATGACAGAATAGATAGGCAAGGTATGTGGAAGGTATTAAGAATATATGGAGTGGAGGGGAAGTTGTTGAGTGCTGTGAAGGGTATGTATGAGGGTGCTAGGGCTACGGTGCGAGTGGATGGTGAGCTGAGTGAGTTCTTTGATCTCAATGTGGGACTGAAACAGGGGTGTGTAATGTCTCCATGGCTGTTTAATATATATATGGATGGGGTTGTAAAGGAGGTTCAAGGTAGGGCAGTGGATGTGGGGGTGACCCTAATGAATGAGGGTGAGATTTGGAAGCTTCCGGTGTTGCTGTTTGCTGATGATACAGTATTGTTGAGTGAAGATGAATGGGAGTTGCAAGGTTTGGTGAATGAATTTGGGACAGTGTGTAGGAGGAGGAAGCTGAAAGTTAATGTAAACAAAAGTAAAGTTATGGTGTTTGAGAGGAATGAAGTCACTGAGTGTGCAGTGAGGTTGGATGGTGAGGATATGGAGAATGTGAGTGCATTCAAGTACTTGGGTAGTGTGATGAGTAAGGATGGAACTTTGGGGGATGAAGTAAATGAAAGGGTACAGCAGGGAAGGAAGGTTGTTGGTACACTGAAAGCAGTGATGAGAAATGTGGAGGTGAGTATGGAAGTTAAGAAGTCACTGCATGATGGTATTGTGATCCCTACCCTGACGTATGGAAGCGAGGCGTGGACCTTGCAAGAAGGGAACAAGTCAAGAGTGAGAGCAGTGGAAATGAGTTACTTGAGAGGAGCATGTGGAGTGACGTGGAGGGACAGATTGACGAATGAAGAAGTGAAGGAACGTTGTGGGGTAGATGTGGATGTGGTTGAAAAGATTAGGAGAAATACACTGAGGTGGTTTGGACATGTGGAGAGGATGGAGAATGAAAGACTGACTAAGAGGGTGTATGTAGGTGAGGTGGAGGGAGGGAGAGGGAGGGGTAGACCGAGGATGAGGTGGAGGGATGGAATTGAGAGGTATATGAGGGAGGGGGGGGTGAGCTGGGGGGAGGGGAGTCAAATGGTGGGTGACAGAGTGACTTGGAGGCGTTTTGTCTGCGGCCACCCTTTGCGGGATAAGGGCGTCGGGCTATAGATAGATAGATAGATATTCTTCTACTATCTCTCCCTCATGCTTCATCATTTCATCACACAGTCAATTTCTGGGGCTTTCCCCATTTTGATGTTCTTCATTGCTTCCACTGTTTCTATCCTACTGATCTCTTACTCCTTTCTCACTTCCCTTATTTTCCCAGCCATTCTTCAGCCATTTATACTCCCAATATTTTCATTCTCTATGATTAACAGTTCCTTAAAGTGTTCTCTCCATCTGCTTACTTTGCCCTCCTTCTGCATTATCAATTTACTATTTTCATCCTTCACACCCCTGCTGACTTCATCATCTCGCTGCCTAACTCTTTTTACCTCCTTCCAGGACATTTTCTTACATTTGCTCCACTTTACACTCATCTTCCTTCGAAATTCCTCATCCACTTTATTCTCACTCTTTCTTACTAATCTTTTCACCTCTCTCTTCCTCTCTACATATAACTCTCGCTTCCGTCTCTCAACTTCCTCCATGCCTCTGTTTCACATCCACACACTACTATGCTTTCTTCTTTTACGCCACTGCTTGTCTCAGCTCTTCATTCCGCTAGGCTGTTCCTTGCACCCCCTGTCGTCTTGTCTTCACCCCACACACCATCTCACATACTGCACAGATTTCTTCTGTATTCATCACACACTTTCGACTTTTCCCATCTGCTCCAAATCATACTAACCAATTCGTTCCTCCACTTCTCTCTTACAGTCTGCCTTTTTCCCATCCTTTTACAACCTTTCTACCAGCATGGACTACTTCCTCCTGCCTTTTTCTCCATCTGGTCTTCCATTGCACTTGAACCTTGACTTTCACCACCACCTAGTGTTGTTCAGAAAGTCCATTCTCCCGACCTCTGTATACTCTTGCATCCATTACTTACCTTCTCATTTTTAAGATACTTAGCGTTATTTCGAGGATACTGAGCAATACGTCTATGTTACTGAGTGTTTTTCTAGGATACCGAGGAATATTTCTAGACTATTAAGCAGCATTTCTAGTATACTGAGGAATGTGCGAGCACTACGAGAATATTGAGCAACATATATACTTACCCTGGTTACTGTGGGTTATGTCCATGACAACGTGCACTATTTATTGGTTACTGAGCACTCATTCTGGGATACTGAGTGATTATTCTGGGTTACTGGGTGTTATCTCTAGGATAATAAAAGATAATTTTTCAGCTAGTGAACATTTCTTCTAGAATATTTAGCAAGATCTCTTGGCTACTAAGCATTTTTTAATAAAGAATTCTAAGTTATATATTTGATTAATCAACGTAATTAGTAGGATACCGAGTAATATTACTTTACTGCTATGCGTTAACTTAAGGATACTATGCAGTATTTCAAGGTTATTGAACGGCATTTCTCGGACGAAGGATATTTCTTGCAAGTTCGGCCGTTTATTAGTCCCTTTGCTACCACGATCTAATTTATTGGCTTAATCTTGCTATCAGCAGGGAAGCATAATTATAATAAACTTCTACAACACTGTTCTAGCTGGAGAGTTTAAATATAACTTTCATTAACCCGACTGGCAAAAAACGCCTTTGCTAAGCTAAAAAAAAAAAAATAGAAGTAGCAAGAAGACAAGAAAATACGTGAAATGGTTCTAAGGTTATGAATCCTGTCAAACAGGATGGTATCATTTTTGGCTACGCGCCTTATACCTCTGTCCAAGATTCAGCCTCTGTGTGTGTATGTGTGTGTGTGTGTGTGTGTGTGTGTGTGTGTGTGTGTGTGTGTGTGTGTGTGTGTGTGTGTGTGTGTGTGTGTGTGTACTTTAAATCTTCCTAGGCTATTTGATGGATTTGGCTGAACTTCGCAGGTGAGTTCGTCCGGTTCCTGGAGATGTCTTCTACTACATATATATACTTAGTTTCCAACCATGATTTGTAGGAGGGGAGGGGGGTCAGTCTCGCTAGCAAATTTGAAAATTCTCAGAAATAGTGAAAGAAGGGCAGATATGGCTTTGATAACGTAGTACACGTTGTATAACGAATTCTCATCTGTAATGGGATACTTGGAGTGACTGACCTTCCCATTGATTCCTGGGGGTCAGCTGCCTCCCAAAAATAATAACGATCAGAAATAAGGGAAAGTAAACCCATAGATTTCAATGGAACTTCTCCGGTCAGTTCGTCTGATTACCTGAGTGTCATCCACCATACAAAATTTCAGTCATTGTTTCTAGGGGGATTCAACGCTCTAAAAAAAAAAAAAAATGTAAAGGATCCAAATTAGAAGAAAAAAGGCAGATACTATTTTGATATCTTAGTAAATGCTAAACAGTGGACTCTCATCCGTAATGCGCTACTTGGAGACCATGGTGCCCAGTGACTCTTGGGAGGTTAGCCCCAACCACCAAGAAGATAAATAAATAAAAAATAAAGATAAATTTATCAGGAATAGAGGAAAGTGAGCATACGGATTTCAAAGACATTGGCATACATGTCGCAGAATTGGGTATGCAGTTGACATGCTGTCTCTGAATGCACACGAAGAAACTGCACATCTACTTCATTGTTATACACACACACACACACACACACACACACACACACACACACACACACACACGGATAGATAGATGGGTGGATAGGTGTATAAATACATAGACAGACAGATAGATAGACAGATAGATAGATGGATGGATGGATGTATAGACAGATAGACTGATTGATAGATATATTTGCTTCACATTTTTCTTGCATTTATACTGAATATACTCTCTCTGTCTCTGTCTCTGTCTCTGTCTCTCTCTCTCTCTCTCTCTCTCTCTCTCTCTCTCTCAACACTAAAACCATGTCTTCTCCAACAGATTTTATCTGTGATTAGTTAACGAATCACAAGCTGCGTGTAGTGCTACTTTGCCTGGTGAATCGTCACACTGGCTAGAAGTAACAAGCGGAGTTCCACAGTGGTCAGTTCTAGGACCAGTTCTTTTCACTATTTATATCAGTGATCTAAGGCAGCGAAATTTGCAGATGACATGAAGATGGGACGGAAAGTAATTACGAAAGCACTCTGTGAATCTTGACAAAACGACCTGGCTATGTTAATGATTGGGAGTGAATTTGGCAGATGAAATTAAATGTACTGTACATAAATGTAAGTAAAGCTATTTGGTGATAAAATCATTAGATATGAATACTGTATGTTAATTACCCCAGTGACGAAAGAAAACGAGAAGGACTGAGGAGTTATTGTCGGTAACGACCCCCCAAAATGAAAACAGTGTATAGTAGCCAGTAACAAGGTAAACAAGATGTTCGGCTTCATCGCAAGGAACTTTGATCATAAAATGTTCGATGTAATCCCTAAGGTTTATACATCATTACTTAGTCGACACATGGAATAAAGTAAACAGCAGTGGTCCCCGAATCTTATTACGGACGAAACAGACTCGAGGGAGTGCAAAGCAGAGCCACAAAAATGATCCCCTTACTGCGAGATTCACCCTGCGACGAGCGACTGAAGAAACTGAATGTGTAGTCTTAAAAAATAAAAATAAAAAAAAATAAAAACAATAAAAATAGCGATGACTGAGAGCAAATTCAATACATCCATTTAAGAAAATCTTTAATGTAATGATGTTAGTTATGCTAACAGAAATAATGGAATGAACTAAGAATGAGATGCAGCACTAATATAGGGGAAAGTATTTTAATATTCGTTTAGTGGATACCAGCAATAGTAGTTAGCGCAAAACTACTGACACGAATTCGGCTAGACCAGTATTTTGATACTAGATGCTATAGAAGAAGGGAAAGCCAGGTGGGAGACGTTCATACAAGGAGGGTGGAAAGGTTACAAGAGGATGGGGAAAAAAAAAAAAAAGGTCAGAATATAAGAGAGAAGTGGAGGAGCGATTGGGTAAATATGGATTAGAGCTGATGGGGACGTGGAAGGTGTGTGCAAGATATTCAGAAAAGAAATCTGTGCAGCGTGTGAGGTGGTGTGTGGGGTGAAGAGAAGACAAAAGAGGGGATGCAGAGAACAGCATGGTGGAATGAAGAGGTGAGACAGGCTGTGGCATATAGTGAGTGGATGAGAAACAGGGGTGTGAAGTTGAGAGACGGAAGAAAGAGTTATATGTAGAGAGGAAGAGAGAGGTGAAAAGATTAGTAAGAGAGAGTAAGACGAGAGTGGATGAGGAAATTGGAAGGAATATGAGTGTAAAGTGGAGGGAATGTAAGAAAATGTTCTGGAAAGAGGTAAAGAGAGTTAGACAGGGTGTCAAAGAAGTTAGTCGGGGAGTGCAAGATAAAAATGGTTTACTAGTGGGGAAAGGAGAAAATGTGAGAAGATGGAAAGAACACTTTAATGAATTGTTGAACATAGAGCATGAAAGTAATGTGAATATAAGTGGCTGGGGAATGGCCGGGAAACAGAGGGATGTGAGATGAGAAAGAAATCAGTAGGACAGACGATGTGGAAGAAATGAAGAAAGTCAAAATGAGGAAAGCCCCAGGAATTCATGGAGTATGTGGTGAAATGCTGAATCATGGAGGACAGAGAGCAGTAGAATGGATGTGGAAGATGTGCAGATTGGCCTGGAAGGAAGGTAGAGTCCCTGGGGATTGGAGGTCAGGTATAATTTTTCCCCTATACAAAGGAAAAGGGGGAAAATAAGCGAGTGGTAAACATAAGGGCATTTGTCTTCTTAGTGTAATAGGAAAAGTATATGGTAAGATATGTACTGACAGAGTTAGGGAAATAACAGCGGAAATATTTCGAGAAGAACAGGGAGGTTATAGGAAGGGAAGAGCTTGTGTAGGTCAAATATTCATAATTAGATCTTTAGTGGAAAAGTTTCTAGAGAAGGGAAAGAAGTTGCATGCCGCCTTCATGGATTTGGAGAAAGCATATGACACGGTGGATAGACAAAGACTGTCGAAAGTATTAAGAATATATGGAGTAAATGGGAGGTTGTTGAATGCCGTGAAGAATATGTATCAGGGTGCTAAGGCTGCGGTGCGTGTGGATAGTAAAATGAGTGACTTTTGTTATTTGACGGTTGGACTGAAACAGGGATGTGTCATGTCTCCACGGTTGTTCAGTCTGTACAAGGATGGAATTATAACAGAGATACAAGGTAGGGCAGTGGATGCTGGAGCTGCCCTAATGAGAGAGGACAGTGTTTGGAAACTCCCTGTACTGTTGTTTGTCGATGATACCATGTTGTTAAGTGAAGATGAAGGGGAGCTGCAAGGCTTCGTGGATGAGTTTGGGAGACTGTGTAAGAAAAGGAATCAAAAGGTGAATGTAGGGAAGAGTCAAGTTATGGTCTTCGAGAGAAATGAAGTCAGAGAATGTGGATGAGGAGGAAATGGAAAATGTGAGTGCGTTTAAGAACTTTGGTAATGTGATGAGTAAGGATGGAAGTTTAGAGGATGAAGTGCTTGAAAGGGTACAAGGAAGAAAGGTTGTTGGTTCCTTGAAAGTAGTGATAAGAAATAGGGAAGTGAGCATGGAAGTGAAAAAGTTACTGCATGACAGTATTGTGATGCCAACTCTAACGTAAGGAAGTGAAGCTTGGACCTTGTTGGAGGGACAGAAGTGAAGAGTGAGAGCAGTGGAAATGAGTTATTTGAGAGGAGCATGTGGAGTCACGTGGAGAGACACACTGACAAATGAGCGAGTGAACGAGTGTTGTCGTGTGGATGTGGATGTGATAGGAAGCGTTAGGAGAAACACAATGAGTTGGTTTGGCCATGTGGAGAGGATGGAGAGTGAAAGACTGACGAGGAGTGTGTATGTGAGTGAGGTGGAGGGGGAGAATGGGAGGGGCAGGCCAAGGGTGAGATGGAGGGATGGAATGGAAAGGTATATGAAAGAGGGGTGTGTTAGCTGGGAGCAGGGCAGTGAAATGGCGAGGGACAGGGCGACATGGAGGCGATTTGTTTGTAGCCACCCCTTTCAAGATTAAAGCTTCTGACAATAAACGGATAGATAGATAGGTTATATCTAACTGAGTCTTGTTTATCTACAATTTGAAGTGTACACTGACAAATGTGAGGCGTTTGCTTGATATTGAAAACATTCGGTGATCGTGTAGCCTCTTTATTTTACACATCTGTATAACAGATAAAATATAGTCCATTGTCGTTCCTCTTCTTCCTTTCCAATAAATTTTAGTCTTGTTCTTTCTAACGATAACGTTTTTTTTTTTTCCCCTAACCTTTTCCTGTCGGTTTTGCCGGATGGGGTGGTAGATGGGGAGAATCTTTCTCTTTTCTCTCCTTTTCCCTTAGAGGTTAGAGCCCAGCAAAATTAGCCCTTTTTTTCCCCAACAGATTACTTTGTCACTGGCCAACAGGTCTCCTTTTACCTGAACTTCTGATGTACTCGAATGTACACACTTTCACTCTCTCTCTCTCTCTCTCTCTCCATTTCTCCGGATTCAATTTCTTGTGCCATCATCTCCCAGGATTCCCGATCTTCTGTTTATGAAACCCGTCCTAGTTTCCCAAAACCCTTTGGTAACAGGGGCCGGTCTGTTATGTTAGCCCTTTATTCCGAGACTAGCGGTTTGTCCACATCGGATCCCAAGGGTGTGTGTGTCACTACTCCCTCGTGTGACATTTGGTAGGTAAGTTGTTAGTAAAAAATGGAATCACTTCCCTCTCAGGTGTCCCTCTCTCTTTTTAGAACATGCCTCCACTAATGGGGGTTCTGTCCCCGTCTATAGTAACGAGTCTAAGACTGATACTGGATTAGGCATTGGTGTTGTCTTCCCTTCCTTTAACAAAGTCAGTAGCCTTCCTGGTATTACTTCGGTGTATTCGGTGGAACTGACCGCGATTTTATATGCTCTCAAAACCATTTTTTTTTTTCTCCTCAGTGTGTTTTTGTGATATTTAGTGATCCCGTAGTGCTCTCTCCGTGCTGGAATCTTTGCATCCCATCCTTTGGTTTTATCAATTTCTGAGTAGCTTTTACTTCTTTGCCGTCATGGCCGTCATGTGGACTTCTGTATGGTTCCCTTAAATGTTGGTGTGGTGAGCAATGAGAGGGCAGATACATTAGCAAAAGCTGCGTCATCTCAACAGCCCTCAACCGACTACCCACTTCCTGCTTCTGATGTAACACCTTACTTACGGTACACAATTCGTACGTGTTGGCAGAGACAATGGGATGATGTTGTTCATAATAAACTAAAAGAAGTCTTTCAGAGAGTGGTTGTACTAAGGGTTCTCCCCTCCATGCCTTGTCGATTGGAGGTGGCTCTTGCCAGGCTTCCCGTTGGGCACTCTCAGCTTACACATAGGATCATGATGAGTGGTGGGACTCAACTGTACTGTGATGATTGCCTTCTTCCCCTTACTGTCCGTCACTTGCTGGTCGAGCGTCCGGGACTGGGGGACCTATGTCAGAGATTCCTCCATAGGCCTAAGGGGGTAGATGGTGCCTACTGTCTGTCCTCGATGCTTGGTGGAGCCTCTAGTAATTTTACTTCAGGAGGTGGGCCTGCTTCCACTTTTATAAGTAACTGATATTTTATAAACTATTATTTTGTTATTTTCACTGTTTTATTTCTACTAACGGGTATTAACTTTGTTTTGATTATGCGCTTTTCATATACTGCATCTTTTGCCTTGTTGTCCGGCGGCATATGACCCTGGCAGTAGCGCCGCCAGATTTTAATTATATTCAGTCAGTCAATCTCTCTCTCTGTCTCTCTCTCTCTCTCTCTCTCTCTCACTGTGTGTGTGTGTGTGTGTGTGTGTGTGTGTGTGTGTGTGTGTGTGTGTGTGTGTGTGTGTTTCTTTTTCTCTCTGACAATTTTCCTGCCCAGCTTTGTGCTGCCCACAATTTTTAATAGCCAAACCTACAGTATGCCACGGTAGTGCTGTCATTGGAAGAATGATTTCAGTATTCCAGTTCACTTAACTATTTTGTATTTAAGACAAAAGTTGATGTGGGGTGTTTTAATATATATATACTTTCATATAACTAAAACAAAGGATAGGAATATGTCTTCCGACATATCTGATGTTGTCAAAGCATCAAATATAACAGTGAAGCCTCGACCATTCATATCAATATAATGGTGTGGTAATTTGTGAAAATTATTTTTTGCTTATAAAATGTTAAAATTAGATGAACAAACAGATAGATTAATGGATGAATGAGATCATCATCATATGGGGGCAAACGCCATGGGACGCGTAACCTTACTTTCCCTTCAATTCCACCTACGAGGATCCCTTCGTGCAACCCTCCTTGCACTTACCCTTCCCCTCTATTACTCGACAGAAACGATCGACCTGCTCCAGACATGAGTTCCATGGTCTTCTCTTTGGTCTCCTTCACCTTAGGCTAACTCTCTTAGAGATCACCCTGTGAGCAGCATCAACCTCAGGAAAACGAGCCACGTGCCCATATAACTGGAGTTGGCGCTTACATAATTTATGTGGGTAACAGGACTCAATTTACTCTCAAAGGGTAGTCACTCGTTATGCACCTGGTCGTATCAGAGATATCCCATGATCCTGCGAATGCACTTAGTACCAAATGGGTAAATTCGCTGCTTCATCATTATTTAGTATCCATGTCCCACAGTCATAAAGTATGACAGGAAGCATCAGCACCTTGATGCGAATTTTCGTAATTCTACACAATTAACGACAACCCTAATACCCAAGTCGAGTGAATTCACAATCCCGCTGGCCACATCAGTGTGACTGGAAATCTCATCGTCTGACCTACCTTTGCTGAGAACCACACTACCAAGATAAGAGGATCTTTCCAAGACTTTCACTTTCTCACCACATGCTTGGACAGACTGAACCGTTTCATCCAACAAACCATCAAATGCTTGGACCTTTGTCATAGCCCAAGAGACCTTTAATCCCAATGGCTTCACATTCTCATGAAGGTCTTTGAGGGCACTCAGTAGTATCTCCAGCACCTTCATTAGGATAAGTGCACCATCAGCAGAGACAGGGCCATTAACCCTGAAATTGCAGCTGATAATCCATCTGACTTCAACTCACAGCCCGCCCAAGTACCCAATCCATGCACAAGTTGAAAAGCAGAGAAGCAAGGACATATTCTTGTCTTACCAGTACTTACTGGGAAGAAGTTGGATGTTTCCTTTCCACACTTGACAGCACTGTCAGTGTTTGAATACAGACAAGCAATCAGTCAAATTATCCCACAGTGGATCCCACGTAGTCACACTGTCCCCACAGTACCTCCTGATTTACTTAGTCAGACACCCTCCTGAGATCCACATAGGATGAAGGCAGACTTGGTCGATACTCAAGGCAGCGTTCCATGTGAACTTGAAAAGCTAGGACGTGGCCAACTGAAATGCGGACTTCTAAAGCATAAATCCAGATTGTTCAGGCCTCTGAAACTTTAGTGGATGGTCCTGGATATGCATGGGGAGAATGTGAGCAAAAACCTTGCTTGGCACAATAAGCACTGCATTGTCATAGTAATTGCTGCAGTCAAACTGGTCTTCTTTCCCTTTAGCTAGAGGTGAGCAGTCCCTTTGTCCAGTCAGGAGGAATGATACCAGTCTGCCAAATGACTGCATGTAATGCCTAGATCATGACTTCATCCCCATTTTGATCAGTTCCACTGTGATGCCATAAAGACCAGCTGCTCTAACACTTTTCAACCTATTCACTGGGTTCCTGATTTCCTCTAGATAAAGTACGAAATCACCAATTGGTGGGAAAACAGTCAATGCTTGTATCCCAGCCGACAGAAGGTCTTCACTGGGAGGTTCAGCCATAAACAGCTGCTCAAATTGCTCAGCCTAACCAGCCCTGTACTCACTTGCCCCTGAAATGAGTCGTTCATCTACTGTCCAAACAAAGTTAACCTCAACAGCAAGCATGGAGTGGTGCTTCTTCAGTGCTTGGTAAGCATGTCGAAGGTCATTTGCATGAAAGCGACCTTCCACCTCCTCTTCGATTTCCACAAAATACTGTTCCTCCTCCCTTTCCATCATAACTCTTATCCATCAAGATAGAAGTCTGTGCTACTTTTGATCCTCAGCCAATTTGGCAGCACAACTCTCCTTAATTGTGGCCAGTGTCTCCAGAGAGACAAAACCCCTCCTTAATCTTGGGTACTCTCCATTGCACTGATCAACGACTGCTAGGGCAGAATGCTTCAGTAGGATGCTTAGCAATACTGAGCACCTAAAACCGATACAAGAACGTCAGTGCATTGTCAGAAGAACACTCCTCGTCCCTGAGTTTCTCAAGATGGAACTGTTTTTTTTATAGCATCTTCAGCTTCTCTGATTTTGCTTTGTAGTCCTAGAGTAGCAGAAAAAGGATTGTGATCAGTAGTTAAGAGCTTGGCACTCTTGAAAACCCTGCAGTTCTGAAGAATCCTCCAGCAAGTACAGTACTTATAAGGATGTGATAAATCTCCTTTGCAACCTCTCTGGTGCTGGAATACCAAGTTCAGCAGTCAAGATCTAACTGCTGCAACCATAATCCAGCTCTTCTAAACTTTCAGGATTTGTGAAATCCAGATGACAAAATCCATTTGAACTCCTCATTCAAGAGCCGTGGGGATCTACATATTCCTCAAAGCCTTCCCTGACAGGAGCAATAATTACACTGAAGTCACCCAGGACTAAGAGTGTATCCCATGAGGGGAATTTTACCACTTTTGAGGGTAAATATACCTCAGCGTGTTCCTCCTAACGCTTCCTATCACATCCACATCCACACCACAACACTCCTTTATATCCTCATTTGTCAGCCTGTCTCTCCATGTGACTCCAAAGGCTTCTCTTAAATAACTCATTTCCACTGCTCTCACTCTTCACTTGTGTCCTTCCAACAACGTCCAAGCTTCACTTCCATAAGTTAAAGTTGGTATCACAATACTATGTAGTGACTTTTTCACATCCATACTCACTTCCCTGTTTCTTATCACTGATTTTAAGGAACCAGCAACCTTTCTTCCTTGTTGTACCCTTTCAAGCATTTCACCCTCCAAACTTCCATCCTTACTCATCACACTACCCAAGTACTTAAACGTACTCACATTTTTCATTTCCTCACCATCCAACCTCACTGTACATTCACTGACTTCACCTGTCTCAAAGACCATCACTTTACTCTTCCCTACATTCACGTTTAGATTCTGTTTCTTACGCAGTCTCCCAAACTCATCCACCATGCCTTGCAGCTCTCCTTCGTCTTCATTCAACAACACAGTATCATCTGCAAACAACAGTACACGAAGTTTCCAAACACTACCCTCTCTCACTAGGGCCACTCCAACATCCACTGCCTTAACTTGTATCTCTTTTATTTCCCCATCCATGTACAGATTGAACAACCATGGAGACATGACACATCCCTGTTTCAACCTAACATTAAAAGAGAAAAATTCACTCGGTTCACCATCCACACGCACTGCAGCCTTAGCACCATCATACATACTCTTCACAGCATTCAACAACTTCCCATGTACTCCATATACTCTTAATACTTTCCACAATCCCTGTCTATCCACCCTGTCATATGCTT